>NC_084834.1:94431682-94773557 GCF_033115175.1 Lepus europaeus | reverse complement strand
TGAGTCTGAGCTCAAGAGAGATTTGGCTTAGAAATATGAGGGTACTTTTAAAAAGTTTGTAGAAAATGGAATTAAAAGATATGTTAATTTGGTGCAAAATGTTTTGAAATCCATGCATAGTTTTTTCACAATACACATTTTCTGTGAGCTTCTTGAAGACCCTATTTGATCATCATCAGCATATTGGTAATTTTGAGATAATGTAGGAAGAAAGAATAAACAGAAGTATAAAATGGAGCACTCTAATTTTTGAGGTAAGGAAAATAAGAAGGAACCAGCAAAGGAAACTGGGAGGTGGGAGTTAAGAAAAACACTAGATTACGAGCGGCACTCTGGAAAAGTAATGACAGGGCACTGTAAGAAACACGGGTTCTCGGAGTATGTCTCTTGAAGTCCTGAGCTGTATTGTCCCCAGCACCTATCCTGGCATCTGGACTATAGTAATGGTGAGTGCGCAGCAGAAAACCCTGTAAGCTGAGTGAGCCCACCGGCCTAATGCCGTCAGTGTGGGCCTTCGTCTGAAACCTCAGTAAGTGCTGGACTGCCTCACCTGAAGGGGAGTTCTGTGCCTCATATCTCAAGAAGGCTGGCTGCTCCCACCTTCTGGACATTTCTTGCATTTGCATTACAGTAAGGTGCTTGTGGAGTGCCCAAAATAATAGCCATCAGGGACTTTATCAAGCTGACAGGATAAATTGCTTGTAGCAAGAAAATGAAAGGTAATGAATTTGATAGCCCAAAGAAGCAAACCCCAAGTCCAGAGTGTTAAATCCATTCATCAGTTACTTGCTAATCACTCATTTTCTGAATGTGCTATTTTTTTAAGTTAACTATTAATGAGACAGTATATATAAACCATTTTGATTACTTTTTTTAAAGAAAGCTTTTATTTAATCAATACAAATTTCATAGATACAGCTTTAGGAATATAACGGTTCTTCCTCTCATACCCGCCCTCCCACCTGCTTTTCTTTTGAAAGACAGAGTTACAGACAGGAAGGGAGAGACAGAGATCTTCTCTCCTCTGGTTTCCTCCCCAAATGGCTGCAGCTGCCTGGACTGAGCCAGGCCAAAGCCAGGAACCAGGAGCTTCATCTGGGTCTTCCCCTGTGGGAGCAGAGGCCCAAGCACTTGGGCCATCTTCTGCTGCTTTCACAGGCACATTAGCAAAAGTAGAGCAGCCAGGACTCAAACTAGCACTCATATAGGATGCCGGCATCGCAGATGGTGGCTTAACCCATTACACCACAATACCAGGCCTACTTTTAAGATTTTGATCATAGGAATAAACATGATTATGAGATGACATATCTCGAAATTTTCAGCGAAAAAGGTATATCTTTTTTAATGTAAAACTAGTTTCAAACTTAAAACTGTCTTATTTGTACTTATTTAAGGTTCCAGCATCTTGGACAGAGCTGTTATTGAGCACAATTTGCTGTCTGCAAGCAAGTTATATAATAATATTACCTTTGAAGAACTTGGAGCTCTTTTGGAGATCCCAGCAGCTAAGGTATTTTGTTTTTTTAAACAAAAAAATTCCTTTATTTAAAAATATTTTACCTCTTAGCTCTGTGAGCAGATGCTAAGGTTTTTTCTTGACTCTCATACATAAAAACAAAGTTAAGAGACAAAACAAAGTAATGAGAAAATTAAATATTATGTAATTATTAAATGTTGACAACTGTAACAAAAATTATAAAGAGCTCCAAGTAAATGAAAATAAATTATTTCAAGGCTAAAATAGTACCATAGTGGAATTGTTTTTTTAGTGTCTTTGTTTTTTAACTTGTGTTTTATGGTAAAGTGCTGTAGAGTGGGACTCTTAAAGGAGTTCCGGGTTATGACATTCATTTTGTGAGAATGTCTTTGTTTGGTGTCTGTTTAGATCCACTTCATAGTGGTTTTTGATTCTTGACTAACTTAACATTTTGATGCTTTACTTTTTTATAGCCTAGACTAACTTGAAGGTTAAATTTTCATCTCTTTAAGAGAATGAGTATGGTAATACTCCAGTTAATACTATCATAACTTCTGTGCTTGGGTTAACATAAGAAGTTGATTGACTTACTAGAGAATTTAATTTAATTCATTTGAGGGCTTGGTTGGCTATATCTCAATTCCAGCAAAGTATAAATAGTATTTGGAGGATGTTTCATATAACATTTATAAAACGTTCTCTTAATTTTGTTATATTAAAAGTAAACAATTAGCCTTACTTTTCCCTAATTTACAGACCTTAAATTCAATGTAGTTATGAGTCATATTCCACATTTTTCTGGTAATGAAATTTTCATTTAAGATTTTCTAACAGTTCCTTTATGTGGGAACTACAGCCTAAGTTACAATTAAAAGATGCTTGCTTTTTAGGCTTTGAGGTATGATTCCATGCAGAAATTAAGGGATATGAATATACTTTTAAAATAAGTGCTAGTTACAGTTTCTTCAAAAGTAATTTAGAATTGACTGTGAAGATGGTTAGAATTAATAAACGACCAAGTCACACTCCTGGTTGCACATGGTAAACATTAAAATATCTTCAGGAACTATTAGAGGATCTTTTGTTACTTTGTCTTTAAATCTTTTTAATTTCTTTTTTAATTTGACCATCAATTTTTCCTTTCAGGTTGTCTTTAAAAATATTACTTAAAAGAGTTTTTTTGAGGTGTTAAATAATGTGGGGAATGAAATGAAGTATAATAAGAAAAACTGGTTAGGTTTTTTTTGTGCTTTTTCTGAAGCATGGATACCAATGAGAAGAAAAGTTGTAAGTTTCATTCTAAACAGAGCAGAAAATTAGTAGAAAGGCTAGATTTTTGTCTGCAGTCTCACAATAAAATGAACAGGTCCCAGTTTCCTGCAAATAATGGGGTTGTTCCTAGAAAGATTTGAGAAAATAGGCAGATTTATAAGATATAGTCTTTTAGTGAATGGCAGAGGAACACATTTGTAAGTTAAACCAAATTTTCTTACCAAACGTGAGTAATTGTTAGATACAGTATTTAACGTTTCTAAGATTTTGTTGCTTTTTTTATAGGCAGAAAAGATAGCATCTCAAATGATAACAGAAGGACGGATGAATGGATTTATTGACCAGATTGATGGAATAGTTCATTTTGAAAGTAAGAGGCTTAGTCTTTTTCTATCATAATGAAATGGGAGTGAATTATTACATATTTATGATTAAAACATGTTGAACAATTTCTTTTGACACAGAATCCTAAAAACTCATGGAATAAGATTATTTCCACAAGAAATAATTTGAAATAATTTTTTAAAGTTAATTCATCAGTATGCTTAATGCATATTTGCTATGCTAAGGAAAATTTTGAAACTCAGATTGTTCTATCCATTCATTTGCTCATCAAATGTTTATTGGCCATGTAGCATGTATTGGGCATGTGGAATTGACAGTTTTACTTGCATTCAGCAGCTCATTAACTAATGAAGGCAGACAGGTAAGTGGATTCCTTGACTTTCTCATGGTCTAAAACCTTCTCAGCTCCTTATTCCCCCCTTCTTCACACCTGGACCTTGCTGTATCCAGAACTGTTCCACTTGTAAATGTCAGTTTGAAATATCTCCCCTGACCATGACCTTTCTCCTGTCTCTGTAGTGATCTGTCTCAGTTACTCCCACTTCCGCTTTTCCTTGACCACATGGGCGCCTCTGGTCCATTGGCTCTTCTGCTTCCTTCTAGTCAGCACAACCCTTTTTTGCCTTCTGCTATTTAGCTTAGATGACGTGATCTCTTAGTTTAATTACTTTTTTACAGATAACCTGCTTGCCTGTTGACTTTATTCTACCTATTCAGCAAAACTTCACCTTGAATGAACTCATTCTTTATCTTTTTCTGCCACTGTGCTTGAGTGGCTAGCTAATATTACTGAGGAGAGTAAGACACCAGACACAGTGATGCCACTGTAAGTTTGAAGTCCTGGATCCTCAGCACCAACTGGGGTAGGATTATTGGCACATTTCTCTAGTCCGCTGTTTCTCCTCCTTTGCAGTGACTATGTCAGATTTTCATTTTCTTAAAGATTTATTTTTATTTGAGAGGCAGAGTTACAGAGAGAGAGAGGGAGAGACAGAGAGAGAGGTCTTCCATCTGCTGGTTCACTCCCCAAATGGCTGCTATGGCCAAAGCTGGGTGAATCCAAAGCCAGGAGCCTGGAGCTTCTGGGTCTTCCACATGGGTTCAGAGGTCCAAGTACTTGGGCCATCTTCCACTGCTTTTCCAAGCCTTTAGCAGGGAAATGGATTGAAGTGGAGCAGCTGGGATAAAAACCAGTGCTCATATGGGATGCTGGCACCGCAGGGGGAGGCTTAACCTACTATACCATAGTGCCAGCCCCCGATTTCTTTTTTTAATATTTCTATTTATTTTTTGAAAGGTAAAGTTACAGACAGAGAGGGAGAAACAGAAAGAAAGGTCTTCCATCCATTTGTTCACTCCCCAGATGGCTACAACAGCTAGAGTTGGGCTAATCCAAAACCAGGAGCCAGGTGCCTCCTTCAGATCTCCCACACAGGTGCAGGGGCCCAAGGACTTGGGCCATCTTCTGCTGCCTTCCCAGGCTATAGCAGAGAGCTGGATTGGAAGAGGAGCAGCCAGGACACAAACTAGCACCCATAAGGGATACTGGCGCTGCATCAGAGGCTTAATCTACTTGCCAATGCACCTTGCCCTGATTTTCTTTTTCTTTTTTTTTTTTCTTTCTTTTTTTTTGACAGGCAGAGTGGACAGTAGAGGGAGACAGAGAGAAAGGTCTTCCTTTTTGCCATTGGTTCACCCTCCAATGGCCGCCGCGGTAGGCGTGCTGCGGCCGGCGCACCGCACTGATCCGAAGGCAGGAGCCAGGTGCTTCTCCTGGTCTCCCATGGGGTGCAGGGCCCAAGCACTTGGGCCATCCTCCACTGCACTCCCGGGCCACAGCAGAGAGCTGGCCTGGAAGAGGGGCCACCGGGACAGGATCAGTGCCCTGACTGGGACTAGAACCCGGTGTGCCGGCGCCGCAAGGCGGAGGATTAGCCTAGTGAGCCACGGCGCCGGCCCTATTTTTCTTGAATATCTGACTACTCCTTCAATTTCAGCAGGAAACCTTGTTTCCTATTTAATAATGACAACAACAAATCAGCTATCAATGTAAAATTATTTTAACTTCATCAGATTTATAAAAATCTAATTTTAGAATATATGATGTAGATCTTTTTCTTCCTTCCTGTTATAATAGAACTGGTTTGCATCTCCTCATCCAGTTCTTCCAATTATGGTTAGGATTCCTTCTCTAATCCCTGTCTCCTCACCCTCACCAAAAAAATGCTGTTTTAGAGGACTGGGGTTAGCAGCTAACTTTTGTCTGTTTTCCTCCTTTCTTTCTGTATTAGCTTCTGTCCATCAGTACTTCAGCATGCTCAGGTCTCTTCCATTTCAACAAAAATCCTTTTAGTTCTTAAGTTTCATTTGGCTTTTAATGTAATGAACAATGTTGCCCTCTCACTGCTTTTAGAACATTCTCCTCCCCAGCGCCGCCGTGACTTCTGTCATCTCTTCCTCCTCATTCTCCTGTTTCCCTCCTGATTCTCCAACTATTCTTCACTGTCATCTCCGCAGCTTCTACAGTGCTTCCATGTGTTGGTTCACTCGCTAAACGTCTGCAATGGCAGGGACTATTCCAGGGCCAGTGTTAGTCCGGGCCACATCTGGGAACCTGGAACTTCACCCAGGTCTCCATGTGGGTGGCAGGGGCCCAAGTACTTGAGGCATGTTCTGCTACTGCTACCAGACTCATTAGCAGAGAGCTGTGGAGCCACTGGAACTCCAGCCTACATTCCCAGCCCACTGCGACACAACACTGGACCATGATTGTGATTTTTTAAAAACGAAAATTTGAGCAATAGCAAACAAGTTACTAAATCATGTATTTTTTTAAAGATTTATTTATGTATCTGAGAGGCAAAGATACAAACAGAGGGAGAGACAGAGAAAGATCTTCCATCCACTGGTGTACCTCCCAAATGGCCACAATGGCTGGAGTTGGCAGACACTTTATCAAGGAGCTGGATTGTAAGTGGAGCAGCAGGAATTGAACCGGCGCCCATATGGGCTGCCAGCTTTGCTGTTGTTGGCTTAACCTGCCATGCCACAGTGCCAGTCTCATATTGTGTGCCTGCTTGCGCTCTAATGAGTGACTTTCCCATTGCCTGTTGAACAGTCTTAAAGACCCTGACTAGTCCTTTCTAGCTGTCTCTTGCCAACCCAGCAACATAGATGTTCTTTCTTAGCATTGTAAATTCCTTCCTCCCATCAAACACTCCAAAGCATCTACTCCTCTCTGGCCATTTCTGTTTCTTCCCATGTCTCAGTTTGAGCAGTGTTAATCAGTAATTATTTCCCGACTCTCCAGAGTAGGTATGGCTTTAGATGATATGTTCTCATGTCACCCTGAATTTCTTCATAGCATTAACCTCACTTATTATCAATTGTGTAATGATTTGTCTAAATATATGCTTCTGCTTCCAAACAAAGCCTCCTAATAGTAGGAATTAAGTCTTATTTTCTGTGGTATATCCAATGTCTGTTTCAATATGAACATTGTTTATACACTGTAGGTGAGAAATAAATATTGACTATATCAATGTATGATGAGTAGCATAGCAAATATATCACCAAGATAAAGGGCAAATTAAATTAATTAGTTTCTATAAATTTGACAGAATGTAAAATATTTTCCTTCTAATTTTATTAAATTTTAGTAGATTCTAATAGTTAATATGCTCAAGTAAAGCATTAATGAGGGTAACTCAAGGAAGAGCCATCTTTCCACTCCCACCTGCATTCCTCTAGTCCAGGCTCCCTGATGTAACTATTAGTCTGGCAGTCTTGTGTTTATACAAAGTGGATTACAGGATTTTGTATACACATACACACACATGTACACATAGTTGTTTTATTTGAGAGGCAGACAGACAGAAAGATAAATCTTCCATCTGCAGGTTCACTCCCCAAATTCCTGTTAATAGTTGGGCTGGGCCAGATTGAAGCCAGGAGCCTAGAAATCAATCCAGGTCTCCCACATAGGTGGCAGGGACCCAGCTACTTGATCTCTCACACAGTACCTCCCAAGACACCTGTTAGCAGGAAACCAGAATTGGGGTCCAGAGCCAGAACTCGAACCCAGGTAGTCCTCTTTGGGTTGCAAGCATTTAACCACTATGCTAAATGCTCACCTCTGGCATTATATTTTAAAGTACACATTATGCAAATTGCTTTTTGAGTGTATTGTACCTGTAAACATATTTTCAAGTCAGATATCAATCTGATTTACTTAATAGCTGTATAATGGTCTATGGAATTCAACTTTTCACTTGTGGATGGACATTTGGGTGCTTTCCTTATATTTCACTTTATATATGGGTATACTTATTCCTATAGAACAGAGTCTCAGAGAAGTAATACCATGGCATCAAAGGATATAAGTGTTTTAATTCTTAATAGATACTACCGGTTTTTTCCAGAAAACTGTGCCATTTAGAATTCTACCAGTATGAGAATGAGTCTTCAACAGTTGGGTATTATTATTCTATTAATCATTGCCAGTTGATGGGGAAGATAATTATGTTAATTATTTTAATGTGCATTTATTTTATTTTTAAGATTTATTTGAAAGGCAGAGTTATAAAGAGAGGGAGAGACAGAGAGAGAGAGAACTTCATCTGCTGGTTTACTCTCCAGGTGGCTAAACTAGTCAGGGCTGGGCCAGGCCAAAGCCAGGAGCTGGGAGCTTCTTCCAGGTCTCCTGTGTGGGTAGCAGGGGCCATCATCTGCTGCTTTTCCCAGGCCATTAGCAGGGAGCTGGATTGGAAGTGGAGCAACTGGGATACAAACCAGCACCCATATGGGATGTTGCCATTGCAGCCAGCTGCTTTACCAGCTATGCCACAACACTGGTCCCATGCATTTCTTTTGTTTCTTCTCTTGCCCACATCTCTCTGTCAGTTTTCTGTTGCTTTTAGTATAATGATCATTTTAATTTTGTTTTATGTGTTACAACTATCTTTCCTGCTTTGTCAGTTGTTATTCTGGAAGGCAATACATAGCATAAACACATTTTAGAATATTTTATGCAGCCAGGTATGTTAATTTTTTTAAAGATTTTATTTATATATGAGAGGCAGAGTTACAGACAGTGAGAGGGAAAGACAGAGAGAAAGGTCTTCCATCTGCTGGTTCATTCCCCAAATGGCCGCAACGGCCAGAGCTGTGCCAGTCTGAAGCCAGGAGCCAGGAGCTTCTTCCAGGTCTCTCACACAGGTGCAGGGGCCCAAGAACTTGGGACATCTTCTACTGCTTTCCTAGGCCATAGCAGAGAGGTGAGTGGGAAGAAGAGCAGCTGGGACTAGAACTGGCACCCATTTGGGATGCTGGCACCGCAGGCGGTGAATTAACCTAGCATGCCACAGCACTTGCCCCAATATGTTAATTTTTAAAAATTTTATGGCCTTTGAATTTCCTGTATTAAGAAAAGTCTCGGGCCGGCACTGTGGCATAGCGGATAAAGCCGCTGCCTGCAGTGCTGGCATCCCATATGGGCACCAGTTCGAGTCCCAGCTGCTTTTCTTCTGATCCAGCTCTCTGCTATGGCCTGGGAAAGCAGTAGAAGATGGCCCAAGTCCTTGGGCCCCTACACCCGCATGGGAAGACCCAGAGGAAGCTCCAGGCTCCTGGCTTCAGATTAGCGCAGCTCTGGCTGTTGCAGCCAATTGGAGAGTGAACCAACAGATGGAAGCCCTCTCTTTCTCTCTCTCTCTCTGCCTCTCCTTCTCTCTGTGTATAACTCTGACTTTCAAATAAATAAATACATCTTTAAAAAAAAGTCTCCTCCATTATTATTTTCCTAAAACTTCAAATTTTTTACTTATTATTTTATAGATAGAAATTTATTTCATCATTAAATGACTCATTTTTATGGATAATTTTAGGATACGGTCTAGTTGTTTTTTCTTGGTGCGTAGTCCATATATTAGTGCGTAGTACATATATTAAATATATATGATAAATCTATCATATATTAAATAAACATCCTTTCTCATTGAAGTTTGATTTTTGACTATATGAGATTTTACATATAAATTTGGATCAATTTGGTTCAACTGATCTGGAACAATATGATAATAAGCAGATTTATAGTAAACTTCACTATTGATCAAGCACTCCTGCCACTCCCCCCAGTTTTTTTTTTTTAATTGAAATACACCTAACATGAAATTAAACACTCGAAGAAAACAATTCAGTGCAATATAATCATATTGCACAACCTCCATCTCTATTTAGTTACAAAACATTTCCAAGGCCGGCGCCGTGGCTTCACAGGCTAATCCTCCGCTTTGCGGCGCCAGCACACCGGGTTCTAGTCCCGGTTGGGGCGCCAGATTCTATCCTGGTTGCCCCTCTTCCAGGCAAGCTCTCTGCTATGGCCCAGGAACGCAGTGGAGGATGGCCCAAGTCCTTGGGCCCTGCACCCGCATGGGAGACCGGGAGAAGCACCTGGCTCCTGGCTTCGGATCAGCACGATGCGCCGGCCGCAGCGGCCATTGGATTGTGAACCAACGGCAGAAAGGAAGACCTTCCTCTCTGTCTCTCTGTCTCACTATCCACTCTGCCTGTCAAAAAAAAAAAAAAAAAAAAAATTTTTATCCTGATTAGAAAACAAATAAAAAGAGAGATTGTCTTTGGAATTTCTTTAAATTCTTTTAAAAGATTTGTTTAGTTATTTGAAAGGCAAAGTTACAGAGAGGAAGAAGAGAGATCTTCCACCCACTGGTTCACTCCCCAAGCGGCCACAATGACTGGGGCTAGGCCAGGCCAAAGGCAGGAGTCAGGAGCTTCTTCCAGGTCTCCCACTTGGGTGGCAAGGCCCCAGGGACCTGGACCATCTTCCGTTGCTTTCGCAGGTACTACTAGGGAGCTGGATCGGGAGTAGGGTAGCTGGGACTCAAACCGGTGCCCACATGGGATATTGGCGCTGCAGACTGCAGCTTAGCCTGCTGTGCCAGCCTCCAATTTTTTTTTTTTTTTAAGATTTATTTATTTATTTAAAAGTTGTAGTTATAGAGAGAGGTCTTCCATGCACTGGTTCACTCCGCAGATGGCCACAGTGGCGGAGGCTGGGCCATGGCTGAAGCCAGGAGCCAGGAATGTCATCTGGGTCTCCCATGTGGGTGGCAGGGCCCAAGTACCTGGGTCATCATCTGCTGCTTTTCTCAAGCTGTTTAGCAGGGAGCTGGATCAGAAGTGGAGCAGCGGGGCCTTGAATGGCTGGCCATCTGGGATGCCAGCACTGCCAGTACTGCAGGTAGTGGCTTTACCCACCACGCCACAATGCCAGCACCTGGAATCTTTTTAAATTTATGTATTAAGAGTCAAGGACTGGGGCCGGCACTCTGGTGCAGCGGGTTAATACCCTGACCTGAGGCGCAGGCATCCCATATGGACACCGATTCAAGACCCGGCTGCTCCACTTCTGATCCAGCTCTCTGCTATGGCCTGGGATAGCAGTAGAAGATGGCGCAAGTCCTTGGGCCCCTGCACCCACGTGGAAGACCTGGAAGAAGCTCCTGGCTCCTGATCAACTCAGCTCTGGCTGTTGCAGCCATCTGGGGAATGAACCAGCAGATGGAAGACCTCTCTCTCTTCTCTCTGCCTCTCCTCTCTCTGTGTAACTCTGACTTTCATATAAATAAATAAATCTTAAAAAAAAAAGAACACTATATTAAAAGTGCCCTTTAAGCATCAAAAAAAAAAAAAAAGAGGCAAGGACTGATATTTTATATTATATATTCAGAAAATTGGAGAATTTATCTATAGTTTTTCATTTTTTAAAAAATAAGATTTACTTTAAAAGCCAGGGTTCTTTATTTACTTTGAAAGTCAAAGTTAGGGGCTGGCGCTGTGGTGTAGTGGGTAAAGCTGCTGCCTGCAGTGCTGGCATCCCATCTGGGTGCCGGTTCAACTTCTGGCTGCTCCACTTCCGATCCAGCTCTCTGCTATGGCCTGGGAAAGCAGTAGAAGATGGCGCAAGTCCTTGGGCCCCTGCATCCACGTGGGAGAACTGGAAGAATCTCCTGGCTCCTGGCTTTGTGATTGGCTCAGTTCCAGCCGTTGTGCCCATCTATGGAGTGAACCAGCGGATGGAAGACTCCCCTCCTCTCTATTTCTCTGTGCCTCTGCCTGTCTGTAACTCTGCCTTTCAAATAAATAAATTAATCTTTTAAAAAATAGAAAAGAAAGTCAAAGTTAGAGGGGGGGCAGGGAGAGAGATGGTCCATCTGCTGGTTCACTCCCCAGATGACCTCAACAAGCAGTACTGTGGCAAGCTGAAGCCAGGAGCTTCATCTGGATCTCCCACGTGGATACAAGGCCCCAGGTACTTCTTCCACTTCTTTTCCCAGGCCATTTGGAGGGAGTTGGATGGGAAGTGGAGCAGCAGGACATGAACCAGTGCCCATATGGGATGCCAGTATCATGGGCGGCAGCTTTACCTGCTATGCCACAATGCTGTCCCCCAGTTTTTCATTTTTTTAAAAATTTATTTATTTGACAGGTAGAGTTATAGACAGTGAGAGAGAGACAGAGAAAGGTCTTCCTTCCGTTGGTTCACTCCCCAAATGGCCGCTGTGGATGGCACCGCACAGATCTGAAGCCAGGAGCCAGGTGCTTCCTCCTGGTCTCCCATGCGGGTGCAGGGCCCAAGCACTTGGGCCATCCTCCACTGCACTCCCAGGCCACAGCAGAGAGCTAAACTGGAAGAGGAGCAACCGGGACTAGAACCCGGCGCCCATATGGGGTGCCAACACCGCAGGCGGAGGATTAACCAAATGAGCCATAATGCCGGCCCCCAGTTTTTCATTACTAACCACATATTACTGGTATAGAGAACAATCTGGCAGATCCAGGATAGGCTTTGTTTTTGTTCTTCTATGACTTGGGCTTTGTTCTTTTATGATTTGAGAGCCAAGCAGACATAGCCTTGAGTATGTCAACGATCTTGCCCGGTAGATGGCAGTGGCTTATGAATCCATCATTGTTGATGGAGAGGAAAAAACCACTTCCGTGAGGCTTTTTTTGTTGTGGTAGTGGTTGAAGTTGGTTGGTTAGTTTTTTTTCCACAAGTGATGATAATAACACGGATCTGTATATGTTTTGAAGTTTTGTTTTAAACTTTGTGTCAGTGATTTGAGTCCTTTTCTTAACTATTGTTTAATTAGCTTAATTTTATTAATTTAAGAGTTTTGTAGTAAACTTTTAAAGACTTAGATTACTGTATCTTTTAACTCATATTTGTTACGAATACAAAGGAGTAATTTCAAACTTACACATTATTTCCTTTTTCCTTTAGCACGAGAAGCCCTGCCAACATGGGACAAGCAGATCCAGTCACTTTGTTTCCAAGTGAATAACCTTTTGGAGAAAATTAGTCAAACAGCCCCAGAATGGACAGCACAAGCCATGGAAGCCCAGATGGCTCAGTGAGTCATCTCAGAACTTCTGTGCACACTACATCTTTTTCCATGTTGTGCAGATTGGTTTCACTGTCTCTCCAAAGCATTTGCATCATGACCTTATACATTTCAACCCCTTTTATGCTGGATTCCATTTAAAGAAGATATTAGAGCAGGAAGTACAAGCATTTAAAAATAGCTAGTTTCCATATATTCAGGGTCTCTGTGCATTAAACTAACTCAGATGTTTTGAAAGCTGTTTCTTTCAATGGGGTAGGTGAAATACCTGTGGCTAAAAAGTTTGGGATTTGTGATAACTTTGTAGTCATGTAAAACTTAAGTGCTTTGTGCCTCTCCAAATGTGGTTATTCTAATAAATCGAGAAATGAGCTACATAAAAGTAGTACTTTCGTTTTAATTAGTGTTTTGTTCCTTTTTCCTTCCATTCTGCAGATATTGATTTGTACCATGTGCTGAAATACAAATATAATTCATCATCCCTTCTCCAGGCACTCAGGATTCACAGGACCAAGTGACCCTGTTTAATTCTTAAAGTTGCAGCAAGCACTGGAGCACACAAGGAGGAGTTCTTTCCTTAGCAGAGAGAAGTTAGGGAAGGCTCTTCCTTGTGCTTCAGCTGAACTTTAGTGAAAATGGAGAAAGGATTAAAAGAAAAAGTATGTGGGACTTCCACTTTCAGCTTTGACTTGTAAAGAGCGTGGAAACCATCAGATTCATCTTCACAGTAACAAAAGAAGCTGGAGGTTATGTGTTAACCAAAAAAGAAAACTAGGCAGCCTAAAAATCAGTTGGCTTTTCTTAGATCCATAAAAGATCTGAAATAGCAGGGCAAACCACGGTCTTCCAGACTGAAGAGGCAGCAAATACAGAGAATCGCAATTGGCGGTCACCTTACCCGGATCAGAGCTGCTGGAGCCAGGAATTGGTAGGAAGGCTAAAATGGTAACCCTGGCAGTTGTTGGAGACTGAGTGTGGACTCACTTGAGTTAAAACTCTTGAGGGCCCAGTCGTAGGGGGACCCCACACTCTCTAGGGTTTACTTCAAAGAACTGTCCTAGGTTCTCACAGTTAAGATCAGGATCCCCTTGTCTTTCGGGCAGGGAAGTAACTATTTTGAAATAAACCCAGATAATTTTTGGTAACAAAAGCCTACTCTTTGTGGGACCCAAAAAAGGTTAGACATGTCATTCCAGCCTCTGTTAGCCTTTCTGTCTGATGTAAGGGAAGGGAAATAGAAATCCTTCTAAGAGTCACAGCCAACTAAAAAAGAGATCTAAAATTATAGGGTGTTTCCAAATACCTTAACACCACATCAACAGAGGTCCAGTATAATAGTAGTAGATCTGCAGGACACGAACTATTTAAGAAGCAATTCTTGGAGAAACCCAAAAACAAAAGCAAGAAAACCAAAGCCTCTTGTCACTGAGAGCAAACATTGAACACGGTCTAGCTCCTACCAGATTAACATAAAAACCTCATATTAACAGACTAATTACATATTACCTGATACATCACATCTAGCTTTCAGCCAAAAAGTTACAAGGTATGCTAAATGGCAAGGAAACACACACACACACACAATCTGAAGACGTATATCAAGGTTCAGAACTAAGATTTGGCAGATGTTGGAATTATAAGACCAGAAATTTAAAAAATAACTCTTAACATGTTTCCATTTCTACTGGAAAAAAAAAGGTCTAGTGGAAAAAGTTGACAACATACAAGAGCAGATGGGTATTCACAAGCAGAGAGATGGAAATGAGAATTGAAGTGCTAAGGGCAGGTGTTGTGCGGTGGGTTATGCTGTCCCGTGGGATGCCTGGTTGAATCCTGGCTACTCTGCTTCTGATCCAGCTTCCTGCTAATGCACCAGGGATGATGATTCAAGTACTTGGGTCCTTGTCACCCACGTGGGAGACCCTGATAGAATTCCAGGTTGCTGGCTTTAGCCTCACACATCTCTGGCTGTTGTGGGTATTTGGGAAGTAAGCCAGCAAATGGAAAACATTTCTCTCTCTCTCACCCCTCCCCCAACTCTACCTTTCAAATAAACATTAAAAGAATTTGAAGTGCTGAAAATAAAGTCACAGAAATGAACGCTTTTGACGAACTCATCATTAGATTGCACATGACTGAGGAACAAATCAGTAAATTTGAAGAAATAACAATAAAAGCTTCCCAAGTTGAAAGGCAAAGTCAAAAAGGGAATCAAAATTTAACAGAATATCCAGAAACTTCAGGAAAATTCTAAAAGTTGTCACATGTAATGAGAATATCAGGAGAAAGGAAGAGAACAAATATTTGAAGTAATAATGGATAACAAGTTTCCAAAATTAATATTAGACACCAAACTATAGATCCAGAAAGCTCAGAAGTAAGCCAAACAAAACCCTACATCTAGGCATGTCATATTCAAATTGCAGAAAACCTAAAACAATCTTGAAAGAAACCAGAAAAAAAAAAAAAACTTTACCTATAAGAGAACACAAATAAAAATCAATGAATTTCTCCTCAGAAATGAAGCAAGTAAGAATGACATGGAAATAGTTATGACAATGGAAGAAAAAAAAACACCAGCCATAGGATTTTATCCAGCAAAATTATCCTTCAAAAGTAAAGGGGAAATAAAGAAAACAAATCTAAGGGTAATGTTTCTTGCAATAAAATTTTAAAAAGTCCTTCAGAGAGAAGGAAATGTATATGGGTTAGAAACTCGGACCTACAACTTTTCTCTGAAGGGAGAAGAGAACTACCACTTTGCTTATAGCCTTGTCTAAATACTGATGGAGTCTGTGGATTCGAAAGTCTTCCAGAGCCTTGGCAGCCCATGTCAAGAGCCTCGGGTGATCACTGATGTCATACATAAGAGTGTTAATTGTTAAATTAAATTAACAACAGGAGTCACGGTGCACTAACTTCCCATGCAGGACCTCTGTCCTCAATGAGTTGTATTATGAGAGTTAACAGTAAAATTTGTTCTCAAAGATTTATTTTGTTTTAGTATATTAATTGGAAGGACATTCTTATGTCTCATGAGTTTTAGTTATGTGTAAGTGCCGAACTCCATTGTTTTCTTAGGTTAATTAATGATAAAACTTCTTCTCAAGGACTTACTTTCTTTTAACGTATCAAGTGGAGGATATTCTTATGTCTGATAAGTTATAGTAATGTCTAAGTGCTCACAAAAGATGTATCATTCTTGAGTGCTTCTTTAAAGTTAATTAAGTTTCTAGAAAAATGAAATTAACTTTGAGATGCAATGACTGTCTCGACTTTAGGAATAGTTTTTGTGTGTGTGTGTGCAAATTTGTCGAACTCTTTATTTAGTATAGAGATGGTTTTCTGTGTATAAAGTTAATTGAAAATGGATCTTAGTGGAGAATGAGACTGGAAAAGGGAGCAGGAGGAGGGGTGGGAGTGTGGGTTAGAGGGCGGGTATGGTGGGAAGAATCACTATACTCCTAAAGTTGTACTCAGGAAATGCATGAAGTTTGTATTCCTTAAATAAAAGGGGTTTTTTTTTTTTTGAGGGGGGGGGGTGAGAAACTTGGACCTTCCTAAACAAAGGAAGAGTGATTAGAGCAGAAAATAAAAATAATTTAAATTTTTTCAATTGAGATAATAGATAACTGTTCAAAGTACTAACAGCAGCAATAGGTGGGTGATTACAGCATGTGAGTCAGTGAAATGAATGAGAAGTGTTGGAAGGATGAGGGGGAAGGCATTAGGAATGCTGTATTATAATGTTCACACGGAACCATGAAACTGTATAGTGTTATTTGAAAGTGGACTTAGATAAGTTAAACATGTACATTGCAAACTGTAGGGCAGTGGCTTTTTTTTTTTTTTCTTTAATGTAGAATTGCTGTGCTAAAGAGGAGAGAAAAACGGGTCATGAAATGCTCATTTAAAAGCAGAGTATCAACAACAGCGTCAAAATGTGCAAGGCCAAACCTGCTGAGACTGCAAGGAGAAATAGATGAGCCCACTATTCTGGTTGGAAACTTCAGATCCATCCTGTCAGAGGTGGACAGATCCAACAGGCAGAAAATCAGTAAGGACACCGTGGAACTCAACAGTCCTGTCAATCAACTGGGTACAGTTGACGTCTGTGTTGTGGACAACTTCATCTAACCACAGCAGAGTTCATGTTATTCTCAAACTGGCATGAAAATCATTCAATGTAGACTTTCAGGCCACAGTGGAATTAAACTAGAAATGATAACAGACAGTTGGAAAATCCCAAAGTACACTTACAGATTAAATAACACATTGCTAAACCATGAATCCAAAAAGAAATCTCAAGAGCAATAAAAAAACATTTTAAGCTAAATAATACAACCTGTCAAGATTTGTGGGATACAGCGGAAGCATGCTCAGAGGAAAATTTACAGCACTGAATGAATGTATTAGAAAAGATGGCCGGCGCCAGCGTCGTGGCTCAACAGGCTAATCCTCCGCCTTGCGGCGCTGGCACACTGGGTTCCAGTCCCAGTCGGGGCGCCGGATTCTGTCCCGGTTGCCCCTCTTCCAGGCCAGCTCTCTGCTATGGCCCGGGAGTGCAGTGGAGGATGGCCCAGGTGCTTGGGCCCTGCACCCCATGGGAGACCAGGAGAAGCACCTGGCTCCTGGCTTCGGATCAGCGAGAGGCGCTGGCCGCAGCGGCCATTGGAGGGTGAACCAACGGCAAAAAGGAAGACCTTTCTCTCTGTCTCTCTCTCTCTCTCACTATCCACTCTGCCTGTCAAAAAAAAGAAAGAAAGAAAAAGAAAAGAAAAGAAAAAAGACCTAAAAGCAGTAATTTAAGCCTCTACTTCAGGAACCCAGAAAAAGAACAATTTAATCAGAGTAAGCAGAAGAAAGGAAATAAAAATTAGAGCAGAAATTAATGAAAGTTAGAGACTAATAGAGAAAAATCAGTGAAACCAAAAGCTCGTTCTTGGAAAAGATTAGAAAAAAAAATGGAGCTCAGTGGACATGGTGGTGCAGTGGTTTAAACCACTGCCTGTGATGCCAGCATTCCGTATTAGCACCTGTTGGAGTCCTGGCTGCACCACTTCCAATCCAGCTCCCTGCTAATGTGCCTGGGAAAGCAGCAGAAGTTGGACCCAGAGCTTGGGCCCCCGCACCCATGTGGGAGACCAGGATGGAGCTCCTGGCTCCTAGCTTCAACTTAGCCCATCCCCAGCTGTTGTGGCCATTTGTAGAGTGGATGGATGGATGATTCTCTCTCTCTCTCTCTCTCTCTCTGACTCTTCCTCTCTCTCTGTAACTGCCTTTCAAATAAATAAAATAAATGTTTAAATTTTTTAAATTTAAAAATATCAAAAAATGATAAGCCTTTAGGCAGGCTAGCTAAGATCAAAAGAAGTCGTAAATTACTCATGTCAGAAATGAAGGGGCCATCACTACAGTCCCATGAACAGTGAAAGCAGAGTATTTTGAACAGCTGTAGCTTGGCACACTGCATAACTGAGATAAAATAGGCCAATTCCTTGAAAGTCAAAATCTGCCGTAGCTCACACAAGAAGAAATAAGCCTGTGCCTGTTAAAGGAATTGAATCGGTCTGGTGTGGCACAGCTGGTTAAGTGCCACCTGCGACACCAGCATGCTCTGTTGAAGTGCTGGTTTGAGTCCTGGCTGATCTGCCTTACATTTCACTTTCTGTTAATGAGCCTGGGAAGGCACCCACATCGGAGACTTAGCCGGACTTCCGGACTCCTGACTTCAGCCTGACCCAGCCCTGGCTGTTGTGGCCATTTGGGGAGGGAACCAGCAGATGGAAGATTCTCTCTCTCTCTTTTTCTCTCTCGCTCTGCCTATGTGTGTGTCTCTCCCTTTCCCTTTCACTCTGCCTCTCAAATAAATAAAAATAAAAATAAATAAATTGGATCATTAATTAATAGCCTTCCCTAAAAGAAAGTACTGGACCCATTACTGATGGATCTGATGAATTCTACCAAATCTTTTATTTATTTATTTATTTATTTTAAGATTCATTTTATTTATTTGAAAGGGAGAATGACAGAGAGCACTTCCATCTCCTGGTTCACCCCACAAATGGCTAGGGCTGAGCCAGGCCAAAGCCTGGTGTCAGACATTGCCCTAGGTACTGAGAATACAGCAAAAAATAAGTCACTCATTGGGGGTTTCACGTGGTGTTTAGGTAAGAGAAGTTGGGGTCTGACTGGATGTGATGAGACCACAGGGGGCACTAATACCTGGATTTCTCTCCTTGAATACCTCAGTAGGTGATGTTGGACTTGTTGTGTGGAGAAGGCCCAGGGGACAGTCAGATGGACTTGCTTAGTGGTCAGTCAGGGAGACAGCCTGGGGATCAGTAGTAAGGGAGAAATGGAAACACAGATTTCGGAGTCCTCCTTGGCATACGGGAGGCAGCTGAACCCATGAGAATGGATAACGCTGTCTCAGGAGACCATGAGGTGTGAAGGAAGTGGCCCTCGGGCAGAACCCTGCAAAGCACCCAGGAGTGTAGGGCAAGTAACAGAAGACACAGAACGTTCACGGTCACTGAGCACCTACCAGCGTCTGCGTGCTTTGACAATCTCATAGAAATTTCACAATAAATCTAGAAAGATTGCCTTCCCCTTCCTCACCCCAGCAGATGAAATGGACTTGAAAGTGTAGAAAGAGAATCAAGGAAAATTAGGAAGTGAGTGAGATTTCATCAGGACAACATGTTGCAGCTGGATGAAAAGTAAGAAAAGTGAAAAATTATTTTGCACACTTCATCAGTATTTAACCCAGATTGAGTGATACTGAATTTAGTAATTGAATTTTTATTACTTGCCTTGATAATTCACATTCAAAAGGGAAGGGAAATCAACAGCATCACACACCCTCAGATGTGCAGTTGGCAAGAAAGACACAGTGTGCTTTTGGCATAAAGTCTCACGTTGTCCGCATTAGCAATGTGAACAGGTGCGGAAGTATTAGCTAAATGTACCGGAACTGTCTTAGGAGAGTTATCTGTAGGATTTCTTTAAAAAAGATTTATTTATTTATTTGAAAGGCAGAGTGATAGATGGGAGTAGGGGTAGGGAGAGGTCTTTCATGCATTGGTTCACTCCGCAGATGGCCACAACAGCCGGGACTGGGCCAAAGCCAGGAGCCAGGAACTCCATCTGGATCTCCCAACGTGGGTAGCAGAGGGCCATCTCCCGCTGCGTTCCCGGGTGCATTAGCAGGAAGCTGGATCAGAAGCAGAACAGCGAGGACATGAACTTCATGTTCTGATATGGGACGCTGTGGGATGCCATTGAGTTGCTGTGGACCAGAATCTCCTGCTTTGACACTGAAGTATGAGAACAAAATTATGAAATTGACCTTTGAAATTAACTAGTGACAAAGACATTCTGGTGAGAGGAAAGAAGCATCGAGAACCTTGTTAGTAAAATGAGATTTGGTTTATAGTTTAAATTTCATTTTCAAAATATGTAAGCTAAAAATTGTGACAATACAAAAGCCAGAACAAACGAGGCTGGACCATTTAACAAAATTCAGAGACAACTTCATTCAAAACTTTGATTTTTTTCGTGACATCCATGCATTCAGGGGATTCATTGTATTTCAGGTACAAAAGGAGAACCATGCAAGCTGAATGGATGTGCTGATTTTAGTTGCTTCAAATACGAGCTCTTGACCTAAAAGAGACACACAAAGAATAGCTTTAAGTTTTCTCAATCTTTTTTGTTGTTTTTAATAAACTTTTTTTTTTAAAGATTTGTTTATTTGAAAGAGTTACAGAGAGAGAGAGAAGGAGTGATAGATCATCCATCTGCTGGTTCACTTCCCAAATGGTTGCAATGGTCAGGGTTAGGCCAGGCCACAGCCAGGAGCTTCATCCGTGTCTCCCACATGCATGTAGGGGCTGAAGGACATGGGCCATCCTCCACTGCTTTTCCAGGTGCGTCAGCAGGGAGCTGGATCGGAAGTGGGGCAGCCGGGACTCAAACCAGTGCCCATATGGGGTGCTGTGGCTGCAGGCAGCAGCTTTACCCACTATGCCACAGCTCCGGTCCCTGTTTTTAATAAACTTTTAAAGGCAGAGGCATTTAGATTCTCAGGAAAGCTGCAAAGGAGCATCAAGAGTTCCCCACAGACCCTGTACCCAGTTTCCCTGTTAGTTTTGTCACAGGAATGGACCCATGTTGATTTATTCACATTCCTGTATATTTAGCTGAGATCCTTTTTCTATTTCAGGATCCATGCAGGATACCACATTTCACTTAGTCCTTATATTTCCTTAGATTTCTCTGGACGTGATTATTTTTCATCAAAAACAGTTTCCTTGTTTTTGATGACCTTGGCAGTCTTGAGGGGGATTCGTGTGCCTGATACGTGTCTCCTGGTTGGACTGGAGCCATGAGCTTTTGGGAAGAAGACCATGAAGATAATGGGTCACCTGACCAAGGGGGTTTTGTCAGGTTTCTCCGCTGAACAGAGTATTTCACAATGGTTGCGGAAGATCGTTTACAGGAGTGAGTGCTGTGCAGCAGACCAAGCTGCTGCTGGAAGGCCACGTCCCATGTTGCAGAGCCTGGCTTGCATCCCAGCATCTGTGCTTCGGACCCAGCTTTTGGCTCATACGCACTCTGGGAGGCAGCAGATGATGGTTAAGTGTCTGGGCCCCGGCCACCCACATGGGAGACACAGATGGAATTCCTGGTCCCTGGCTTCCACTTGGCCCAGCTCAGCTGCAGGTGTTGTTAGCATTTGGGGATTGCGCCAGGGGATAGAAGATCTTTTTCTCTCTCACTTTCTCTCTCTTTTGCTCTCTTTCTCCCTCTATCATTGTACCTTTCAAATGGATGAAAATAAATAAAATGAACATTAGATAATTTTTTAAAGATCTTATTTATTTATTTGAGATGTAGAATTACAGTGAGAGAGAGAGAAAGGTCTTTCTTCCATTGGTTCACTCCCTAAATGGTTGCAATGGTCGGAGCTGTGCTAATCTGAAGCCAGGAGCTTCTTCCAGGTCTCCTGCATGGGTGCAAGGCCAAGGACTTGGACCATCTTCTACTGCTTTCCCAGACCACGGCAGAGAGCTGGATTAGAAGAGGAGCAGCCAGGACTAGAACCGGTGCCCATATGGGATGCTGGTGCCACAGGTGGAGAATTAACCTACTGCACCACAGGGCCGGCCCCAGAAAGTTTATTTTCATGCAGAAACTTTTGAAATCTATGCATATGAGTTCATGGAAGTTAATATTATGAAAAAACCATACATGGATTTCAAATAATTTTGCAGCAAAATAAACTTATTTAAAATTAAAATGAGCAGGAAGTACAATCACCAAAATATTTTGCTTCAAATCAGTTGACTCAGTGAGGGGGTCGGTGCTGTGGCTTAGCAGGTAAAGCCACTGCCTGCAATGCCAGCATCCCTTATGGGCACTGGTTCTAGTCCCGGCTGCTCCACTTCTGATCCAGCTCTCTGCTATGGCCTGGGAAAGCAGTAGAAGATGGCCCAAGTCCTTGGGCCCCTGCACCTGCATGGGAGACCCGGAAGAAGCTCCTGGCTCCTGGCTTCGGATTGGTGCAGCTCCGCCCATTGCGGCCATCTGGGGAGTGAACCAGCAGATGGAAGACCTCTCTCTCTCCCTCTCTCTCTCTCTCTCTCTGTTACTCTTTCAAATAAATAAATAAATCTTAAAAAAAAAAAAAGAAATACTCAGTGAGATAATTTCCCTGCTGTTGGGAAAGTAGTTCCGATGTCAGTTTGTGGGGGCAGGCTTTCTGTCCAAATCGCTGCCTGTAAGTAAGTAAACATCGCTACAATGGTCTGAGTCCCCCTCTTTACATCTGGTCTCACGCTGTCCAGTCTGCACTGTGTTCCATTAACAGATTAACATTTCTAGAGAGTACCTCTCTTCACTTACTTAAAGCCTGCAAGAACTTCCCAGTGCCTACTAATGACGTGGCATGCCAAAGCCCCAATTCATTTAAAAATTTTTTAATTCTCATTATTTTTCTACTCATACCACGTGCTCCAGTCAAGTCGGACCTACGTTCATGAAGATGTTACTGCTTTCTCTGCCTCTGTAGTTTCACTAATGCTACAAATCACGTCTGGCTTCAGTGGTCCTTGGTTTGCCCCATCTGATCCAGGATCCACGTGCACCCTTGCCCACCTGCTGTACGCCCAGAGAGGCTGACCTGTGGACCAGAGCACGACTTCCCTGCCCTCTGCCTTTCTGGTGGGTTCAGCCAAAGGGAAGCCCAAGATGACATCAGAAAGTGGGGCCAGGGGGCATTTCCCCTTGGCTCTGTGTTGAGGGACTGTGCTTGTGACCCTGTATGGAGAGGACTCTGCTGCCTGTAGGCCGCCTCCTGCACACAGCTCTCTCCGGAGGCATTTGGGTTTGAATTCAGGTACCTGTGCCCTCCTCTGCTCCAGGGGACCTGGGGTGGTAGCAGCTTGGCTGTAGCTAGCCTGGTTACTGCACCATCCCTGTCCTTTCCCTCTGTGCCCCAACCCCCACCTTCACAAGCCGCCTTCATTCAAGCCTTCCATGATCCCAATCCGACTTTCTTGTATTTGTTGCTGTGAACGGACACACATTTCCTCTTTAGAATGAGAAACCACTCCTTTCAAGAAAATTTCACTCCATTTCATGAGACATCATCTTCCTCCTCTGAACGGGACATGGCACTTGGTCCAAAGACGTCTGGAAAATGCTGCCTTTTATTGGGGGGTGGTCTGAGCCCCTCTGTGAATACAGAGGGGGGCAGTGCCTTTGTTCGTGTCCTGCACAACCCCCATGGTGTCTCACATGACAGTAGATCCAGGACACATTAATTGGGAAATAATGGACATTGGAAAAACCTGCCTCCAAAGAGTTAGTTTTTTAACCATAAAGAGTTTTCCCTCACTGTGAAAGGAAGTGGGATATTGCAAAGAATGCAAGAATGAACGTTTCCTTTCCATACTCCATAGAGGACTCACAAAATCGTGTTGCTTCCTACTTAACTATATCCTCGATAGAGAAGTCTGAGAAAAATTAGTTGACCATGACTTGATTAAATTTCAGATACTGGGGGCTGGCACTGTGGTGTAGTGGGTAAAGCTGCAGCCTGCAACGCTGGCTTCTCATTTGGGAGCCGGTGAGTGTCTTGGCTGCTCCACTTCTGATCCAGTTCCCTGCTAATGGCCTAGGAAAGCAGCAGAAGATAGCGCAGGTGCTTGGGCCCGGTCAACCACTTGGGAGACCCAGATGAAGCTCCTGGCTCTTGAACTCATCCTGGCCCAGCCCTGGCTGTTGTGGCCATCTGGGGAGTGAACTGGCGGATGGAGAATCTCTTTGTGCCTCTCCCTCTTTCTCTGTAACTCTGATTTTCAAATAAATAAATCTTTCAAACATTTTTTCAAAGGTGAAATTCAATATAATACTTCCAAATATTCTAAATTCTGTATCTACTCCTTTTGAAAGTCAGCTTCTCTAATATAATTTTTCTATTTAAGCTCACCTCACTGTGATAGATGCTTTATATTACAATCAATTAAAGTATTCTATAACATATACTTTTCATTTGCTCTATTTTATTTTAAAAATATATTTAATATTTTTAAAAGATTTATTTATTTATTTGAAAGGCAGAATTACAGAGAGGCAGAGGGAGAGAGAGAGAGAGAGAGAGAGAGAGAGAGGTCTTTTATCTGCTAGTTCATTCTCCAAATGTTCTGCTATGCCGGAGCTGGGCCGATCTGAAGCCAAGAGCCAGGAGCTTCTTCTGGGTCTCCCACATGGGTGCAGGGGCCCAAGCACTTGGGTCATCTTTCTCTGCTTTCCCAGGCACATTAGTAGGGAGCTGGATCATAAGTGGAGCAGCTGGGACTCAACCAGCATCCATATGGGATGCTGGCACTGCAGGTGGTGGCTTTACTTACCATGCTACAGAAACAGCCCCATTATCTCTATTTTATAATTATATACCAATTTTAAAAATCAGTTTGTCTTAGCAGACAGCATAATTTCTACTTCTTTTGGATTTCACCATGCTCTGGTATTTCAAAAGTGGTAGGGGCTTCATTAATAGAGTAACAGAATCCTGAGAAGCTTAAAAAATTCACCATTCCTTTATTTATTAAAATATTGTTTTAAAGTGTAGAGTTTTCTTCTTTGTAGGAAGAAATCAAAACCTTATAGTAAGACCGAAAGTTGGGAGCCTTAAATTGTTATTACTGAATTATTATTCAAAACAACAGTAATTTACAAAACCCTTCCTTATAGTTCTCGAAAGTCCAGATTCCGGGAGTAACGTTTGCTCTGACTCACCATGGTCCTTCAGAAAGCGTTCATGGCTCTCCTTCGGTTGATATCTCTCTTGATTTGGCAAAGAGAACAGTAAGGACAGCAAAGGGTCATCATATAGTCATCACAAATGGACCCCTGTTTGAAAGCAGAAAAGAAATAGAAATGTAAAATGCACTTATTTGGAATTTAGACTTGGATTTTAAGGCATCTTAAAAAGAAACAGAAGTCACCGATCTTTTGTTTGGATGGATGCCTCAAAGGAAATGTCTTTTTTAATGACATAATAAATTTCCCCATACTTTATAACTCTGAAAATGTAAGAAGAGGTTCAAACAAACTAGTAAAATGAGGGTAAGAGTTGGAGGAGTTTCAAAATTCTTTTCTCCCACACCCCTTCATTATTTCAGAAAGCTAGTACAGGATGTGTTCCATCAAAATGAGGGAGCAAATCAAGAATGAGGACGTTATGGGCTGGAAGGCAGAGTATTCTCACATAAGAGAGGGGACAGTGGAAACTAGGGTCATGGGGAAGGGTCCTAGGGTAAGAGTTAAGCACCTGGAATGAAGGACCATTAGTTCAAAGGGTAGGAGGTCAGGAAAAGATTTCAAGAGGAAGGTGGAAATGATAGGATGCCTTTTGCAAGAGATTTAGAAAACTGGCAAAGAATGTGGGGTAAAGTACTCATAAACAAATGGGGGAAATTTAATCAAACCAACTGGTAGTTACTAATAACAGGAAAAACAAAGTTTAGGAGGAAAAGTGATCGTATTCATTACATGACTCAACTTGAGCTGGATAAAGCAAACGTAGGTATCATACGTAAATATTGAGTATATAATTAACCAAAATTACATATAACTATATTGGAAGGAGTGGGTGGGGGAGGGCCCATGGGTGAGGTTAGAAAGGGGAGAAGACAGAACTAAATTCTCATCTTACACGGTGGGAGGTCAGGAGATACTGTCCCCAGCTGAAAAGTAAACATCTGAGGATATGGAGGAAAATCCCCAAAGACCCAGCCCTGGGGAAGGAGCAGGCAACAGAAGTGTGGGGACTGCTGCTTTTCTTAACAAACCGCCCTGTAAAATTAAATTGCCATGAAAAAGTGTTTGCCTCAGGGCACTGATAAATTTTAAAGCCGTACTTATGAAATACACAAAGTTCATATTCCTTAAATAAAAGATTCTCGTGGGAGAAAAAAAAAAAAAACCCTGAGAGAAGATATCAAATTATTAGTGGAGTTTATCACTGGATAGTGGAATTGGATATAAAGGGGTTAGATTTTCATTTTGTAAACTTCTGTGTTTGCATGTCATAAAATTATCTGTAGCATTTTTATAATTAAAAATACTAACTATTTTATGGGAAAAAAGAATTTCAAAGAAATAAATTCTTAAAACATTCTACATATTCATTTGTTCCCTGTGATGGTTAATTTTGTCTGTCAGCTTGGCTAAGCTATATAACAGGTTATTACTATTCTAGATACTTCTGTGAAAATATACTTTAGATTTTGAGGAGAGCAGATCATTCTCACCATGTGAGCGGGCCTGATGCAATCAATTGAGGATGTTAATATGGAAAAACACTGCACTCCCCTGAGCGAGAAGGGATTCTGCGTGTACATGGCCTGAGTGAACATGAGCTGCTAGCCTGCTGGCCTCCACAGTCGTATAACCAGCTCCCTGAATTCTCTGTCTTTCCACTCACATACAATTTCAAAATCTTTTGCATAAAAGTAAATTTGTCTTTTTTTAAGAAAAATGTTTATTTAGGGGCCAGCGCTTTGGCGCAGCGGGTTAACGCCCGGGCCAGAAGCACCAGCATCCCATATGGGCGCCAGTTGAAGACCCGGCTGCTCCACTTCTGATCCAGCTCTTTGCTATGGCCTGGGAAGGCAGTAAAAGATGGTCCAAGTCCTTGGGCCCCTGCACCCACGTGTGAGACCCAGAGGAACCTCCTGGCTCCTGGCTTCAGATCGGCACAGCGCCGGCCACTGTAGCCAATTGGGGAGTGAACCATTGGATGGAAGACCTCTCTCTCTGTCTCTTTCTCTCTCTGCCTCTCCTCTCTCTGTGTAACTCTGACTTTCAAATAAATAAATAAATCTTTAAAAAATGTTTATTTATTTTAATCTACTTGAAAGAAAGAGAGAGAGAGAGATATATCTTCCTTCAGCTGGTTCACTCCTCAAGTGCCCACAACAACCAGAGTTGGGCCAGGCTGAAGCCAGGAGCCCAGAATTCCATTGGGGTTTCCCACCTTGAGCAGGGGCCCAAGCACTCGGGCTATCATCTGTTGCCTCGAGGGGTTGTGTTAACAGGAAGCTGGATCAGAAATGGAGGTGTTAGAATTCAAACTGGCACTCCAGGATGGGATATGGGCACCCCAGGTGGTGGCTTAACCCACTGTGCCAAAATGCCTGCCCCTAACTAATCTTTTAATTCCATTTTCCACACATCTTTTGAGTACCCCCTTTATATGTATGTTTGTATAGGCATATACATGTATATACAGAGACATATGTATGCATATACACACATTTCCCTTGTATATATACACAGATACATATGTGTGGGTATATACATGTATGGACACACACATGTATGCACGTATATGTGAAAACACACACATATCCACCCACCCTATTGGCTCTGTCTCTGGAGACCCTAACTAATTTACTCTTTTTTTGTTTGTTTGTTTGTTTGTTTTGACAGGCAGAGTGGACAGTGAGAGAGAGAGACAGAGAGAAAGGTCTTCCTTTGCCGTTGGTTCACCCTCCAATGGCCACCGCGGCCGGCGCACCGCACCGATCCAAAGGCAGGAACCAGGTGCTTTTCCTGGTCTCCCATGAGGGTGCAGGGCCCAAGGACTTGGGCCATCCTCCACTGCACTCCCGGGCCATAGCAGAGAGCTGGCCTGGAAGAGGGGCATCCGGGATAGAACCCGGCGCCCCGACCGGGACTAGAACCTGGTGTGCTGGCGCTGCAAGGCAGAGGATTAGCCTGTTAAGCCACGGCGCCGGCAATTTACTCTTCTGTTACACAAAGAGAAGTAGGTGTAATGGCAGGTGTATGCATAGAAGTTAGAATCAAATACTTACACGCTGTCTCTCTGCTACTAATGCATCTTTAGGCAAATTATCCCACCTCCAAAGGCTTTGAAGTCCTCACGTGCAAAATGTTGTGGACTCACTGAACAGGGATGGTGAGGGGATGAAGTGCGCATCATGTCACACATCTGGGACATAGTGTGTTCTAAAGCCTCCTCTTTCCTTGTGTGGTATACATGCAAACACAAATTGCTTATTTTCTAGGGCTTTTAACAAAAACCTAGATGAAAGTCACATAACCAGAGGATCTGTTGCTGCAACTGAATAGGATTGCACGTGCTAGGAAGCTATAACCAACCAAAATCAGATGATGCGTATCACCCAGCGTCCTCCATGTGTGTAACGATTGGTAGGCGGTTGCCCGTTTGAAAGGTGTGCTATCCTACGAGACTCACAGGGATGCCGTATCGGGTCCGGAAGAGAGTCCTCATGGCCACAGATGATCCACAAAGACAGCATTCATTCATGTCAGCCGCGACTTGACATCCAAGGCACGGGTAGCAAAATGAGCCACAAAGACCTGGACACAGGAAACCAGGGATACTGGTTACTCTACTCGGCCCCACTAGAGTCAGAGTCAGGCCACATCCACAAGCAGCAGTCACATCACGGGCCTCAGCCATGTACCCTGACCCTCTTCAGTGTTCCTACTGGGCTCTGCATCAGCTTCTCCCCCAACTCCCAAATCATTTCTGGAATGTCTATAGGCATATATATGTACAGAGAGCTTTCATTCTTCCCATGGGACTGTCTCCATCCGCTCATTCATTGATCCACTGGACCTGTCCATGTTCCAGACATTATCTTCTGTGTTGCTCAGTGCACACAGTAGGGAACCAGGACAAAAAGGTCCCCCCACAGAAAGCTGCTTAGGACGCCAGGGGTCACCCACAGAAGGGGCGCCCACAAGGCCCTCAGTGGAAAATGCTCCTTGAGCTGAGTACTGAAGGAAGAATGGGGGGCTGGCGCTGTGGCATAGTGGGTTAAGCCACTGCCTGTAGTGCCAGGATCCCACATGGGCGCCGGTTTGAGTCCTGGCTGCTCCACTTCCAACCCAGCTCCCTGCTATGGCCTGGAAAATCAGTGGAAGATGACCCAAGACCTTGGGCCCCTGCAGCCACGTGGGAGACCTGGAAGAAGTTTCTGGCTGCTGGCTTGGGATCGGCGCAGCTCTGGCCATTGCAACCAGCTGGGAGTGAACCAGCGGTTGGAAGACCTCTCTCTATCTCTGCCTCTCCTTCTCTCTCTATGTAACTCTTTCAAATAAATAAATATTTTTTTAAAAAGGGATGAAAAAGTTTTCAAGGGAAGAAAAAAGGAAAAGAACCGTCCCTTTAAGGAATGTATTAACACATTCGATTCTCAGGGTCATAGCCAATGTACAATAATGATTACAAGACAATTCTCATCAGTTCTCACGTGATGTGATATTACAAAGAGAACAGATTAGTGTAGTTCACAGATAGAATTCGATGACGATAGTGATGCATCACTCTCTCTGTCTCTCACTCTCTGTTCACTGGGCAGTCCGTGCACGGGGACAGGATGGGAGGGAAGCAGGCTGGGGATCAGATGACAAAGGACCGCCAGCGCTCTGCGTTTGCCATGGAAGTCAGGAGGGACCACAGACATATTTTAAAGGTGGGCGATGAGCCAGGCAGATCTGCGTTTAAGAAAATCTGCTCTGAAACAATTAAGCTCACATTAGAATTTAATTCATTTAATTGGATAATAATTCCAGGGGTGGAAGGGATTAATGGTTATCTTGAGAGTTTTCCTGGTGGCGTGTAATTGTCACTTTGATTTACAGATGTCCAGCTAACGTCCTGCGAAGATAATTGGCCCAGATTATCTCCTGAATCCAAGAGGCACGAATCAACAGACCCAGCAGTCCTGGTTCGTGGGTGCTTTTTCCTCTCATTGTAATTATTAACATGGTTCAGTTTAAAGTTCAGTTTCACAGGTAAATTCACGGTTCAGGTATTTTCTCTCCTCGTCTAAAAATACCGCGTAGACTTGAGACAGGTAAGGAGACTTCAGGACAAAATCCTTGGGGGTGAGTGGTTTGCTCGCTGGTGGACCCTCAGAACTAAGTACCCCCGTCTTCTCTGCATCCCCCTTTTCGCCCACAGATCTCCTTGTCCCCAGCTTCATGTAGAGAGAGCTCTTGGGGATGCCAGTCAGCAAGCTTCCAAAACGGAACCCAAGACACACAGTGCCCCTTTTCTCCAAGACGAGCTAATTGTCCCTGAGACTCCTGCCTCACAGATACACAGAAAACCCGCCGGGGGACAACACCAGCTGTGCTCTGAGCTCATGCTGAGATCACGGATCAAAACGACCCTGTGTGTCCTGCACATAACGCAATCACGATATTTAATTCATGGGCAACAGGAACCATTAAAAAAATCAAGTTAAACTTGAAATGTTTCTTTTATTAATGTAAAGTCTGTTTGCAAATCAGGAGGCCAGACCTGTTGATTGTTAGAATCACTGAGCCCTATCATGGCTCTCAAGGCTGCAACCTCCTTTAGGAGTCAGATTAGTCTCTGGAAGACTGCAGATTAAATGTATACTCAGTACAGAGCCTTTTTGGTGAAATACACCGTGGCCTGAGTTACCAGAGGCCGAAATAAGAGGGGCTTTTAGCACACAGTGCTGGAGGAAGTGGGCAAGGACCTGGTCATTGGTGATCGCCTCCATGCCCCTTGCGGGGCGTCCCCCCACCCCACCCCACGCACTTACAGACCCCGCAGTCACTGAAGCAGTCACATATGCCAGTCTGCCAGTTGGAGTTCTGCGGAGCCCGGAATGTGGGTTGTTGAGTCACCACGACCACGGGCGCCCCCGGAGCTTGCATCTCCACGCAGGGTCTTGGCTGCTAGGCGCTGTCGGGGGGAAAAAAGTGGGCGTCAGTAGCTTTGGGATTGCTTCTCAAAGGAGGGTCAGGGCGACGCCGGCTCGCGAGGCGATTCAGTGGCTTGTTGACGGCCTAAGAGCGCGGTTTCTATCCCCTCCGCTGGGAGCCCAGAGGCCCCGGGGGAGGGAATTCACTGAACTGGTAAGGTGAACAGGTGCTTCTCACGCGGTAAGGGGGTGGAACACGGTTGCTCACGCACTATTTTTAGACAGGCACCTCGAACTCACACAAGACAGGCAAATAAATGGCGAACCTGCGGTCATGGCTGGAAGTCGCAGGTGATGGAACGCTCTACGGCTGCCCGGAGCTGAGATTTTTGTCTACATGCACTTCCCCTCCCCTCCCGCCAGCCCCGCCCCGGCCCTGTTGTTATGCCCTCTCTTGTCCTGGACTTGTTTTTTTTTTTTTTTCTTTTTTAATTGACTGGAAAGGCAGAGAGACAGAGACGACACTCTCCAAAATGTCCACCACAGCCAGGGCTAGGCCAGGCTGAAGCCAGGAGTCGGGAACTCACTCCAGGTCTCCCCTGCAGGTATGCCAGGGACCCAAATACTTGAGCCATCCCCTGCGGCCTTGCAGGTTGCACACGAGCAGGAAGCTGGAACAGGAAGCAGAGCTGGCCCTCAAAGCTGGAACTCTGATATGGAGGTGGGCGTCCGGAGCAGCCGCTTAACCTCTGGGCTTGTCTCGGACTAGCTGTGTTCTCCGAGCCTCCTGCCCCCCTCCCCCCCCGGGGGGGCAGAGCCTGCACTGCAAATTCACTGTGTCCCTTTGGTGATGTGGCTGGGCAGACTCTGGCCACGCGGTAGAGGTGAGCCCTGACTGTGGCCGGCATTTGGTTAGCTCATTCCTCATTTCTCTTCATCATGAGAGGCAGTGCGGGGTCACGGAAGATGAATTAAAATTCAAGTGAGAAAATCTTTGTCTGATTCTGGTTTCTGAGACAGTGCGGTCTTGACCTAGTCATTTCAGTTTCCACGTGCTAATCTGTAAAATGGATGGATTCTGACCTAGCTACCTCTCAGGCTCCCAGAGAGAATCGAATGAAAGAGAAAGTCCGTGGGCGAGTGAAATGAGCAATAAAGAACCAAACGATATAAGGGGCGGTGGCTATACTGTATACAGATATAGCAAGGAGGTTCGTTTTGATGATATCCGTGAACATGCATTTGCAAGAAGGCCAGTGCTAGGCTGGGTTGAATCCAGAAGCTAGGAGCTTCTTCTAGGTCTCTTATGTGGGTGATAGGGGCCCAAGCATTTGGGCCATCTTCTGCCTTTCCAGGCACATTGGCAGGGAGCTGGATTGAAAGTGGAGCAACCAGAACACGAACTGGTGCCTAAATGGGATGCTAGCATCTCAGGTGGTGGCTTCACCTGCTGACCCACAGCACCGGCCTCAAAATGTTCTTTTAAATATTATCGGGGTGGGTATATGGCTTAGCAACTAAGATGCTGGTTAAGGTGCCTGTGCCCCAAATCAGACTGCCTGGGGTCAATTCCTGGCTTCAGCTCCTGACTCCAGCTTCCTGCTATTGGGAGGCAACAGTGATGGCTCAAGTTGTTGGGTTCCTGGCAGCCATGTGGGAGACCTGGATTGGTTTCATGTTCCCAGCTTGGCCTCTGAGGCCATTGCAGGTCTTCTGGAACTGAACCTGCACATGGCAGTCTGCCCCGCACTCCACTCCCTCCCATCTTGTTGCCTCTCAAATTAGTTACTAAAAATTTAAATGTTTGTACTGTTGAACATCATCACTATCAGAAAATAGCTCTAGGTATTTCCTTTGCCATTCCTGCATAAATTATACAAACACCGTGTACTTTTAAAAGTTCCAGGTATACCTCAAAAATACAAAAATTCATATGCTTGAGTTATTCACAGCAGCATCATTTGTTTTTCCAAAATATAGTAAACAACCTAAATTCTTATATATGAGACATTGGTTGAACAAACTGTGTCTTCCCCACACATGGAGGAATAAAGAAATAAAAGCTGTCAACCATGAGATGTTATTCCAATTTAGTCCTAGGTGATACGTTTTCTGAATTGTTTGGTACAGGAGAATTCTTAGTAAATTATGAGTCAGTCAAGCACCTGGGAACCAGATTGCTGGAAACTTTCCAGTTGCTGATATTGTACAAAATGTCCTCAAAAATACATGAAGGAAAGAGATGGATGGGGCTGGCACTGTGGTGTAGTAGGTTAAGCCTCCACCTGTGGGACCTGCATCCTATATGGGCACTGGTTTGAGTCCTGGCTGCTCCACTTCCAATCCAGTTCCCTGATAATGGCCTGGAAAAGCAGTAGAAGATGGCCCAAGTCCTTGGGCTCCTGCACCCAAGTGGGAGACCCAGAAGAAGCTCCTGGCTCCTGGCTTCAGATCAGCTCGGCTCTGGCCATTGTGGCCATTTGTGAATGAACCAGTGGATGAAAGACTTCTCTCTGTCTCTCCCCTTTCTCTCTGTAACCCTGCCTCTCAAATACAGAAATATTTTTTTCTTTTGAAGAGAGAGATGGGTTCCATTTTTTTTTTGTTTGTTTGTTTCTGTTTGTGATGTTTTCAAATGGACATTACACCACTGTTAGGAAGAAGGGATTCTAACTTTCCTAATAAAAGTAGCTCCCCCAAAGATATCAGGAGATATAAGAAAACACACAGGGGCTAGCATTATGGTACAGTGGTAAAGCTGCCACCTTTTTTTTTTTAAAGTTTATTTTATTTATTTGAAAAGCAGACCTACAGAAAAAGAGAGAAAGGAAAGACATACACACACACACACAGATCTTCTATCCACTGGTTCACTTCCCAAATGGCCACAACGACTGAAGCTGGGGCAGGCTGAAGCCAGGGGCCAGACGCTTCCTCCAGGTCTCCCACGTTGGCACAGGGGCCCAAAGACTTGGGCCAATCTCTTCTGCTTTTCTAGACACATTACCAGAGAGATGGACCAGACGCGGAGCAGGCTGGACTCGAACCAGGGCCCATATGGGATATTGGCGCCACAGGCCACAGTTTAACTTGCTACGCCACAGTACCAACCCCAAGCTGCCACCTTTGATGCCAGCATCCCATATCAGAACGCTGGTTCAAGTTCTAGCTGCTCCACTTCTGATCCAAGCTCCCTGATGAAAGCAGTGGGTGATGGCTCAAGTAGCCCTGTGGGGAATAGAAGCAGCCGGAGGATTGCTCTCTGACTCTCCCCCTCTCTCTTTCACTCTGCCTTTCAAATTAATAAATCTAAAAAAAATTACATGCACCTGCTCACTTGTACATTAAAGAATTACAGGAAGACAAGAGGAGAAACTAGTGAACTGTGTGCAGAGTGAATGAGGCTGGAAATGGATGAATGGGGTGGGCTGACCTTTCTTGACACCTTTTGTACAGCTCTGAGTCTTCAAACCATGCTGGTGTTTCATATGAAATCAACACGCCCACAAAGATCCACCGTGAGTCAGGATGTGGAAGGAACCCCAAATGAGATGCAAGTAGTTACAAGGAGACCTAACTGTATTACAGTCAATATTATAATCACACCAAAGTGAGTATGAGGAAAAGGTAACAGAGAATTTTGGAAAGTAGGATTTTGGCTCCAAAGCCAAGGACAAAAACGACTGAGACAAAAGCCATACTCTCATTAGTAAACGTGTTTATCACAGAGGTCCAGGTTGATAATTCTGACACATACATAGGAACAGATAAATACAAGGGTATCTCACAGAGCTGGCAGAACCTGGAATTAAAATTCCTTTCAATGAAAACAGTTTTTGAAATCCACGTATAGTTGCTTTATAAGACATAATTTTCACAAATTTTTTAAAGATCCTTCATATATTATTGATGAAATCAAGGTTATTTCCCTGCCCAAGAACAAAGTTACAATAAGGGAAAGGAAGGCATAGAAGGAAACCATTGCTGTTGGATAGGAACCAAGGTGTGAACTCATGGCTGTTTACACACACACACACACACACCTGTTGTACAAGGTGACGTCAGTTCCCTTGTGGGGTCTTCAAGAATCACCCTGATGTGGCTGTGGAAATGAGATGCCAGAGGCCTGGGAAATCCAGGATTTATTGTACTCACAGGTGCTAGAGAGGGAGGCTGTGCTTGCCCAGAGGTCCACACGAGGTCGCCCTAGGTCTGAAGTGTGGCCAGGGTGCAGGGCGAGAGCAAGTGCCAGGGCCCAGGGGCCGGGGCCTTTATCAGGGGTCACGGGTGGGGTAGCTTGTGGCATGCAGGAAGCACTCTTGTTGAGTAATTCAAACGTAACTGGGTCAACGTGGAAAGGGTAAAATAAGGAAGTGCTGGTGTAGCTTCTGAACAGAGATGGGGGAAATGGGCAGGGTGGCACAGTTGCAATGAAGCGTATCAACACACATGGGGGGCCCCGTGCCCAGAGAAGGGCAGCAAGGAGGTGAAAATCCCAAGCAAGCTGGGCAGGTGCCAGCACCCAGGGAGCCACTGAGGCAAGAAACGAGTTTTACATCACACACACACACACACACGGGTACATAGACACAGATATTGCCGGCACACAGGTGTCCACATGGATTTCCCAGCGGGGGCCTCTTCTGGGCTGATTGCTCGCAGCTGGGGCGGATGAGAAAGGAGGTACTCACAACATCTCCCCACAGGCTGCTCACTGACTGTAAAAGGAAAAATCGCAACCTCACAGTGCAGAGAGCCGGCAGACCCTTAGCCAAGTGATCCAAATCAATGTTGCCAAGTAATGGGGCGTGGCTGTCTCATGTGCCAATTGATGTGACTTCAGGATGCAATATCACCCCTGTGTTGTTCCTGCTACAAACACACAGAATGCGTTCATGAAGAGGACATGCGGGGGATCCTCTGATTGTCCTGTGCTGCACCTGACTGTCCCCTCTCAGTGGCTCACATCCATATTTGTGCCTTCGAATGGGCTCCCATTAGCCTGTCTAGCAGTGTGAGACCTGGGCATTCCCTGAGAGCCTTTGAGATCCGATCTGGGGGAACCTGTGTGTTCCCTCGTAGGCTACTGCGTGCCACACACCCAGGTCTTAGTTTCTTGGAAAGCTGACTTCCTGCGTGGAGTGGCCTCCACGGCTTTTCAGCTCAACAGTCCGAGCTGTCCATTTCTGCGTCTTCCACTGCTTTTGATTTCCCCTTCTGAGCGTGGGAAATTGTGAGGGCTCAGGTGCTTCCGAGAACCTTAGCGCCGAGGAACTGAAGCCAAGCGTGTGGTCGCAGGAGGTTTCTGATGCTGTTACAAGTTCCTCCCTGGTGACAGTAACCCACAGCGCTGGGGAAGGCTGCTCAGCCCATAGGCGGTCCCAGAGGGAACTAGCCTCCTGATTGATAGGTGTCCATCCACCTGTGGCGGATTCTGGGCAGGGTCTTGTGACTTCTCGTGGGAGATTTCTTATGTGAGGAGACACCTCTGTGATCATCAGAAAACAGAGGAGAAAGCCAATACACCCACTCTCATACAGCTTCATGGACATCTTTGAAATCATAACAAAGTAGAAAACAGAAATGAAAGCAAAGTGGCCCCAGCAACTGCTGTTTGCTTCAACCATTAGGTATCTAATAAACTTTCACCCTGGCCATTCAAGGTAAAAGGTCAGTGGCAAGTGGAAGGGAAAACCTTGGAGGAGATCCAGTGCTGGGTGATGCTGCTACAGTTCCCCAGGACCTCGTGGGCAAGCCTGTTTCCTGAATCCAGTGCTTCTCAAAGTTTCCTATGGGTGAAATCTATCCAGAGAGCTGATTTAGAGTCGGTAATGAAGCTCTGCTGCTCCTATGCCTTAGGGTGCTGTCTTTCAGGTAGAAAAAAAATGGCCCATCTGTGTAGACACAGCTGGGTGAGCCCGTGGCCGCTGTAGTAAGAGTTAGATTGGGGCCAGCACGGTGGCATAGTGGGTAAAGCTGCCGCCCGTGGTGCCGGCATCCCATATGGGCACCAGTTTGAGTCCTGGCTGCTCCACTTCTGATCCAGCTCTCTGCTATGGCCTAGGAAAGCTGTAGCAGAATGGCCCAAGTCCTTGGGCTGCTGCACCTGTGTGGGAGACCCGGAAGAAGCTCCTGGCTTCGGATCAGCACAGCTCTGGCCGTTGTGGCCATTTGGGGAGTGAACCAATGGATGGAAGACCTCTCTCTCTTTCTCTGCCTCTCCTTCTCTCTGTGTAACTCTTTCAAATAAATAAATAAATCTTTAAAAAAAAAAAAAGATTCTCTCTCTTTGCCTCTCCTCTTTCTGTGCAACTCTGACTTTCAAATAAATAAAAATTAAAAAAAAAAACAATTCTATAAAAGAATTAGATCAATACCATCCCTTTCTCCCAGCAGATGCTGCCCCGGCCAGGGCCTCCCACAGCCCCGAGGAGGGCACGCTGGACCATCTGATTCTCCCTTAGCTGCCCACCCGGCTGTCGCCTGGCATCCTGAAGGATTCCAGCCACGGATCCATGCAAAGCCCCTATGGTAATCCAGAGCTACTGGCTCTTTCGTTTCTCTGCTGCTACCAATAAAGGCAGAGCCAACTCAATTCAGCCAAGATTCACAGAGCACCCGGCAAGTGTAAAAGATTTGTGCCAGCTTTGGTAAGTGCTAAGGAGTGGGACCCTGCCCATCACGGTGTGACCACACAGAGGCCACAGAGAAAAGAGCAGATGCAAGTGGGAACCGAAGTACAGATCTCGTTGAGCAAGATTTAAAGAAAAACATGCCAATACCTTTCTTTACAATTTTCTCCATGGAATAGTTTCAGTGCCAGGAAATCTTGCAAAATTTAGCTCGAGTTTTAATTTTATCCATCAGTCTCACAATCGATCTTGTACCTATTTTCCCTGTCCATGAAGACCTCACTCTTGAGGACAGCCCACTATCTAATTAAAATTAATGTATCAGTATATTGTATTACAGTAACTACATTAATAACAATAAACATTATTACTGTTGATTAATTGAGATGTAGTCCTTATACTTTTTCTTTCTACTGTTTATGGATGTTAAATTTCTTTTTTTCTTTGATTGACATATTTCCACTTCATAATCTCTCACCTTATAAATTATCAAACATGAGATGTGAGAGATGACATCTCTCTATACACGTAACAAAGAAGAGCAATAACTTAATGCTAGTTCCTTTTTCTTACTTTTGTAATGAGAATTCAAGGACTCATAATTTATTAGCTAGGTCTACAAATTCCATCGGGTTGTTTCTTAATATTCATTAATTAATGGATGAAATAAAATATTTTCAAAGCACACAGAAGTTAGCCAACACAGCTTGACAGGCATATCTACTGAAATAAGGAGTAAAATAAAATGTCGGGTTCATAAATACAATGCATGATATGTATTTCCTGCCAAAAGCAGTGTTTGTTTTAAATATTGAAATACTGAAGATAAAAGCTGAGATCTTTAAAAGCCATGGCATCTAACAAAATGCTTAGCACATACTATTGAACTTCACTAGATTGAAAACAATTAAAAAAGAAAACAGACTTTCGCTGAACCTGAAAATATGGCACATTAAGAAAGAAAAAAGAAAATCAGATAATTTTTAAAGAAAACATTTTTTCCCCCGCACCATGATATGTCCCTGAAGTTCTTAATTTCGAAGTACTTACAGTTAAGAAAGAGCTTCTGTGTAGGAAGCGCCTTGTGGCCTGGGAGAGAATTGTACTAGAAATGAAAGCTACTCACTCACATGTAAAGGGAGAGGGCCACCCCTCCCCTGTCGCCCTGTGAAGTACAAAGAAGGTTCAGAGCCTCTCATTGGCCAGTGCAATCCAGGCATAAGTAGTTTTCAAGGTGTTCCTCTTATCTTGCAAATGGCAATATCTCTTGACTAATAAAGTATGCTGCTTTTCTCACATTGCACTAAGTACACTAACAGATGTTTTTAGGAAGGAAAAGAGCTGAGTCATTACAAAGTCTGGTCTTACATGCCTTGCAGAGTTTACTGATTTTTAAATAGTTTTCCTTTACTGTAATAAATAACTAATTTTTTTTTAACTTAATTTATTTCAAAGGTAGAGTGACAGAGAGACAGGGAGAGAGAGGACAGGGAAAGACAGAGATAAAAGTTCTTCTATCTTCTGGTTCATTCCCAAATTGACCACAATGAATGGGACTGGGCCACACTGAACCCAAGAGCCTAGAACTCATTCTAGATCTCTTTCATGGGTGGCAGAGGCCCAAGCCCTCAGGCCATCTTCTGCTGTTTTTCCAATCGAATTTTCAGGAAGCTGGATTGAAAGTAGAGCAGCCAGGACTCCGACACACACTGGCTCCCATATGGGATGCTGGTGTTGCAGGCAGCACTTAACTTGTTGTGCCACAATGCTGGCTCCCATTGCCATGTTTTTATTGCAGAACTATAAGTAGAATTTGGGAGAAACAGACTACCATAACTGATCCATAAATTTCTCTTTTTCTTTCTTTTTTTTTTAAATTTTTTTTTTGACAGGCAGAGTGGATAGTGAGAGAGAGACAGAGAGAAAGGTCTTCCTTTTTGCCGTTGGTTCACCCTCCAATGGCTGCTGCTGCCAGCGCACCGCGCTGTTCTGATGGCAGGAGCCAGGTGCTTCTCCTGGTCTCCCATGGGGTGCAGGGCCCAAGGACTTGGGCCATCCTCCACTGCCTTCCCGGGCCATAGCAGAGAGCTGGCCTGGAAGAGGGGCAACTGGGACAGAATCCAGCGCCCCGACCGGGACTAGAACCTGGTGTGCCAGAGCCGCAAGGTGGAGGATTAGCCTGTTAAGCCATGGCGCTGGCCTCTCTTTTTCTTTCTTCTTCTTTGGACTTTTTAATTTGTTTTCCCTACTTTTTTTTTAATTCTGTTTTTTTATTTTTAAAATTTAACTTTTTTAAAAAAAAGATTTATCTTATTTGAAAGACAGAGTTAAAAGAGAGAAAGAGGTCTTTCATTCACTGGTTCACTCCCCAAATGGCTACAACAGCTGGAGCTGGGCCAGTCCAAAGCCAGGAGACAGGAGCCTCTTCTGGATCCCCAACGTGGTGCAGGGGCCCAAGCACTTGGGCCATTGGCTGCTGCTTTCCCAGGAACATTAGCAGGAATCTGGATCAGAAGTGGAGCAGCTGGGGCTCGAACTGGCACCCATATGGGATTCCTGCATCAGAGGTGATGGCTTTACCTGCTATGCTACAAGGCCAGCCCCAAGTTCAGCAATTTTTAAAAACACATTTTGCCACATTTACTTCAAATGTAGAGATTATATATATTTTTCTTGAAAATAGATATTAATATCATCAAGTGAGGGATTTGTGACAGTGATCACAATGTGGGGGAAGAAGGATTTATTGTCCTGACCACGGTATGACTCAGCGAAGTGACATTTATAACTATTTACCAAATGCTATGGCAATTAGGCACTGCCTGTTCCGCAGAGAACAGAAGCATGGGATATTTGTCTTTCTGGGTCTGGCTTCTCTCACTTAGCATGATGACCTCCCAGCTCCATCCATTTGGTTGCAAGTACCAGGACTTCATTCTTTTTTATAGCTGGGTAATATTCCCTCATAATAATTTCCTGGATAAAGAAAATGTTTTCTTTATCCAGTCATCAGTTGATGGGACTTCTAGGTTGATTCCACATTGTAGCAATTATGAATTGAACTGCTATATGTTTCCCCTAACATTGGTTGAATGCTTACTATGCGATGGACACAGTTCTAAATGCTTTGTATGTATTAGCTTTTTGGGTTATCTCCACCATTCTGTATAGTGGTACTTAAAAAAAAAATTTTTTTTTCATTTTTTTTTTTTTTGACAGGCAGAGTGGACAGTGAGAGAGAGAGATAGAGAGAAAGATCTTCCTTTTTGCCGTTGGTTCACCCTCCAATGGCTGCCACGGTAGGCGCGCTGCTGCCGGTGCACCGCGCTGATCCGATGGCAGGAGCCAGGTGCTTCTCCTGGTCTCCCATGGGGTGCAGGGCCCAAGCACTTGGGTCATCCTCCACTGCACTCCCTGGCCACAGCAGAGAGCTGGCCTGGAAGAGGGGCAACCGGGACAGGATTGGTGCCCCGACCGGGACTAGAACCCGGTGTGCCGGCGCCGCAAGGCGGAGGATTAGCCTATTGAGCCGCGGCGTCGGCCCCCCAAAAAAATTTTTTTAAGAGAGAGAGAGAGACAGAGAGAGCGAACGAGCAAGAGAGCACTCCCATTCATTGGTTCACTCTCCAAACACCCACAGTGGTCAGGGCTGGGCCAGGGTTGAAGCCCGAAGCCAGGAACTGAATCCAGGTCCCCCACGTGGGTGGAAGGAACCCACTCACTTGGCCATGACTGATGCTTCCAGTGTCTGCATTGGGAGAAAGCTGAAGTCAAGAGCTACAGCCAGGAACTGAACCCAGATAGTCCAATACAGGACACAGGCTAAATTGCTTAATTGCTAGGCCACACAGCCACTCCCTGGGTGGTACAATTATTGCTTTCTATTCCACTGACAAGGAGACTGAGGCAGAGAAATGCTAAGTGGCAAGTAGGTGGCAGCTGGGACTTGTCTGAGCCGGGACTCTGACCTGTGCATGTCACTTATCTGTGCCACGTTCAGCCACACAGTCTTCCTGGGTAATGTAACTCACTAGCCTTGCCCCAGTGGGAAAGATCGCCCATTCCAAACCACCTCAGAGTGAGTGACAGGAAGGCCGGGTACTCTCTTTTTGGAAAGGTTTTGTTAAATAAAATTTCTGGGGGCCATTGTTTTGGACTAACCTTCTGCATTGGGCCCCAGCAGAAGAGACACTGAGTGCCAGGTAATAAAACTGCAGGTCCAAACGGGCCAGTTTCCCCAAAACAGGAGACTGCTGGGTTTGAATCAACGCCATAAGGAAGTCCTGTCTCTGTTTCAACCCTAGTAAGAAAGCAATTTTGAAACCACCTCTCTGATTCTTGTTTCCTGTTCCAGTTCCTTCCCCTCCTTTCCGTCTATGAAGCCACTCTCCACTGCGCAGTCCTGGAAACACTTGTGATACAGTGAGGTGCTTTCTTTACTTCTGCAAGTGGAAAAATAAGGCCTAGCTGGGGCCAGTACTGTGGCGCAGCGGGCTAGGCTGCCACCTGTGACACTGGCATCGCATTTGAGCACTGGTTTGATTCCTGGCTGCTCGGCTTGTGTTCCAGCTCCCTGCTAATGGCCTGAGAAGGCAGCGGAGCCCTGGATGAAGTTCCTGGCTCCTTTTTTGGCCTGGCCCAGCCCTGGCAGTTGTGAGCATTTGGGGAGTGAACCAGAGAACAGATCTCTCTCTCTCTCTCTTTCCCCTGTCTGCTTCCTCCCAGGATACGCGTTAGCAGGAAGCAGGTTTGGAAGCAGAGTAGCCAGGACTTGAGTCGGGCACTCCCACATGAATGCAGTCATCCCAGGCACTTACAGAACTGTTATGTACCACTGCACCACAATGCCCGCAGCGCTACATATCTCTGAATATGAAATACTCAAATTAGAATTGAGGGTAATTGGGGCCGGCACTGTGGTGCAGCGGGTAAAAGCCCCCATCTGCAGCGCTGTCATCCCATATGGGCACCGGTTCGAGTCCCAGCTGCCTCACTACCAATCCAGCTCTCTGCTGTGGCCTGGGAAAGCAGTAGAAGATGGCCCAAGTCCTTGGGTCCCTGAACCCACGTAGGAGACCCTGAAGAAGCTCCTGGCTCCTGGCTTCAGATCAGCACAGCTCCTGCTGTTGCGGCATCTGGGGAGTGAACCAGTGGGTGGAAGACCTCTCTCTCTTCTTCTCTGTCTTTCAAATAAATAAATTAATCTTTAAACAAACAAACAAAAAAATTAAGGTTAGCGTGTCCCACTGAAAACTTCGATTCCCATGCTTGGTCACACATACTTTTTTTTTGACAGGCAGAGCGGACAGTGAGAGAGAGAGACAGAGAGAAAGGTCTTCCTTTTTGCCGTTGGTTCACCCTCCAATGGCCACCACAGCCGGCGCACCGCGCTGATCCGAAGGCAGGAGCCAGGTGCTTTTCCTGGTCTCCCATGCGGGTGCAGGGCCCAAGCACTTGGGCCATCCTCCACTGCACTCCCGGGCCACAGCAGAGAGCTGGCCTGGAAGAGGGGCATCCGGGACAGAATCCGGTGCCCCGACCGGGACTAGAACCCGGTGTGCCGGCGCCGCAAGGCGGAGGATTAGCCTGTTGAGCCACGGCACCGGCCCACACGTACTTCTGACCTTGTCCATCTCAGTAACTGGCACCAGGATCCGCTTGTTTAAGCCACAGCCTGAAGCCATCCCTCTTCTCCCGTGCACTCCATCGCAGGAGCTATGCGTTTTGCCTCTAAGGTACGTGCCTAACCCATCTGCTTTGCTCTGCCTCCACTCCATGCCTCACACCAGGACCATTGCCAAAGCCTCCCTCCCAGTCAGCTGCCTGCTTTCATGCCTGCCTTCCTGTGGGGCAGCCAGGACGATCCCTTTAGAATGTAACTGGAAGTATGTCGCTCCCCAACACAACCTCTCCAGGTGCTTCCCACTGCATTTGGAATAAAATCCGAAGTCTATCGTGGACATTCATGTTGACCTACACAGAAAGACAAGCAGACCCCTCCTCCCAACACAAACATTGAAATGTGAAGTGAAGCAGCTGCCCCTGTCATCTTGTCCAGGGAGGGAAGATGTCCTAAGTTCTGCTTCTGTAACTCTGGTCTTAAATCTGTCCTAGTCAATCTGCCCCTGGTATCTCTTTACAAACACACTGGGCCCACTGACCATTGGAAGTGTGGTCCTAAGTCACGTAGGCTGCAATTTAAACCTGCCAGTGCTGTAACAGCTAAGGCACTGTTACCGGAGAAGCAAGGGGTCCTTGTCCTCGCGCAAGAAAGAATTCAGGCGTGAGACAGAGAGCAGTGGAAAGCAGCATAGCAAGGTTTATTAGGGTAGGGACATCTGCAAGAATGGCTGGGCACCTCTCCGGACAGAACCTGGGAGAGTGCGTGGTTCACAAAGGGGATGGGTCTTGCCTTCCTGCCTTTTCCCTCCCCCTCTCCTTCTTTTCCTCCCGAACAAAGGACTTGTTGGGTGTAAATATGAAAAATTCCTTTCTGGGATTTTCCCATTGAAGTTATCAGACAGGGGAAGCCTGGCTGGCATTAGTCTGGCTGGCATTGCCCTGCCTTAGAGGAAGGATGGTTGTGGGTAGAAGGGGCAGGACCCCCTGGAAGGTCATCAGGATCCGGGCAGGACTTTGAAGTGCAAGAAGCTGGGCTTCTGGGGCTTCCGCGGCAGGTGCTGGTCTTCAGGCCTTTCTCCTGCACACATAGGCTCCATTTCTGACTTCCTGCCTAGCAGTATGATGCTGATGAAACTATAAATATTGTAAGAAACTTGGAATTGTTGCTCAGTTCTCGGGGAATGATTCCAGCTGAGCCCACTGGCACAATAAACTGCTTGGATCCTCCATTGTCTCTGGTGCCTGTTTGAATGGAGGGAGTTTTCCCGCCCCAGGTTTCTAGAGCAGACACAAGGCTTACTCCTTAGGTCCTGGCACTTGCTGGCTTCTCTGCCTGGAATGCTCTCACCCTGACTCAGTTCAGAAAGATCTTTCTTACAGTCTTACTGTTGCATCCACTCATCAGCTAAAATAGAGTATTACAAAAACCAGTGACAGTCACGCATGAATTTTATTAAAAATGAGAAGCAAATGGGCCAATGCTGTGGCTCAACAGGCAAATCCTCCGCCTTGCGGCACCGGCACACTGAGTTCTAGTCCCGGTTGGGGCGTCGGATTCTGTCCGGGTTGCCCCTCTTCCAGGCCAGCTCTCTGCTGTGGCCCGGGAAGGCAGTGGAGGATGGCCCAAGTGCTTGGGCCCTGCACCCCACGGGAGACCAGGAGAAGCACCTGGCTCCTGCCATCGGATCAGCGCGGTGCGCCGGCCACAGCGCGCCGGCTGCGGTGGCCATTGGAGGGTGAACCAACGGCAAAGGAAGACCTTTCTCTCTGTCTCTCTCTCTCTCACTGTCCTCTCTGTCTGTCAAAAAAAAAAAAAAAAAAAAAAAAAGAAAGAAAAAATGAGAAGCAAATGAGAGACAAATGAGAGGCAAGGTAACCAATTGGGACCGGCCACCGATTGGGACCAACACTCCTTACCAGAGTGTGGCCCCCAACAGTGGGTTACACAGCTTTTTATAGTCTTCTGTCCACTAGGGCTCACAATTTTGAACTGGACCCCTGGTATGCAGTGAACAATAAAGAGGAAAACCAGAATATGGTTGTAAGATAACAGTTAACAATAACAAACCCAATAATAGATCCAAGATATGGTTGTAAGATAACAGTGAAGGGGGCTGGTGCCATGGCTCACTTGGGTAATCCTCTGCCTGAGGTGCCGGCATCCCATATGGGCGCCGGTTTTAGTCCTGGCTACTCCTCTTCCAATCCAGCTCTCTGCTGTGGCCTGGGAAAGCAGTGGAGGATGGCCCAAGTCCTTCAGCCCCTGCACCCGCATGCGAGACCAGGAAGAAGCACCTGGCTCCTGGCTTTGGATTGGTGCAGCTCCTGCCATTGTGGCAACCTGGGGAGTGAACCATCGGACGGAAGACCCTTCTCTCTGTCTCTCCTTCTCACTGTCTATAACTCTCTCAAATAAATAAATAAAATCTTAAAAAAAAAAAAAGATGACGGTGAAGGACACATTTCAGTCAACCTAGTTCCTGGGAATTTGGGCCCACATAGTTTCACAAGATGCACCCTTAGCCCTTAGCATGCAAAGCTAATATGTACAGAAGCAAGAGATCTGCAATTAGCTTTTAGCCACACTCACTCTATTTTGATTCCGAGTCTACATTACTTGAAGGAATTCTTGTTACCCTTGATCACATTGTTCTGTATTTGGGGGGCAAGGGAGGAGCACTTAATCTCAAATTTACTTCTTATCTATTTTGTTTCTGTTCCACTTAGTACATAACTTCATATAATTCTGGAGATCAACCTAACACATATTACTAATTATATCTCAGGTTTTTTTTTTTTTTTTGTTACTATAGTAAGACACCTGAGGTAGCTAATGCATAAAGAGATAAGGCTTAATGAGCTCAGGATTTGGGAGAGTCAAAGTTCAAATGGCACAGTGCAGGCTTAGGCCCTTGGCAGATGAAGCCTACAGAGAAAGGATCACATGGCCAGCCAGCAAGCAGAGAGAGAGGCTGGGCCCAAACTCAGGTTTGTTTTTTAATTTTTTAAAAGATGTATTTATGTATTTGAAAGTCAGAGTTACACAGAGAGAGAAGGAGAGGCACAGAGAGAGAGAGAGAGAGAGAGAGAGAGGTTTTCCATCCACTGGTTCACTTCCCAGATGGCCGCAATGGCCGGAGCTGGGCCATTCCGAAGCCAGGAGCCTGGAGCTTCCTCTGGGTCTTCCCACGTGGGTGCAGGGGCCCAAGGACTTGGGCCATCTTCCACTGCTTTCCCAGGCCACAGCAGAGAGCTGAATTGGGAGTGGAGCAGCCAGGACTCGAACCGGTACCCATATGGGATGGCGGCTTTACCTGCTACGCCACAGCGCCGGCCCCTCCAAACTCAGTCTTTTATAACAGTCTCTCACAAGAAATAAGGATCTCTCACAGAGCCCTATCTCCTCAGGTTCTGCCATCTCCCAACAGCTCAGCTCTGGAGACCAGGACTTCAGGGGCCTATAGGGGACATTCAATGTCCAAGCCAATATCCAAACCATAGAATTTTGTCCTTGTCTCAAAGCATCATGTCCATCTCAGAATGCAAAATGCATTCATTCCATCCCCCAAGAATCCCAAAATCTTAATGTTCCAGCTCAAGTGTCCAAGTGCAGTCTCATTTGAAACTCAAGGTGAACTTCCCTAGTTGTCAGCACCTTATTAAAAAAAAAAAAAGTTAACATGCTTGCAAGATACAGTGGTAGGACAGGAATAGTGTATACATTTCCATTCCCAAATGGGAAAGTAGGAAAAATTGGCCCAAAGAAAGTCTGAAGCCCAGCGGGGAAAGCATTCACTCCTACGTTTTCAACTTCTGCCTTCAGTTCCCCATAAGTGACAGCCTTCAGAAACGACACGAAAGTTAAAAAGGGAAACATTCAGCGTACACTATTATCCATTCATTTCTACACTTGATCTTAGCCAAAAGGCCGAGAAGTGATAAATCCATTCATTTCGCTCTCTTTTTTTTACACTTGATCTTAGCCAAAAGGCCGAGAAGCGATTCGCTCTCTTTTTTTTAAAGATTTATTTATTTATTTGAAAGTCAGAGTTACAGAGAGAGGAGAGGCATAGAGAGAGAAGTCTTCCGTCCGATGGTTCACGTCCCAGATGGCCGCTTCGGCTGGAGCTGCACTGATCCAAAGCCAGGAGCCAGGAGCCTCCTCCGGGTCTCCCATGCACGTGCAGGGGCCCAAGGATTTGGGCCATCTTCTACTGCTTTCCCAAGCCATAGCAGAGAGCTGGGTCGGCAGAGGAGTAGCTGGGACTAGAACTGGCGCCCACATGCGATGCCAACGCTTCAGGCCAGGGCTGTGCCACATTGCCGGCCCCTATGCATTCATTTCTAAAGAAACGATGATTATTGTTACTGGTCACAGAGGGGAGGGAGGTTGCTGGAGCGAGTCTTTTCCTCAGCTTAGTATAGACATGAAAAGCTGGGAAACAATTTGCAAAGAGGCAGAAACTTTTATTTGATTGGCAAGCGACAGAGAAAGCGTCTGGTCCAAGAGGAGACCAGGCAGAGAGCCCAAGCGGACACTGGCTTTGAGGAAGTGTCCTGGATTTTTAAAGTATTCCTATCTGTTTGTTGGGTTATCCTACTGGGGGTGCTCATTGGATAGAGGGTTTCACATAAGTATGTTGATTGGCTTGGGGCTCATGGAGACAGCGGGGGTCTCCTGGAGACTGTCCATCTCCTTAGGGGCTCGGCCCCCTCCTCTGCTAGCTTTGGGTGGAAGACTGCAGCCACCCTGGAGGTGTGATTTAAAGTCGTGAGGTCACACAAGATAGAATGGATCTCCTGGGACCAGTCTGACTCTCCCCAGGGGCTCAGCCCCTTCCCCCGCCAGCTCTGGGTGAAAGATCGCCCCCACCCTGAAGGTGTGACTTAAGGCTGCAAGGTCTCACACGCAGCACAAGAAGCTGTTAGTGAGGGAGATGCCAGCTGGCCTGGAGACAGGCTTTCCAGCCACAGCTGACAGTTTGCTCGTGAAGGACATTCTACCTGCGTCTGAAGGGGCCCATGGATACCCAGCCCCACTGGCCGGCCTCAGTTATATGCTCTTCCCACCTTTCTAATCTGTGATGAACATTTACATAAAGAATTTTTATACAATCTTAAGATTCACTTTTCCTTAGTGTTTAATGCAATATGGCGTATGGATGCTGTTTTCACCTACTCTTTTGTATCATGCTTTTCTTTCTTGTCTTTTTCCCTCCAGTGTGAGTCTCTGTGTGTGCCCATATGTCCAGCATACCCTTGCAGTGATAAAATATGTCCAGTAAATCATTGTCTAATGATGAATAAAAGCAAAATTATGAGTGGATGTGCTGTATTTATCACCAATTTATTTAAGCCCAATGGTTTCTAATACACTGCTCCCCTACACACATGATGATTTGTAATTTTTAGTTTGTTGGCAAACAATAAAACTGTGGGTTGACACAGGTGATTGGGTGCCAAGGACTGGGGAAGGAGTAGAAGGAAGTGACTCATAGCATGAGAATGTTCTGGAATTAGTGGTGACATAACTTTGGGAATATGCCAGTCCCCACTGAGTGGTACTCTGAAGGGCTGAGGGTTTTTTTTTTTTTTTTGGACAGGCAGAGTGGACAGTGAGAGAGAGAGACAGAGAGAAAGGTCTTCCTTTTTCCGTTGGTTTGTTATGCCCAGTTCAGTTGTACCCAAAGACCACCAAGGAGCCGATAGCGCTATAAAGCACACGAGTTTTATTGCAGGTCCAGGCCTGGACTCTCAACACCGACATAGCGGGTCTGAATTGAGAGCCCCAACCCTTCAGTTAACAGGGTTTTTATAGGGTTTTCAGAGACATTCTATACATCATGGTACCATTTAGCAAATCATCTCATCCCGCGGGAAATTCAAAGGACATCTCCTAGAGTTGATTAGTGCATCCAGTGGCAGGAACGGACCTACTAAAGGTGGTTGGATGGCTTTGGGGTTGATGCCTTTTGAATTGATTTTCCGAAGCATAGGGTCTGAGCTGCTGGGGTGTACGTGCCGAACTGCAGGGTCTCAGGAAGCTATTAATGACCTTATCTGCCCTGAAAAGACACCAGGAACTCTAGGTATTTCTCTGTTATCTGTTAATCTGCTATTGCTAGGAGAGTTTATCACAAGGGGAGTTCATTTATTTACTTTTAGGAGCTTCTGGCTTAGGGTTCAGGGCCTGGTCAGGCCCAAGTTACAAGATGGAGGCCTAATTTAAAATAGTTACACCTTGATCTAGGCTCAGGTCTCACAGATTCACCCCTCAATGGCCACTGTGGTTGGCACACCACACTGATCCAAAGCCAGGAGCCAGGTGCTTCTCCTGGTCTCCCATGCAGGTGCAGGGCCCAAGCACTTGGGCCATCCTCCACTGCACTCCCAGGCTACAGCAGAGAGCTGGACTGGAAGAGGAGCAACCGAGACAGAATCTGGCACCCTGACCGGGACTAGAACCCGATGTGCCAGCGCCGCAAGGCGGAGGATTAGCCTATTGAACTGTGGCGCTGGCCAAGGGATGAGTTTTATGGTATGTTTTTAAATTCTTTTCTGTTTGAAAATGTTTTCCTTCTTTAAAAATAAATGGCTGGAGTTCAACTTTCTATTCAATGCACTTTTCTTAATCACCATCTAGAATAACTGGAACTATGAGGGCCAGCTTCTTGTGATACGATAATCAATTAGTATTCGTCCAACCAGAAAACTGGCCATTATATAAATGCTGCCATAGCAAAGGTAAACATTTCCAGATGTGAGTGAGGACAGCTCATGTCAATTCCTCAACAGGCCTTTATCGGATCAGGAACAGATTAGTCTTCATTCCCTGTGCCACTATTCCATGCCACTGCAATAACCATTGGCAGAAATCACAGCATTTCTCCAGATAGAGTTCCAAAAGGATCATGGTGCCAAAGATCATTTGGGCTTATTGTCTCCTATTTTTTAGTGAAAGCATACAAATCAATCAGAAATCATTAAACTTACTGAGAACACAGAGCCGAAGCATCTGTGTCCTCCCAGTATGGATGCGTGCAGGGCAGAGCCGTAGAGCAGCTCATGTGGTTGTTTCCCTATCCAAGCGTTCTCTCTGGGGGCAGCAAAATGAAGACCATGTGATTTCCAACTCATTTGGAAAAGGAGAAGGCAAATATTGCAAAAGTCCTAGCACTGGAAATGTGTTTCCCTTTAGGCAAACTGAAACTCACTTACCTGTTCCCTGGCCCTCTCCCAGCTGACTAAGGAAAGAGAAGGAAACAGGAGCTCAAAGGGCAGGGATGTAAATGGCCCTTAGGGACTTCGGAACAGGAAGTGGGGCGGGGCTGGGACTCTCTGCTTCCCAGCTTTGCTCTGTCAATGGCAGACTGGCTTTCTCTGAACGAGGGAGTGGCCCCCTAGCTTGAAGGAGACAGAAATCACAGAGGAGGACAGGGTCCTTCCTCACAGGCGGGAGTAGAAGCTGCAAAGATTCTGTTGTGACAGCACGGCTCGCTTGGCCCTTGGGAGAGGTGGCATGAAGCAGGTGCACTTGCCGCAGTGTGTCCTTCTGTCACTGTCCATTGGCTCTGCAGGAGCTTGGGATCTTCTGCGGGTGCTTCTCACTTTGCTGGCTTCATACCACCAGGACTGTTGGACTCAGCTCTGTATTTTGTGTGTGTGTTTTAAGATTCATTTTATTGGAAAAGCAGAGGGAGAGAGAGAGAGAGAGAGACCTTACATCCGCTGGTTCCATCTCCAAGTGGCCTCACTGGCCAAGGCTGGGCCAGGCTGAAGCCAGGAGCCAGGAGCTTCTTCTGGGTCCCCCATGTGGGTGCAGGGGCTCAAGGACCTAGGCCATAATCCATGGTTTTCCCTGGCGCATTAGCAGGGAGCAGGATTGGAAGTGGAGCAGCCAGGACTCAAGCCTGTGCCCTTATGGAATTGCAAGTGTTGGCTTTACCTGCTGTGTCCCAACGCTGGGCCCTGACTCAGCTCTGCAATTGGTTCCTTGTATCCCAGGAGATCCTGAACCTCCTCCCCAGTATCTCGGGAGCTTACTGATTCTTAGTTTCTTCCCTGTTCCAACCAGGGAAGGACACCCATGGTGTATGAGAAACCGTGGTTATGGTGGAAGCTTCCTGAGGTTTCAGAATGCTTTAAATACTATACAGGCTGTTGCCGCGGCTCAATAGGCTAATCCTTCGCCTGCAGTGCCGGCACATTGGGTTCTAGTCCCGGTCGGGGAGCCAGATTCTGTCCTGGTCGCTCCTCTTCCTGTCCAGCTCTCTGCTGTGGCCTGGGAGTGCAGTGGAGGATGACCCAAGTCCTTGGGCCCTGCACCTGCATGGGAGATCAGGAGAAGCACCTGGCTCCTGGCTTTGGATCAGTGCAGTGCACCGGCTGCAGCGGCCATTGGAGGGTGAACAAACGGCAAAGGAAGACCTTTCTCTCTGTCTCTCTCTCTCTCACTGTCCACTCTGCCTGTCAAAAAAAAAAATACTATACAAATCTGGCAATTCTTGGCCAAGGAAGAAAGAACATATTAAGACAGAGAAATAACTAGGTCTGAGGCTCCTTGACATAGGTAGTAACCTGATACTCCTTAAAACTGAAACTATTTGTTCCAACATTCTGACCTGTTGTTCACATCACAGAGAAATGTAATCTTTCTTTAAGGTGAGAACAACTGAACCTGCTAATGAGCTACTTAAGAATTTGACAGGGGCCAGCGCTGTGGCGCAGCAGGTTAACACCCTGGCCTGAAGGCGCCAGCATCCCATATGGGTGCTGGTTTGAGACCTGGCTGCTCCACTTCAATCCAGCTCTCTGCTATGGCCTAGGAAAGCAGTAGAAGATGGCCCAAGTCCTTGTGCCCCTGCACCCACATGGGAGACCTGGAGGCGGCTCCTGGCTCCTGGCTTTGGATCGGCGCAGCTCCGGCCGTCCCAGCCAATTGGGGAGTGAACCATTGGATGGGAGACCTCTCTCTCTGCCTCTCCTCTCTCTGTGTAACTCTGACTTTCAAATAAATAAATAAATCTTTTAAAAAAAAAGAATTTAACAACTGTGGGGCCGGTGCTGTGGTGCAGCAGGTTAAAGCCCTGGCGTGCAGCACCGGCATCCCATATGGGCGCTGGTTCTAGTTCCAGCTGCTGCTCTTCGAATCCAGCTCTCTGCTGTGGCCTGGGAAAGCAGTAGAAGATGGCCCAAGTCCATGGGCCCCTGCACTTGTGTGAGAGACCCATAAGAAGCTCCTGGCTCCTGGCTTTAGATCAGCCCAGCTCTGGCCATTGCAGTCATTTGGGGAGTGAACCAGCAGATGGAAGATCTTTCTCTCTGTCTCTCCCTCTCACTGTCTGTAACTCTACCTCTCAAATAAATAAATAAAAAGTCTTTAAAAAATAATTACATGCCTAATATTTGAGTCTGTAGCCACAATTAAGTAAGTTGTACTTTGCCTAGTGATTGAATCTAAGTAATTAAAAAAGCAATATTAACATTACTGTGACTAGGCGACAATTGTTAAGGGCATAGCCAAGCTCACTTTCTTTTATCCCTGTGTAAAACTGATGTAGCCTTTACTAATTGCTGGCTACTTTTCAAATCACTCTGCAATCATTAACTGACTGGATCCCAATAGCAGCCTTACAAGGAAATAGGGGTTGTTATTACGGGTTGTTCAGCAACCTTGGGCAAGCTGTGTAATTACTCATAAAATAGAGTTGGTGATAAATAATGGCAAAGTTAACTGCTGAGGTCAGGCCTTTCTTTCTTTGTCTTCTTGCCTTCCCTACATTGTCTCAATGCTGGTTTTGCATCTTTGGGATTCTGTTGACCCTGGATACCTTCGCCCTCTTGCTCCAATGCGGAACAATTGTTGTCTGCACCTGCTGTGCATCCATCCATCTGAAGCTCCCTTTCATCTCTCCCTGGGGTTTTCTAGGTTCCAAGTCATCTTCTTTCATGATTTATTCGCTCATTTGGCTAGATCACACTTGAAGGCAACGTCCTAAGGCAGAGATGGGGCAGTTTTTGGCTCCTTCTGAGGTCTGAAAATACTTTTATTCTTTGCTCTCACTTTCTTTTTTTTTTTTTTTTAAGATTTATTTATTTATTTGGAAATCAGAGTTACACAGAGAGAGGAGAGGGAGAGAGAGAGAGAGAGAGAGAGAGAGAGGGCTTCCATCCAGTATTTCATTCCCCAGTCAATATTTCATTCCCCAATTGGCTGCAACAGCAGGAACTGCACCGATCCGAAGCCAGGAGCCAGGAGCTTCTTCTGGGTCTTGCATGCAGGTGCAGGGGCCCAAACACTTGGGTCATCTTCCACTGCTTTCCCAGGCTCATAGCAGAGAGCTGGATCGGAAGTGGAGCAGCCGGGTCTCAAACCGGCGTCCATAAGGGATGTGGGCATTGCAGGCCAGGGTGTTAACTGGCTGCGCCACAGTGCCGACCCCTTTGCTCTCACTTTCATAGTTTGATGTAGAAGTCCATGCTTAAAAAAATGTCCTGGGAGCAGGCATTCAGTCTTGTGGCTAAGATAACCCCTTCCATGTTGGGGTACTTGGGCTTGATTCCTGGCTCCAGTTCCTGACTCCAGCTCCCTGCAAAATGCAGACCCTGGAAGACGGTTGTGATAGCTCAAGGAATGGGGTTCCTGCCACCCACCTGGGAGACCTGGCTGGAATTCTCAGCTCCTGACTTTGGCCTGGTCTGGTCCAGGCCTCTGCTGGTACTTGGGAGTGAACCAGTGGATGGAATCTCTCTCTCTCTCTCTCTCTCTCTCTCTTTCTTTCTCTCTCTCTGCCTCTCAAATAAATATACATAAAAATCTCCCATGGGAGGGGTGAAATAAAATGGGAGACTCAATGAATCCTGAAGAAATCAAGAAAGAAGAGGGGGAAAGATAGAGAAGGAGAAAAAGAGATAAACAGAAAACAAGATAGCAGATTTCCAACCATACATATCAGTACTTACATTAAATATCTCAGTTAAGACACAAAAGCTTTCATATAAAATTTAAAAAATAGAAAGGTAGGGGCAGTGATGTGGTGTAGCAGGAGACCTGGAAGAAGCTCCTGGCTCCTGGCTTCGGATCGGCTCAGCTCCGGCACTGTGGCTATTTGGGGAGTGAACCAGCAGATGGGAGACCTCTCTGCCTCTCTGTCTCGCCCTCCCTCTGTGACTCTTCCTTTCAAATAAATAAATAAGTCTTTAACATAAATTAATAAACAGGTACACAGAGCTAGAGCTCTTATCCAAATTGTCTGGAACATAATACAGAGACCCTTTAAAAATCAAAGGAGAGATAAAAGTCTACCAGGCACCGAGACAAAAGTAAGGTGGTGTGACTAAGTAAGCATTTAGACAAAAAATACAGTGCAGTGAGTGTGAGCGCCTCAGCTGTCTGTAGCAGCAGCGTGAGTGGGTTCAAAATACAACTTTTTTTTTTTTTTTTTTTTTTTTTACAGAGTGGATAGTGAGAGAGAGAGACAGAGAGAAAGGTCTTCCTTTTTGCCGTTGGTTCACCCTCCAATGGCCGCTGCGGCTGGAGCATCTCGCTGATCTGAAGCCAAGAGCCAGGTGCTTCTCTTGGTCTCCCATGCGGGTGCAGGGCCCAAGGACTTGGGTCATCCTCCACTGCACTCCCGGGCCATAGCAGAGAGCTGGCCTGGAAGAGGGGCAACCGGGATAGAATCTGGCGCCCCAACCGGGACTAGAACCCGGTGTGCCGGCGCCACAAGGTGGAGGATTAGCCTGTTAAGCCACGGCGCCGGCCCAAAAACATAACATTAAGTGGAAGAGGACACCCAGGGCTGATGTACTTCATGTCAGACATCTTACCCCTGGTGAACAGATTGGCACCTTCTCAACCTGTGGTTTAGCCCCATGGAAGAGGGCTCACGTTGCACAAAGTGAAGATGGAGTATTTCGGGGCCACTGTGGTGCAGTGGGCTAAGCCTCTGCCTGAGGCGCTGGAATCCCATATGGGCGCTTGTTCAAGTCCCAGCTGCTCCTCGTCCGATCCAGCTTTCTACTATGGCCTGGAGAAGCAGGTGAAGATGGCCCAAGTAGGAGTTCCAGAAGAAGCTCCTGGCTCCTGGCTCCTGGCTCCAGATTGGCTCAGCTCTGGCCTTTGTGGCCATCTGGGAAGTGAACCAGTGGATGGAAGACCTCTCTCTCTCCCTTTCTCTCTCTCTCTCTCTTTCTCTCTCTCTCCCTCTCAAATAAATAAATAAAATATTTTAAAAAGATGGAATTTTTAAAGATTTATTTATTTATTTATTTGACAGGTAGAGTTACAGAGAGAGAGAGAGAAAGGTTTTCCTTCCATTGGTTCACCTCCCAAATGGCTGCTACGGCTGGCGCTGTGCCGATCCGAAGCCAGGAGCCAGGTGCTTCCTCCTGGTCTCCCATGCGGGTGCAGGGCCCAAGGACTTGGGCCATCCTCCACTGCCAACCAGAAGCCCACAAATGAGCTGATCATGCCCAGCTCAGCCACCACTTGGACCTGTAAGATTCACCACCTTCCATGGAGGAGATGGCAGGCCCCGCCCTCTGATAGCCCTGTGGTCAGGCTGCACCCTGGGAAATGCGGCAATCCTGAGTCATCTGTAGTCCTGACTCATGGGGAGCATCCCCAAATGACCTCTTTCAACTGAGGACCTTTTCAACTGAGACCAGAAGCAGCTCACGCTCAATAAACATGATTGCTTTATTGAGTTATCCCAGGATTAACTCACCAAAGCAGGATCCAAATGAAAGACACTGGGAATCAGAAACCAAGGTGGTGGAATCTAGAACCATATTACCCTTCCACTCTCCTATCCACTCCGAGTGCCAGAGGTGGGCCCATTCACTGCCACCAGCGTGTCTGAAGGTGGTGGTCAAAATACTCCATCTTGGGCTAATCCTCCACCTGCGGCGCCAGCATCCCATGTGGACGCTGGTTCTAGTTCTAGCTCCTCCTCTTCTGATCCAGCTCTCTGCTGTGGCCTAGGATAGCAGTAGAGGATGGCCCAAGTGCTTGGGCCCCTGCACCTGCATGTGATACCTGGAAGAAGCTCCTGGCTCCTGGCTTCGGATTGGCGCAGTTCCGGCCATTGTGGCCAATTGGGGAGTGAACCATTGGGTGGAAGTCCTCTCTCTCTCTCTCTCTGCCTCTCCTCTCTCTGCGTAACTCTGACTTTCAAATAAATAAATAAATCTTAAAAAAAAAAAAAGGAAATTAGCCTGCTTTGTTCCGTTTTGACTTTCGCTTAGGGAAAAACCTGTGAATAATTCTGGGCCATGACTTTTTTGGGGAAGCAACTATAGCCACCTAGGCCTGCAGTTATTGGTGTGGAAGTGCTCCACCTCGCTCTTGACAACACGGCTGAGAAGACAGCTGTGCTGGGCAGCTGCCCAGGCCTGTGGCAGACGCTGCTAGGGGGAAACTCGTTTTGCTTCAAGGCATTGGTGTTTTGGGGTTGCTATTTTACTGGAGCATAACCAAGGCAACATATGAAAAATGTCTGTTACAAAGTCTCCAAATAATCTCAGTTCATATAATTGTGGTTTGGTTTTACCATCTGTTATTCGCTTAGAGTGATGTCATGTAAATTTATTTATGTATTTACTTAGATTTTTAACTTTACTGGAAAGGCAGAGAGAGAGAAAGAGAGATATCTTCCATCCTGCTGGTTCATGCCCTCAAATGGCTGCAAAAGCCAGGGCTGGATCAGGCTGAAGCCAGGAGCCAGGAGTGCCATCCTTGTCCCCCATGTGGGTGCAGGGGCCCAAGCACTCGGGCCATGTTCTGCTGCTTTCCCAGGAGCATTACCAGGGAGCTGGATTGGACGTGGAGCAGCTGGAACTCCAACCAGTGCTCATGTGGGAGGCCAGCCTCTTAGGTGGCAGCTTTACTTGTTGTGCCACAGCAGAGGCCCCATATGTTTTAACAAATGTATTGTTCAGTGTAGAGAACATTTATTGACTATTGCATAGGCACCAGAGGTGCCATTGATTGGTTGTTATTTATCAGTATTAACATTTATGAAGTATCAAGTCAACTGAAATGTTCTTTCTTTCTCTCTGTCTCTCTCTGTCTCTCTGTCTCTGTCTCTCTCTCTCTCTCTCTCTCTTTCGATTTGAAAAGTCTTCCATTTGCTGGTTCATTCTCTAAATGGCCTCATTGGCCGGAGCTGAACTGATCCAAAGCCAGGAGCCAGGAGCTTCTTCCGGGTCTCCCATGTGAGTGCCGGGGCCCAAGGACTTGGGCCATCTTCTGCTGCTTTCCCAGGCCATAGCAGAGAGCCGGATTGAAAGAGGAGGAGCCGGGACTTGAACCAGTGTCCATATAGGATGCTGGCACCGCTGGTGGAGGCTTAGCCCACTATGCCACAGCACTGTCCCCTTGAAATGTTTTATTTTACAAAAGGAAACTAGAAATTTAATTTTTTGAATTCATTTGGCCATTTTGCACTAGTTTTTGAAAGCTGAGGTGAGATGGCACTTGTTCGGAGAGTATGTCATTTCAGCCTTTGTAATAAACTGTGAACTTGACCTGCGGAAAATTTGAAAAGGTGGGGGGTGAATAGGAAAAAAATGAATGAATGAATGAATGAATGAACAAGTTAAAATTTATCAGTGTATACTTTCATCTTTTAGGAAAAATTATCTTGCTCCAAATAGCAAAACTTCCATTCCCTCCCCTGACTTACAACCGAATTGTCACACATTAAAAATTGAGGTCAAATATCGCCCATGACTCAGTACAATCTGTCAGGAACACCCTGGACCACCATCAAGATCCTGACGAGTCTCCTAGGTTACAGCCTCACCCTGCTTCACGTTCATTTGAAATCCATCAATATTCATTCATTATGTGTGAGGCACTGTTGTGAGGTGAGGTGGGGGCTGGGTGATCAGCGGCATCTCTGTAGGTTTGCTGAGTTATCTTCTGTTACCAAAGTCACCGACTCACTCAACAGGCCAGGGTAAGCCTCTCTAAAGGGCAGAAAGCAAGAACAGACTCTTTTTGCCGTGTGGAAGGCAAAAATTAGCCACAGGCTAATTTCTCTAGGGCTACTTTGGCATCAAATTCAGAGGCAAGCTGGGCTCAGACCTTTACGGAGACACCATTCCTTAGAGGGACAGAGACAACAGTGAATTCTCATGGGAGAGCAAAGGAAAAAGAATGTGCAGACACCCCTATACCCCGACTCTGTGAAGCCATCAGAAGACAAACACTGAGATTCTGTACCTGCTCCTACCAAGCCACGCACTAAAGCGTGGTTCACCCAAAAAAAGGGCATTTTGCACTGCGTGCAGCTAAAGCCAGGAGCCAGGAACTCCATCCAGGTCTCCCATGTGGATGGCTGGGATCCAAGCACTTAGGCCATCTTACACTGCTTTCCCAGGCGCATTAACAGGAAGCTAGATCAGACTTGGAGCAGTTGGGGCTTGAACCGGTGCCCATATGAGATGCCAGTGTCACAGACAGTGGCTTAACCAACTATGCCACAATACAGGCCCCCAGAATAAAGTTTGACCATGAATTCTATGGGTATCGAGGATAACAGACTGCAAGCCAGGACTGAGCAAGCCAATGCTTTCTCACCTGAGAGAAACAGGAAGCACCGAGGAGCTTAACAAGTCCACAAGGAGAGCTAAGCAAACCAGGTAAACGAGCAGCTGACCGACTTTGACAAGACAGCCTTCGGAGAGCCAGGGCTTCTTCCCCAGGGGAGGGCCTTTGGGGATTTTGGGTAACTGAGTGATGTGTCCACATGTAATCTGTAGAGACAGGGTTAGCGTCCCAACACCTTGTAGAAAGAATTGATACTCTAACATCATGGTGCTGATGGGAACATTTAAGTAGGTACAATATGAGCCATGCTTAGAGTAGCATCCATGTGAGTGGACCCATAGTCTAGGCTCAGGGACTTGAGGGTCCAGCCACACACACGTGTCTATCAGCTTTGGGTCCTGGCATAGTTACGATAGGCGTGGTTGATAGTGGCGTATTCATTGGTTCTTCACAGTCCTGAGTGACAGATGACCTAGTGAATCACAGAATTCCTTCCTACCTAACCAGGCTGCAGCCCAGGCTCTGAGAGGCTGACTCCCTACTGACTGGGGAGTAGTTGGCAATAATACCCATTTCCCCCTCCATTTTACCAAGGGATATCTCCTGGCTGGTAAGAGGCAACAAAAATAAAAGGTGCCATTGAGAATTTTTGACAGTCATAGATTAGCGAAGAATTTCCATCAATATACTGAGCACCTTCTAAAAACCATTTAGTGCTTTTCTCTGATTAACATGTCACTCGAGTTGAGAAAGGGCACACACGTGGAAACATGACCGCTACACACAATCAGCGTGTACAAATAGATCCCTGTAAAAGACCAAAAACAGATCAACAGGTAGCCTATACATACATCTCATACCTCCTTGTATTTGCATAATTTAAAAAAAACTCTTTAAAATACACACTTCATGCACCTGCTTGTCATGAGGTGTCTGTGACGTCATTCCCATTTTCCTGGTGACCCTGAGACGTGAAGTCACCTGTGAGCCCACACAACAAGGAGACCTTGGCATTTCCCTGCCTCCAGCCATTTTTGTCGACATTTTCCACATTTGTTCTGCAAGGCAGAAGTCAAGAGAGGCAGGGGCACATAAATTATAAGAATCAGAGGAAAGAAACTGAATTGTGTTTGGAAAAGCCATGGAAGGAGTGCCCCTGCAAAGTTTTTTTTTTTTTTAAGATTTATTTAATTATTTGAGAGGCAGAGTTATGGAGAGAGGGAGAGACAGACAGAGAGGTCTTCCATCCACTGGTTCACTCCCCAAATGGTCCCAATGGCTGGAGCTGTGCTGCTCTGAAGCCAGGAACCAGGAGCTTCTTCCAGGTCTTCCACGTGGGTGCAGGGATCCAAGCACTTGAGCCATCTTCTACTGTTTCCCCAGGCACATTAGCAGGGAGCTGGATCAGAAGTGGAGCAGCCAGGACACGAACTGGCTCCTTCCCATATGGGATGCCGGCATTGCAGGCAGTGGCTCTACCCACTGTCCCATAGCGCCGGCCGCTCACACAAAGTGTTGAGGGTCCGCTCTTCTTTCTCTTTAATGACCCTCTGGTGGATGCCTCAGAAAAAACTCCCGGGGAGATCCAGGGTTTCTACTCTGACAACCAACTGCTAGCACCGTGCATCCTTGATTGACTGAAAAAACTTTGACCTTCAATTTTTGATAGCAATTATGCGATTCATGGTACACACACACACACACACATACACAGAGTTTGTTTTATTTGAAAGAGAGTTACAGAGAGAGGTAGAGACAGAGAGGTCTTCCATCTGCCAGTTCACTCCCTAGATGGCTGCAATGGCCAGAGCTGTGCCAATAGGAAGCCAGGAGCCAAGAGCTTCCTCCGGGTCTCCCACGTGGATGCAGGGCCCCAAGCACTTGGGCATCTTCTACTGCTTTCCCACGCCATTGCAGAGAGCTGGATCAGAAGAGGAGCAGCCGGGACTAGAACCGCAGCCCATATGGGATGCCTGCGCTTCAAGCCAGGGTAAGGCGCTCCTTACCTTTCTGTTCCAGGAGGTCTATGTCTTTCCCCTCATGTAGCTTTTAGAGGGGAAGGTCCCTCAGTATTATAATCTGAGAGGCTTCTGGGAGACCTCATGATACGGAGTGGTTCTAAGTCTGATAGGGAGATAGGAGAGGGAGGGAGAGAGGGAGAGAAAGAGAGGGGGAGATGAAAAAGGGGGAGGGGAGAAAGAGAGAGAGAGAGAGAGAATGAATACAGAGAGATGAAAACACATTCTTATTTCCAAGTGGGAGGACAGGGCTGCAGGCTAACAGCAGGCTGAGGTTAACGAGGGGCCGCAGTGCTTAGGCCACACAGCTTCTAGGAGAACCGGTGCCGGAAATAGACCCTGCAGCCACTGCTCCATCTGGAGCTTCACTCACTGGCAAGCTGCTGGAAAAGACGCCTCGGTTATGAGCACCATGGGCAGAGCCACTGACGGAGTGAGTAAATGAAGGCGTGTGGACCGGGGCTGAGGGCTCACGCCCTTAGGAAGGCAAGCTGATCCGGTGGGTAAGATCCCACAGCCTCTGCGGTTAGGATAACCCGGAGCCCGAATTCTAGCATTGATGGCTTCTGTGCCCTGAAGTCTTCTCTTGTCTTTTTCTTTTCTTTTCCTTTTCTCTTCTTTTCTTTTCTCTTTTAAAGATTTATTTATTTATTTGAAAGGCAGAGTTACACAGAGAGAGAAGGAGAGGCAGAGAGAGGTCTTCCATCCGCTGGTTCACTCCCCAATTGGCCACAACGGCTGGAGCTGGCTGACCCAAAGCCAGGAGCCAGGAACTTCTTCAGGGTCTCCCATGGGGGTGCAGGGGCCCAAGGACTTGGGCCATCTTCTACTGCTTTCCCAGGCCATAGCAGAGAGCTGGATCAGAAGTGGAGCAGCCGGGTCTCAAACCAGCATCCACATGGGATGCCGGCACTGTTAGTGGTGGCTTAACCTGCTATGCCCCTGAAGTCTTTTCTGATCTCTGGTTCCCAGAGCTGTAGAGATAAGACCCCTACAGGACAGAGTTCCCAAGCAGTAGATGAGCAAGCAGGTGTCCAGTGTGCCAGCGGCACACCGCAGGAGTGCCACAGTGGCTGCGCCTTTCCCTGTCTGCCCTGCAGAGGCTGTGCCCTGGCCTGCACCTGCTCGGCTTTGTTCACGGAGGGGGAGGCAGATTGGAGAAGCCAATCTTGAACTTTTGAACGGGTATGCAAGGGAAGCAAAGCAGAAAGCCAGCATGACACAGATCAGTGTTCACAAGTACGAGCTGCGTTAGAGAGCTGGTCTACGGAGGAAGAATAGCCTTGCTCCCCATCACTAGGGCTATTTAATCCATGCTGAGATTTGTCACAGACGAAATCTTAGATGACTTCCTTACGACATGTGAGAACACTGATGCCACCAAATACCAAGTGACTTCTCAGAGGGCCCTCAAGGGAGCAATTTTCCAAGCTGTTTGCAGGAACTCTGTCTCCACAGTTCAGCTAAGCACCCCTTCCTCCAGAACATTCTGGAGTCATGAGAGCCCCCCCCCCATGCATATTACTGTACATACGCCTCTGAGGGTATGCCAAGAGTTCACAGAAAAATGGAATGAAGAGAGAAGTTTCTTTTAGTTGCAAAACTTTTTGAAATCTATGCACAGTTTTGCATTTTCTATGAACTTTTTGAAGACCCTCAGATAGACACTTTTTGTACAAGGGTTTTTTCAAACAATTCATAGGAAATGCAAAATTATGCATGGATTTCAATTGTTTTTGCACCGAAAGAAACTTCTCTTTTCATTCAGTTTTCCCATGCGCTTTCTGAGGTACCCTCATTGATGACACGTGGCATACAGTTTCAGAGGCTTGGTGGCCCAGTCACAAAGTGAAGAACCCCTGTGTGTTCTTGACAGAAGAGTAAGGCATTTGGGGCCAGCACTGTAGTGTAGCGGGAAAAGCCGCCACCTGCTGTGCTGGCATCCCATATGGGAGCTGGTTCATTCCTGGCTGCTTCACTTCTGATCCAGCTCTCCGCTATGACCTGGGAAAGCAGTAGAGGAGGCCCAAGTCCTTGGGCCCCTGCACCTGTCTGGGAGACCTGAAAAAAGTCCTGGCTCCTGGCTCTGGATCAATGCAGCTCTGGCCATTGCGGCCATCTGGAGAGTGAACCAGAGGATGGAAGACCTCTCTCTCTCTCTCTCTCTCTCTCTCTCTCTCTCTCTCTGCCTCTAACTCTGCCTTTCCAATAATAAATAAATCTTAAGAAAAAAAGGAAAATAGCTATTAAAAAAGAAGAGTAAGGCATTTTATTAATGAGAGGAGCAAGGAGAGCTGAGAAGCCAGGCAGTGGAGCAAACCCAGGAGACCGCTAAACACATCCCGGACCTGGGGAAACAGCTGGATCACTTTGGTGATAAGAACAAAAATAATCAAAGTTATCTGTTGGGCATTTATTACTTGCGGGCTCTGTGTATTATCACATTAACTCTTACAGCGCCGTGGAGGAAGGCTCATTCCTTTATACCAGCGAGAGCTAAGGCTCAGCAAGGGTGATGCACTGCTCTCCATGGCGTGGGACAGTGCCTCGTGTTCAGGAGCAACAGCCCATCGGCCACTTCTTGGTTTCAAACACTTCAGTGGTTTTCCAGCTTACAGTGAAAGCTAACCAGTCCTTTCAACGGTCTGTGAGGCGTGGGAGTTTCTAGCCCTGCTGGTGCTCTGACCTCTGGTTCGTAGTCTCTCATCCCTTCCGCCTCCCACTCACGTGGCTCTCACATCGACCTCTGCCTTTTCTGGAACATTCTATAGAAGCTGTGCTTCGAGAACTTGGCGTGGCTCTAGCACGTTGCCCTTCCCGGGTTTCTCCCGGAGGGGACCCTCACTTGGCCTTCACTTCTTTATTCTGTGGCGTTCAGTGGCGTTACTCCTCTTCCTTGCTTTATTTTTGTCTCCAGCACTCACCATCAGCCCACACGTCGCACTTGTATTGAGTTACAGTGAGGTTGTCTTCCGTTAGCTTGTTGGCCCCTCCTACCCCGACAATCACCACAGTAGTAAGTGATTCTTGTAAGACTCCTCAATGGGTGTGAAGTTAGAGGGAGGAGAGTCGGTGAGGAACGGGAGATTTACAACTCCCTATTCATTGTGACCAGAAAGTAGCCACTTCACAGTGGGGAACATCTAAAGCAAGTGATCAAAATTCACCCATGGCACTTCCCCTGTGATGGGACAAGCCCATGTCTTGTGCATTTTCTATGATCTGCATGGCCATCATAGTGTCACTTGTCGGGACTTTGTGCCCATCCTGATCTGATTCTGAGAAAGCAAACTGAGGAGTGTTCTGTAAAATATTTGACCCGTAGTCCTACCAAACCTCAAGGTCATGACGGACAAGGTAAAGATGGAGAAACGGATGCTTATCGTAGGCTATAGGAGAGGTGAGTCTGTCAGATACAGCCCGTGATCACAGACTAATTGATTTTCTTTCCCTGTAAGTGATGTCCCAACGATGCGCTGCAGCCCATGGACTAGCTAATAGCACCGTATAAATGTCAAATTCCTGGTTTTGAGATCTGAGTTGTGGTTAGGAAGTCCTGGCTTTTAGGAAATACACACTGCAGTATTAAGGGGTACCTCGGGTGCTGGTTTGTGACTCAGTCTGAAAAAAAAAATAGAACAGATAGCCAGATAAACAGAGGAAAGAAAATAAAGCAGGTGTGGCAAAATTACAATATTTGGACAATCTAGATGGAGGGTATTCAGGAATTCTTTGTACCACTTTTGCAACTTTTAAATCTGAAGTTAAATGGAAATAAAAGTTTAGTGAAAGAAAAAAGAAGGCAAGTGCCGTAAAGGCGGGAATTTTGATGTGCTCTGGTCACTGCTGTATCTGGATGAGCGCTTGGCACGTTCAGTGAACCCAATCTTTCTCGAACAAAGGGACCCTGACTTAGGATTTGCCTATAAGGCAAACGTGCCAGCTCTGAGGGGCTCCACCGCACACCTGTTCTTGCCCATCTGTCCAGGACGTTGTCGGGTGCCAAATCCTGCAGATTTTCAGGGTCCTGCATCTGACTCCCAGTAAAGCCGGGACAGGTGAAGGGCCCTGCACTGGTCTCCGCTCACCTACTCAGCTCAGAGATGCATCTATTGAGTCAACGCTAGATTCTTCTACGAAGGCATTCCCAAATGGTCACGTGGGCCCTACACATCACTTAAAGATTGTAGGAGGACAGCAGCGCAAAGAGGGGCATCAAGGTGTGAGGCCTAGGAAGTGCCTGGGGGAGATCCAGGCAGACTGCCGAGGGGCCCCAGGAGTCTGTGCTGTGCCCACAGCGCACTGCCCACACGAAGCCACCGCAGGTCTGACATGGAGTCCCCCTGGCCATATTGGGTCCACACAGAAGCGTTCCTTTAAGTAGGAGGAAAGTCTATACCCAAGACCCAGGGGAAGAAGGTCCCAAAGAGGCCTGGGTCAAACCACACAGAGGAGGGGTTGTTGGGAATTTTCACCAAATCCAAGTGCTTTCAGAACAATGCTCCCAGGAGCAGGCACTGTGGCCTTGTGGCTAAGCTGCCTCTTGGGGCTCCCAACAGCGCATGTCAGAGTGCCAGCGTTGAGTCCCGGCTCCTCCACTTCGAATCCAGTTTCCTGCTATTGCAGGCCCTGGAGGGCAGCAGGTAACAGCCCCAGGACTTGGGTTCCAGCTGCCCGCGTAGGAAACCTTGAAGAAGTTCCTGGCTCCTGGCTTCTGGCTCCTGGCTCCTGGCTCCTGGGTGTGGCCTGGCCCCACCCCGCTGTTGTGGCCATTTGGGGAGTGAACTAGCAGATGGAGAATCTCTCTACTGCACCATCTCTCTCTGCCTTTTGAATAAACTCAGCCTTTCAAATAAAATAAATCTTTTAAAAAATTGAAAAAGCCCTACCTTGACAATTTGAACATGTCCCAATTCTTCTTCTCCATTCTTGACTACAGTGGGTCACTAGGGAAGGAGTTTGTGGCATTGAGACACCCGAGAAGCCCTGTGCCAGGTGTGGGGAGGTGTTCAGGCTCAGAAACTGCTACACGGAGAACTCACTGGGGCTGACAGTGAGAAAAGCAGTGGACCGTGTGCGGTCATTCAGCAAAAGGGTAGACTCCTCCTCTTGTTATGAGATGAGAGCGAACGGAAGTTCAAGGGTATCAGCCTCAACAGCCTGAAAAGCTGACAACACTGCACTTAAAGGAGCTGTGTGTGACAAACACGCGGACCCAGGGCATAGCAACAAACAGGCAATTTCTCAACTACGCTCTGAGTACGAGACTCCTTTGCAAAGCTCTGGGGTGGAGTTGTGAGATGACTGTGCTCTAGATAAGACACGAAGCTCTTAGTGTGTTCATAGATTGCTTTTAAGCAGAAAGAACTTCCATCACACACACAGAAAAGTTGGCTCTTTCTCCAACCGGTGGATGAGTGCCACCAAGTATCTTCAACTCCCACGGCTGCAGAGCCTGAAATAAGGAATTGTCCACTAAAGTCTGGTTAGCAGAGAAACAAACAAACCGAAAAGGATTAAAAGTAGACTTCTTAGAAATGCAAGGCTTCCGGAAATGGAGCGAGAGTCACAAGCAGGAAAACACTGAGTCAGCACTGAGAAAATACTGAGTCAGCACCGTGGAAAACAAAAGCAGTACCTTGAAGACTAAGACCTGGCTTAAAACATGTAAAGCAGGCCGGTGCCGTGGCTTAACAGGCTAATCCTCCACCTTGCGGTGCCGGCACACCGGGTTCTAGTCCCGGTCGGGGCGCCGGATTCTATCCCGGTTGCCCCTCTTCCAGGCCAGCTCTCTGCTATGGCCCGGGAGTGCAGTGGAGGATGGCCCAGGTGCTTGGGCCCTGCACCCGCATGGGAGACCAGGAGAAGCACCTGGCTCCTGGCTTCGGATCAGCGCGATGCGCCGGCCGCAGCAGCCATTGGAGGGTGAACCAACGGCGAAAAGGAAGACCTTTCTCTCTGTCTCTTTCTCTCTCACTATCCATTCTGCCTGTCCAAAAGAAAAAGAAAAAGAAAAAAAAAAACCCATGTAAAGTGTGTAGCAAGAGGTGACTGAGCCAGACAGAGAGCAGAAATGCAAAGCCAACCAGCTAAAACAAGTGTGTGAAGTAGACTGGAAAAAGAGCTGTGGGTATCACGCTGCTGAGGGAATGCCCCTCCTCATGGGGTCAGCTAGTTCTCAACAGCAGGTGCACATCACCACGGGTTAATGAGGATCTGTCTCTCCAGATTTTCCAAAATGTCAAGAGAAGAGTAAAATCTAGATTGGAAAACTAGATTTTTATGAGGAATCTAATTTTTGCAAGTTTCCTACTCGTGTTTATCATGTACTGGGCAAACCAGATGTATCTCAGGGCTAAGTCTGCGCATGGGCTCCTGTTCCTGACTTTTGAGTTAGAGAATTCGGCGTGGAGCTTCAGGAGAGGATGAGCAGTCATTTTTATTATGTTGGTCATCTGCAATTATTTCATCAAGAAGAAAGCACTAACGACGTGCATAGCTACTTAAGTTCTAGTTTTTTTTAAAAGATTTTATTTATTTATTTGAGAGGTAGAGTTATAGACAGTGAGAGGAAGAGACAGAGAGAGAGGTTTTCCATCTGTTGGTTCACTCCCCAAATGGCGGCAACAGCTGGAGCTGCACCAATCCAAAGCCAGGAGCCACGTGCCTCTTCCCGGTCTCCCACGTGGGCGCAGGGTCCAAGGACCTGGGCCATCTCCTACTGCTTTCCAAGGCCACAGCAGAGTTGGATTGGAAGAGGAGCAGCCAGGACTAGAACCAGCGCCCATACAGGATGCCAGCGCCGCAGGTGGAGGATTAGCCTACTGCGCTACGGCGTCGGCCCCTTTGTCCTAGCATCTTAACTGCTAGATTAGATGCTTACCCCTAGAAAGACAACTGAAACACAGGACTCCACAAGACCCATTAGCACATGAGTTGGAAATTGAATGCAGGTCTTTTTCTTTATAAAAATTTTATTTTTATTTATTTGAAGGGCAGAGTGTCAAAGAGAGAGAGAGAGGAAAAGGCAGAACTTGACAGAGACAGAGAGATCTTCCATCTGCTGGCTCTCTCCCTAAACAGATATAACAACTGGGGCTGGGCCAGGGTAAAGCCAGGAGCCCAGATCTCCTTCCGGATCGCCCATGTGGGTTCAGGGGCCAAAACACTCAGGCCATCCTCTGCTACTTTCCCAGGCACATTAGCAGGAAGCTGGATCAGAAGCAGAGGGGCCGGAACTTGAACTGGTGCTCCCATAAGGGATGCTGGCAGCTTAACTAGCTGTGCCACAACCCCACCCCCTGAAGCCAGGTCTTTTTTTTTTTTTTAATTCTTAAAATTTTTATTTATATGAAAGAGTTACAGAGAGAGAGAGAGAGAGAGAGAGAGAGAGAGAGAGAGAGATCTTCCATCTGCTGGTTCACTCCCAAAATGGCCACAATGGCGAGAATCGAGCCAATCTGGAGCCAGGAGCCAGAAACTTCTTCTGGGTCCCCCACGTGGGTACAGGGGCCCAAAGACTTGAGCCATCCTCTGCTGTTTTCCCAGGCGCATCAGCAGGGAGCTGAGGCCAGGCCTTTTGACACCAATCCCACTCCTGCCACTCCATAACCAGGCAGAGAAGAATGGCAAATCCTTAATAGAAAGACAAAAAGCTCCAGCAATAGTCGTGACGTTTCCTTCCCCATAAAATTGTCATCATGAAAATCGGCACTTGTGCCCAGTAGCAGAGCATCCGCAGCGCGGTTATTAGCTACAGTCTCAACAGAAGACCTAGGTGACTCAGCCAAACAATGAACTTCCTTTTGTGAAACTGAACAAAGAGGCATCGTGGCTTCCCACAGACACGCAGCTCTGCAAAACCAAGGAGAAATAGTGCCTCAAAGAAGGCGACATCGGCACTTCTCGTATGGCACGCAGAAGTCAAGTCTCATGAGCTCCGAGCAAGTCAGAATCTCAACAGAAACTGTGCTCGGTTTCCCAATCACTGATGCTAAAACTGTCTTCCTTGCGGCTTCAGATGCAACCATAATGCGGTGTGCAGCTGTGTGGGGAGCAGTCTTGTTCCCGGCGCACTGGCCACGCCTCTGCAGGAGCTTGCTCGCCTCAGGCTTCCTCCGCTGTGTTGCCAGGGAGGGTTCCCATAGGAGATTCTACCACAGCGCTTCCCAAACCTGCCTGGGCACTAGGTTCCACTGGAGTGCTGGCTTAAGAACACACAGGCACGCATGCGGTGTTAAACGCTGCGTGGGAAGCTTGTATTCCACCTCAGGGTGTCTGCGTTCCAGCTCTGGTTCCATATCTTTTTTTTTTTTTGAAAATTTTCTTTGACTTTCTTTTTTTTTTCTTTCTTTTTTTTTTTTTTTTGTTAATTTATTTGACGCATAGACTTAGTGAGAGAGAGAGAGAGAGACAGAGAGAAAGGTCTTCCTTCCGTTGGTTCACCCCCACAAATGGCCGCTATGGCTGGAGCTAAGCCAATCTGAAGCCAGGAGTCAGATGCTTCTCCTGGTCTCCCATGGGGTGCAGGGCCCAAGGACTTGGGCCATCCTCCACTGTCTTCCCAGGCCACAGCAGAGAGCTGGACTGGAAGAGGAGCAACCGGGACTAGAACCCGGCGCCCATATGGGATGCCAGCGCTGCAGGCAGAGGATTAACCAAGTGAGCCACTGCGCCAGCCCCTCTGGGTCCATTTCTGATTCTAGTTTCCTGCCGTCGCACACTCTGGGAGGCAGCAGGTGATGGCTCAGATAGGTGGATCTCCACGTAGGAGACCCTAATGGAGTCCTGGACTCCTGGCTTCAGCCTGACCCAGCCCTGGCTGTTGAGGGCATTTGGAGAATGAATCAATGGGTGTAGGATCTCACCCTCTCTTTCTGACTGTCTGCCTTTCAAATGCAATGAAAAGAAATAAAAAGGAGAAGGGGATACAGATGCACGATTTTGATTCAGTAGCCGGGAGTGAACCCTGGGTGTGTGAAAGTTAAGGTGTGATTCTGACACAGCCAGCTTTTGTCGACTCTCAGATCTGGAGGCAGTGTTCAGTTGATTCTCACCCGCTCACAAAGAGGAAGTTCTGTGGATAATAAAAACAGGAACGTTGAACTGTCTTCGAAAGGCACCTCTACTATTTACTACCAAGATCTTGCTTTAAGACATACAGGGAAAAGAACTGGTTGACGGCTGTATGGTCATAGTCAAATCACCCCAGAAATTGTGTTTGAGACTGTAAGGTGTAGACACATATATAACTGGAATCTGAAGGCCTGTCTCCTCTCAGACTCATCGGGAGGGTGATGGTGTCACTGACAGGCTAAGGGAGTGAAGGGTTTGACCCAAGGGTTTTACCATGGTGCCTGGCACCCAGTGACCATGCAAAAGGACCCTGTGGAAAGTAGCGAAGGGATGGGAAAGGTCACAGCACGGATAATAGCACCTAACAAGTGAGTTTAACTGGCGGTAGGTAGGGTAAGACTGCTTTAGGCTGCTGACTAGTAAGAGGGTTTTGTAGTTCTAGTTACAATGGAATCTTACATTTTTATTTATCTGAAAGACAGACAGAAAGATAGAAAACTCTCTGATCAGCTGGCTTATTCCCTAAATGCCTGCAGCTGGCTGGGCTGGGCCAGGCCAAAGCCAGGAGCCAGGAACTCCATTTGGGTCTCCCACGAGGCTGGTAAGGGTCCAGGTATTCGAGCCGTCCCAATGTACGTCATAGCAGGAAGTCAGAATTACAAGTGGAGCGTTGGTTCTGACTGGCACGTCTGAAGAAGCCAGAGCAACACCAGGACTTGGGTTCATCAGCGTGCTTCAGAAGGGAGGGTTCCCGCAGACAGGCCCGTTGGAAGTGCCAGTCCATCCTGGGGAGAGCATTTCTTCAGTGGTTAAGATGCTGCCTGGAACACCTGTTATGCCCGCAGTCTGTGGTCCCGCGAAAATCACACCACCAGAGACCGCAGTTGAAGCCAATTAGCAGGGTCGTTTTTATTACGAGTTCGAACCCGGGCCTCTCAGTGCCTCCAGGAGAGGAAGCCCCCCGAGAAGCCCCGAGCCCAATTCTTACAGAGCTTTTATTATCATGTACAAGCAGGCTTTAGGGGAATGCTATAGATCAAGTTGACCTTCTGATAAGTCCCAACATCGCCTGACTCCAGGGTAGGGGCTGGTTGTTATCTCAAGCTTTAAACCTCCCTTTTACATTCCTGGACTTCCTTTTACATTCAGGGTAGGGTCACATCTGGCCAGGTGGAGGGAAGGGGGAGTATACGATAGCGAGTGCCAGGAACGGGAGACAAAGAGGCTAAAAGCATATATGAGAGAAAACCCTTCTTTGTTCTGGGCTCAGGTTTTTGGATAAGAAATTCCACCTGGGCCTTGTGCTGGCATAATAAAAGACTATTCCCTGAGGCAGGCACGGTGGTGTAGTGGGTAAGCCTACAGTACCAGCATCCCATATGGGCGCTGGTTCAAGTCCTGGATGCTTTACTTCCGATCCAGCTCTTTGCTATGGTCTTGGAAAGCAGTAGAAGATGGCCCACGTGCTTGGGCCCCTGCATCCACTTGGGAGACCTGGAAGAAACTCCTGGCTTCTGGCTTCGGATTGGCCCAGCTCCGGCCATTGTAGCCATCGGGGGAGTGAACCAGCGGATGAAGACCTCTCTCTTTCTCTCTCTCCCTCTCCCTCTCCTTCTCTCTCTGTGTAACTCTGACTTTCAAGCAAATAAATAAATCTTTTTTTTTTTTAAAGACAACTTCCTGTTAAGAGGCCTTGGCATCTTGTCTCAGTACACGAATCCTGCTACAGTGCTGGGGAGCAGACTTGAGACATGCTCTCCTGCCTCCCTACTCTGAGTAATAATAATAAAGCATTTTTCTTTTTTCTTTTTTTTGACAGGCAGAGTGGACAGTGAGAGAGAGAGACAGAGAGAAAGGTCTTCCTTTGCCGTTGGTTCACCCTCCAATGGCCGCCGCGGTAGCGTGCTGCGGCCGGCGCACCACGCTGATCCGATGGCAGGAGCCCGGTGCTTCTCCTGGTCTCCCATGTGGGTGCAGGGCCCAAGCACTTGGGCCATCCTCCACTGCACTCCCTGGCCACAGCAGAGAGCTGGCCTGGAAGAGGGGCAACCGGGACAGGATCAGTGCCCTGACTGGGACTAGAACCCGGTGTGCCGGCGCCGCAAGGCGGAGGATTAGCCTGTTGAGCCACGGCGCCGGCTCATTTTTCTTATCGAAGAACCAGCCTCTCAGAGTGTGCCTGGGAGCTGTGGACAGGGACCCTATAATTGTGGTGCCTGGCACATGATAAGTATATATGATAAGTAATATTCATGAATATTAATGAAATAAAATATAATAACTAGCCCTGGAGGGAGAAACACCACCACCCTTCGTCCCACTCCCCTAACCCTCCCCTGGATAGGATAAGGTGCAGGTAGCTCTTCTACAAGGCTAGGGAAGAAAAGGAAATAAGGAAAAACAAGTTACGTGTCCAAGGTGACAGAGGGGCCTGGCTGGGATTTGAATTCAGCTCTGTGAGGCTCCAAAGCTTTTATTCTTCCCACTGAATTCTGCCTGTCTCAGAGGAAAGAGCTATTGAAGCCATGGGGGTCTTGTTTGCACACAAGAAAGCATTCAGGCCTGAGACAGAGTGAAGGAATAAGGCTTTATTAGGGATAGGACATCTGTCAGGATGGAAGGGACAGATGGAGTGCTCAGTCACTCGGACAGGGGGAGAGCGAGGTCACATGGTTGAGCGGAGAGACTACACCTGGGCAGGCCGGGCGGCTCAGCAGAGAGCAGAGCGCTGAGCGCGCAGTCTGTTTAGACTCCCGGTTTTCAAGGGAGGCTCTTCACCCTCTCCCCTCCTCCTCCAGGACAAAGGATGGGAGTCCTGGTGAAAGGGTTTGTTGGGTGAAAATTAGAAATTTGCTAATGGCCCCAGGCAGAGCACAGAGGGGCTTCCCTCGGCATCCGTGAAGGTTTCATTGCCCCATGCTATCAGGTAACCCATCTGGTCCTGAGAGAGGATTCTCCTGGGAGCTCTCCTTAGGGGAAGGCCTGGGACCACCTCCAGGTTATCAGGGTCTGGGCAGGACTTGGAAGTGCAAACTGGTGGGCTTCTGTCTCTTCCAAAGCAAAGGCTCGTTTCTTCAGGCCCTTCTCTCACACACACATAGGCTAATTTTAACTTCCTACCTAACATACCCATCAGGGATTATAAATCTTGTGCAGCTGCAACAGGCAAGCCCTGTTCAAAAATCAAAGTGAACATTCTCCTTTCCAAGGCCAAGTTTGTGACTAGGTAAGCCAGGCAGCCTGTGGCCTGCTTTGTTTTCTCTTTCTGTATGTATTTGATTTTCATATCTGGAAGTCAGTCGCTCAAAACCTTATCCCAGAATCCTCTAAGGCAGGTTTTTTTTTTTTTTTTTTTTGACAGGCAGAGTGGACAGTGAGAGAGACACAGAGAGAAAGGTCTTCCTTTTGCCGTTGGTTCACCCTCCAATGGCTGGCACACCGCGCTGTTCCGATGGCAGGAGCCAGGTGCTTATCCTGGTCTCCCATGGGGTGCAGGGCCCAAGCACTTGGGTCATCCTCCACTGCACTCCCTGGCCACAGCAGAGAGCTGGCCTGGAAGAGGGGCAACCGGGACAGGATTGGTGCCCCGACCGGGACTAGAACCCGGTGTGCCGGCGCCGCAAGGCGGAGGATTAGCCTGTTGAGCCACAGCGCCAGCCCTAAGGCAGGTTTTGACCACTGGTTCCCCACCAGAGAGGATTTTAAGCCACTGGGGGACATTTAGTAGTATCTGGTGATATTTTTGGCTGTCATAAAAGGGACAAGGGTACTGCTGCCATCTGTAGTGGGTAAAGGCCAGGGATGTTACTGACCATTCTACAAAGCACAGGGCAGCCCCATGACAAAGAACCATCAGGCCACAAATGTCAATAGTGCCCAGGAGACAAATAGTGGCTTAGAGAACATCAACAGCATCGTGACACATGGGCATAGGGAGGGATCCTCAAAGTTGTGTAATCCGGTTTCCCATCATTGCGTAAATCCTGGCTACAGTAGGCCTGCCCAGCAGTCCCTGTGGGAAATGAACGCTGACTCGCTGCTTCTGAACTCAACAGTGTTCACAGAGCAAGTTCTGGGTTCCCCACACGTTCATTCACACGCTATTCTGAGCTTCCCTTTGGGAGTTCAACCCTGCTGGGTCTCTCCACTGCCCCCAGCCACACATTTGGTCATTTTCTCTTCCCTTTGCTTACTGTTCCTGTGTGAGCAGTTGACATATCTGGTTTTACTACTTCCTTTGCATTAAGTTTTTTTTTCACAAATAGGACTTTTTATTTGTCACTATTAAAATCTAAATTTTGTGGGTTCTTTTTTGTTTTTGTTCCGTTTTGTATTTTGTAAAGTCTAAATTTTAAACAGATTCTTGGACTGGTGGTTCTTAGCCATCAGCTTGTTGGCCTTTAGCATTTGTCTCAAGCTCCATGAGTTTTCCCAATCCAAACTTGGGCCTCTTTAGCATTTTTATTTTTCTAACGGAGACATCACGGAGAGGATACATAGATGGGCAAGCCTTCTCTGTCTTTTCCAATGCTGTCTGGAATCAATTTATTGACTACTTACAAGTCACTTGTGTCACGATTTCCATGACCTGTTGGTGCTGAGTACAGAAGTCTTCCACATCACGTTGTCGCATGTTTTAGTAAGACCATCGGTAGTCTTGTCAGCAGCCCGAGCTTCCATCATGGTCTGCTATGTTTTGACCACGGGACACATTTTGTCACAGGCAAGAGCCATGCTGTGGAAGTTAGGCAGGCAGCTTTTGCCCTGAGCACCCTCAGTAATCAGCTTGAATTTTCTAAATGCAACGTCATTGTTCTGCAAGTCAGTAAGACTCTTCAAAAACATGACCTTGAGGCCATCAGGTGCAATTTTGGCCCCTTGGGTGGCTCCGACTAGTGTTTTCCCAATATTGCTTGTGTTGAACATAGCAGGTGCTTTCACATCATGACATGCTTAGAAAATGATCACCCACTTTGTTCTTGGCTCCCTTTTTGCCACCTTTCCCAAGGTGCTTGCTCCTGCCAACCTCCATGGTGGTGCTCAGAGGGCCAAAAGGCTGCACTTCAAATTTTAAAGCACAGGCTTTGTATGATGCATTTTCACAAAGTGAACAACTCGTGTAAGCACAACCTGGTTCACTCACTAGGGACTGCTATGACTCCACAAGCTCTCCCCAGCTCACCAATGCCATGACCCTCCACTCAGAGGTAACCTCCACCCTGTCTTCTAACACAGGAGCCTACTTCGGCCTGGGTGTGACCCCTATGAATATTGACTTGTAGAGCATTTCCTCTTTTGTGTCTGGCTCCTTTTGCTCAAAATTTTGATTGTGAGATTCAACCGCATTGTGTGTAGCAGAAATTCATTCACTCATTGCTGTATAATATTCTACTACACAAATTTATTTATCCATGCTGTGTTTTCCAGTTCGCACTATGATGAACAGCATGGTGCCACTACCAATATTCTCGTACTTAACTTTGGGTGGACATACACATGAAATTCAGTTGTGGTGCTGGCTTCGGCAGCACATATACTAAAATCGGAATTAGTTGTGTCTATACTGAGAAGTAGACATGTTGGGTCCTAGGGAGATTAGGTAGGAATAGACTAACTGAAAGATTTTTCTCATAACTTCAGCATAGCCTGCACTGTAACGCCACCCTTAGATGTCAGTCCAGTCAACCACTTTCCCATGAGGAACCTTTGTCTCCTCAGGGACCAGGAAGGAGGAGACGCCATGATGGCAGTGTGGAATCTAAGCCACACATGGAGTCTCCATGAAGCACCCAGAACGCCTCATACACACTCAACCTTGGCTGGACTCCACCATTTGTATATTCAATTAGGGGCATCCTCTCCCAACTCCATAAGGAGACGGTTACATGTGGGAGTGGCCCTTTTGCTCTGTGGTTTCTGGCCCTGGGTGGTCCTCCTGTGGCCTCCTCCCACACTCTCTCCTCATGGGCAGCTCTGGCCCATTCATGATGAGTATCTGTCTGTGTGGGCTTGCCCAGACTCACGTGTTTATACACATTCATTCTCTCACTTTCAATAAATCTTGCTCTCACTTGTACACTGTATTTACACCTCTGCTTTGACTTCTTAGCTCTGTGGAGGCAAGAACTTGGAATATAATAGTTGGAATACATGTTCCCATTACCCTAGGGTTAGTAGCTAAGTCAAACAGTATTTCAGGTTGATGATACCAATGTACACAGCCTTGAGTAATACAGTGGAGCTCCAGGCACTCCACGTGTTTGTCAATACTTGGTTTTACATCCATACTGCCTTTTACCCAGAGGTTACTAAAGAGATCTAGACAAACGGGAATCACAGCTGAGTGATCAAGTTGCCACATTTAGGAAAACAAAAACAAACACAGGATACTCTGGTAAATTTTTTTTAAGCTGTTGCCATGACTTTTCCTCTTAATTTTTTTTAAAGATTTATTTATTTATTTGAAAAGCAGAGTTACAGAGAGGCAACAGTAGAGAGAGAGGTCTTCTATCCATTAGTTCACTCCCTAGATGGCCGCAATGGCTGGAGCTGTGCCAATCCAAAGCCAGAAGCCAGGAGCTTCTTCCAGGTCTCCCACGTGGGTGCAGGGGCCCAGGCATTGAGCCATCTTCTACTGCTTTCCCAGGCCATAGCAGAGAGCTGGATCGGAAGTGGAGCAGCTGGGTCTCAAACTGGCATCTATATGGGATGCTGACACTGCAGGCGGTGGCCTTACCCACTATGCCATAGCACCGGCCCCTCAGGTAAATTTGAATGAGTATGAGTATGTCCCGGAGAACATTTGAAGCCTACAAAAATGCTGTTCATTATTTATCTGAAAGTCGAATCTAACTGGGTCTTTTGTGTTCTTATGTGGCAAATCTGTTAGGGCAAGTTTGGAGAATGACTTAGGGATTGAAGGGACAATAGTGCAGAACTGCTCGCCTCCGGTTACTGAACGAACGGGAAGGGGTGAGGAGGAGGTGAAAACAATGACTCCCCAAGCAGTGGCCAGGGCAAAGGGCACCCTTAACTGACCTCTGTCTAAACTCAAACCAGAGGATTTCCTCTGGGAACGCACAATTGTCCATGCACGGTTGAAGAAGGGAGAAGGAGGGTTCTGGAGCAGGTTCCCTGGTAAGGACCTCATGCGTGCTGGCAGGTTGCCGCTTTACAACAACCTCCTCTCCTGCTTTGAAATCGGAGGCTTGGCAGAAGTGTAGCTAACAGCTCAGCCAGGTTCCAAGCCAGCCCAACTGAGGCCAAATCTTTGCTCTTCCATTCTGCCAAGTCCCCTGTCTCTTGGAAAGAGATGTCTTTTATCCTTTTATTATACATGGGGGTCCAGGAACCAATGCCACTTGGGCACTGAGTGATGGCTGGAGCTTTTATCCACCCAGAGTCCCGTGCTGGGCTGTATTTCTCCTAACTAAGCTGAGTTGTCTTGTGATCAAGTGCAACCGTGAACAACTCTCCCCTTAGTGTCTCTCTCTCTCTCTCTCTCTCTCACTCTTTTAAAGATTTATTCATTTATTTGAAAGTCAATTACACACAGAGAGAAGGAGAGGTAGAGAGAGAGAGGTCTTCCATCCACTGGTTCACTCCCCAATTGACTGCAACGGCCAGAGCTACACCAATCAGAAACCAGGAGCCAGGAGCTTCTTCTGGGTCTATCATGTGGGTGCAGGGGCCCAAGGACTTGGGCCATCCTCTGTTTTCCCAGGCCGTAGTAGAGAACTGGATTGAAAGTGGAGCAGCTGGGTCTCAAACCAGCGCCCATATGGGACTCTGGCACTGCAGGTGGTGGCTTTACCCACTACACCACAGCGCTGCCCCCACCCCCTTTAATCTCTTAATGTCCACTTCCCAGGGCCAATGTTGTGGTGTGGCAGGTAAACTTGCCGCCTGCAGTGCCGCATCTCATGTGGGCACCAGTTGGAGACCTGGCTGTTCCACTTCCAATCCAGCTCCCTGCTAACGTGCCTGGGAAAGCAGTGGAAAATGGCCCAAGTCCTTGGGCCCCTGCTCCTGTGTGGGAGACCTAGGAGAAGCTCCAGGCTGTTGGCTTTGGATCAGCCTAGCTCTGGCAGTTGCAGCCATTTGGGGAGTGAATCAGTGGATGGAAGACCTTTCTCTCTCTCTGCCTCTCTGCCTTTCAAATAAATACATCTTAAAAAATAAATAAATAAATAAGTCTATTTCCCCTGTCTATATTCTTCTGGCCTTCAGCGTCTTTTCAAATATTTCCATGAGCCATATCAACCCATTCGTTTCTCATCAGGGCTCTTAGTCTAATTTCTGGAACTAAATAAAATCGCTAGGGTCAGGCACGTGGTGCAGCTGTTACGTGGCAGCTTGGGACGCCCACATGGCTTGCAGAGGGGCTTGGTTTGAGTCTTGCTACTCTGCTTCTGACCCAGCTTCTGTGCTTAGGCATAGTGGAAGGTGTGGGATTTCCTAATGTAGGCTAAACAATTTCTAAAAACAAAATAATAAGGAAATAAGAGCAGGAAAGAACGGAGACAAGAGACACATTCACAGCCAGAGCAGGTTTATGAAAAAGGAGAAAAAATAAGCCTGAGAGAGGCTAACGCCCGGCAGGTACACGGGGCAGCCACGGGGCAGAGGGCAAGATACCAGCTAGGGCTGGGCTGCTAGAGCGCAAGCCAGCTAGGCGCCGGGAGGGGCGGGGGTTGTTGAGCTGCCCTGTGCAGGCCATTTTGAACTGAGTGAGGGGGCAATCTGGAGATCGGGCGAGCTGAAGGTATTTGGAGGGGGCTATCTCGGTGGGGCGGGGGCAGAGGCCCGGTCTGCGGTCGCGGCGGCGGAGGAAGAAAGCAGGCGAGAGCATTTCCGAAGGGCAGAGCCTGTGAGGCAGTCCCATCAGCTGGGGTGTCCGGACTGGCCGAGGCAGCCAGGGAGACGCCTCAGGAATGCAGGCGGTCACGTAGGCAGGGAAGCGGAAATAAATCCAAAACGTTGTCCTTGTTCCGTCAAAAATTCCACCCCAAGTAAGTTTTCTTTGCATTAAAAACGGTGCTCACGACGGACAGCGGTTCGGTGAGGGGTCCTCTCTGGATGCTTTGTGTTCCTAACAGTTCGTGGCTGGAAGTAGTTCTGACACCAGCAGCGGCCATCAAGGAAGTGGAGGGCGCTGGGAGCTGGGCCCCCTAAGCATTTGGTTTGGGGTGGGGGGCGTGTTAAGCAGATGATAAATTGGATGCTTCGATGCCTCCGCTCCATTCTGCCGTCACCAATCTCTCTGGTGACCTGGTTTACCAAGCCTCTTCTATCCCTTCTTTTTCTTTAAATACTTATTTGAGAGGCAGAAACAGAGAGAGAGAGCTCCAGTCTACCAGTTCACTCCCCAAATGCCTGCGAATCCCCCCGTGCCTGGGATTTAATCCAGGTCTCCCATGTGGGTGGCAGGGATCCAATTATCCGAGCCATCACTGCTGCCTCCTTGGGTCAGCATTGGGAGGAAGCTGGAGCCGGGTATTGAACCCAGGTGCTCCTGTGTGGGTTGCAGGTGTCTTGACTGGCGTCTTAACCTCCAGGCCAACCACCCACTGTGCTTCTTCTCTACTTTTATCCTGTAAGATATTGGTACCTGGCATGCCAGGGACACAGAATTCTGTGAGGAGACTGCCTTCTCGCACCCCACCCTTTAGCACTGCCCTCTGCAGCTCTTCACAACATGATTTAGGTGTTTCCAATCCTTTGGATTTCTGCTTCCTTCCGTTATCCCATCACCACTCTACAAGAGTTCCCTCCATACCATGCCAGCTTTCATTTTCCAACTCCTTTTCCACCTGTTAACATCTCATCTCAAATGCCCACCTCCTCCAGGAAGCCACTGTTAATCCTCCACATTGGATTTGCCACCACTTCCTCTGGACTTGCTGAATACTGTCCAGGTGTGGTGGAGGGTCCATTGGATTGGGGGTCAGGACACTGGGCCCCCACGATAGCCATCATACCTGCCTACCTCTTTGCCTTTTCTCTAAATGACAGTGCCACAGTGACAGGATCTTCACTTCCTTCTTCCCAGGGCCATTTAAAAAAGAAAAGAAAACCCGACATCAGCTATGAGAGGCGGACACCCTCTTCTAAGCACTCATGTTTTTCTGCTTGAGTCGTCTTTGGGTTTTTTCCTGAGGACAGGCAACGTTGTCCCCTCCAAGAAGAGCGGCCTACACCTCGTCTAGAAAGTACTTGTGCCCAGTACTAGTTTGTTTAGCCATTTACGCCGGGGGTCTTCAGCCAGGGGTGATTTTGCACGCCCAGGAGACATTTGGCAATGACTGGGGACAGTGCGGTTTACCACAAATTGAGTAAGTGGGGGTTGGCTCTGGGCTCTGCCTTCCCTGTGCCTTTGCCTCTGAAACACACTTTTTACTTCTCTAGTCACCCAGATTTCTACCAAAGATAATCACAGAAGACCAATTTGTTGGCAGAATGAGTGTACTCTCTTTAAACTTGGCTTGATTATTTATATAAGTGCATCAAAAACAGTGATTCATCATGTAGGCCCTTTTAAAAAAAAAGTTTGTTTTCTTTACTTGAAAGGCAGAGGGACAGAGAGAGGGAGACAGGGAGAGAGAGAGAGAGAGAGAGAGAGAGAGAGAGAGCTTCCATCTGCTGGTTTACAGTCCACATGGCCACAACAGCAAGGGCTGGGCCAGGCCGAAGCCAGGAGCCAGGAGCTCCATCCAGGTCTCCCAGGAGGGTGCAGAGGCCCAAGCACTTGGGCCATTTTCTACTGCTTTCCCAGGTGTGTTAGCAGGGAGCTGGGTCAGAAATGGAACAGCCGGACTTGAACTTGTTCTGATATGGGATTGCCAGCATTGCAAATATTGGCTTAACCTGCTGGGCCACAACACCAGCACTCTCATAGGCTCTTTTGAAATTAGGTTTGCTGAAACTTTTTATAAGGAATCTCAGGGTAGACTTTATTATTGTTATTATTATTTTAATCTCACAGTAGACTTTTAACAGTCTCTCAAGGCTACAAAGTCATGCCAAGGAGTCACCAGCAAAGTTTGCCACGAGCACCTGCAGATTTGGGGAATTCCTCTCTGCTCAAGGCCTCTACACTTTCCTGAGGTTCCTGGGGCTGCAAAGACCATGGCTTTCTTTACCTGCCTTGAAGGCAACCATGGGAACCATGTATTCAAAACCCAGGCCAGTGTTTCCAAGGAGATTTTTATTGGCTCCATAAAGTCAGCCTCAGTTTCTGAGAGTTGTCTGGTTATATGAAAATATGACATTTTCTAATTTAAGTCTTGATAAAATAATGAATGTTTCCAGTCATACCCTGTTACAAGGGCAACAGAGCCGTATAGATTTTTTGCAGGGGCTGGCGCTACAATGAGTTAATGCCCTAGCTTGAAGCGCTGGCATCCCATATGGGCGCCGGTTCCAGATCCGGCTGCTCCACTTCCGATCCAGCTCTCTGTTATGGCCTGGGAAAGCAGTAGAGGATGGCCCACCCTGCACCCGGAAGAAGCTCCTGGCTCCTGGTTTCGGATCAGTGCAGCTCTAGCTGCTGTGGCCAATTGGGGAGTGAAAGATTGGACAGAAGACCTCTCTCTCTCTGCCTCTCCTCTCTGTGTAACTCTGACTTTCAAATAAATAAATAAATCTTTTTAAAAAATTTGCAAACAATTATATTTCCATAGTAATAAGAATACTCACGAATTGTTGCTGAATTCTGGAGGGATCAGGTAGGGAGGAAAAAGAATGCTTTCAACTCTTTTTTTTTTTTTTTTTTTTTTTAAGATTTACTTATTTATTTGAAAGGCAGAGCTACAGAGAGGCAGAGGCAGAGAGAAAGGTCTTCCATCTTATGGTTCACTCCCCAGTTGGATGCAATAGCCGGAGCTGTGCTGATCTGAAGCCAGGAGCCAGGAGCTTCCTCTGGGTCCCTTGGGTGCAGGGGCCCAAGGAGTTGGGCTATCCTCCACTGCTTTCCCAGGCCATAGCAGAGAGCTGGATTGGAAGTGGAACAGCCAGGACCTGAACCAGCACTCATATGGGATGCTGGCACTTCAGGTGGTGGCTTTACCTGCTACATCACAGTGCCAGCCCTGGTTTCAATTCTATTCATAAAAGTATACTTTCCCCGGGGGCCGGCCTTGTGGTGTAGCAGGTGAAGCCACCATGTATAATGCCAGCATCCCATATTAACACTAGTTCGAGCCCTGGCTGTTCCACTTCCAATCCGGCTCCCTGCTAATGGCCTGGGAAAGCACTGGAAGATGACCCAAGTGCTTGGGCCCCTGCCCCGACGTGGGAGACCAGGATGGAGTTTCTGGCTCCTGGCTTTGGTTGGCTCAGCCCTAGCCATTTTGGTCATTTGGGTGGTGAACGAGCAGATGGAAGATCTCTATTTCTTTATAACTCTCTGTATTTCCAATTAATAAATAAATCTCTTTTTTAAAGTGTATTTTTCAAATTGCTTTAAGTTATAGATAGTTTAAGAGAAAAAAGATTTCTGGAGAGCAGCAAGATGGCGGAATAGGAAGGAAGCACATTGATAGTTCGTCAAGACACACGTTAATATAAGTGGAGATACTGCAGGGTCAAGGAAGAGTAGGGGAAGAAACAGCAGAGGAAACTCTTCCGGAACTAGTGATTCACAGTGGACCTGCGTGGAGAGCTTGGGAGCCCAAGTTCGGGACACCAGCGGCAGACTCAACGCACCAGCGCTGGAACGCGAGGTGAGCCGAACCTCCATAGCCCGAGACACCAGTGGGCAAGCGGAAAGAGGAGGCTAGAGGGAACGAGGCTTGAAACTCCGTGGGGAAAAGTTCACCAGGCTAACTAGAAGAGAGAGAGGAAAAAAAAAAGTGACCGATACGGACACGAGTCTCTCTCTCTCCGCTCACCTCTCAAAGGCGAGCAAGACAAAGAGCAGGCGCCATTTTGGACATACGTCATAAGCAGGGCGACCTCAGGTCTGCACCGGCCCTGAGCCTAGCAGAAAAACCTGACTCTGGGGGGAGGGGTGAAATAACAGGAGATTAGCATCTAACTTGGCAACCCAGTGGGAGACTGCAGGAGAATTGGAGCCCACACTGAGGGCAGCAGAGATTCCCTGTGTGGTCCTGGGAAAGAGCTTCCGATCTCTGGCTCCTGTGGGTATATCATTTGCCTGCTAATTACTACCTCCAATTACGTTCAGCTGTGCGGAATTACTTCCCTTTTGAATCAAAAAAAGAAAGAGAGATTTACCACGCCTAACCTGGGAGTGTCATCTTTGACACACCCTCAGCCCTGAGGAACCAAACACAGCTCTCAGTCCACACTCATCTCAAGCCTCTAAGGCTCCACCAAAAGCAGACAGTCCACTTAATATAGAGCCATAGTGTAACAAGAAAAAACACCACAGTGAAGAAACCAAATATCTCCAACATGCCAAACAACAAACGCAAAAACCAAGCTAACAAGAACAAGGAAGACACTATGACGCCCCCAAATGAAAAAGACACCCCAATTCAAGATTATGAAGATGATGAGATCGAAGAAATGCAAGAAGCGGATCTCAAAAAATTGCTAAGAACATTAAGAAGTTCTCAAAAACAAATTCTTGAACTACAGAAATCCTTCATGGACAAGATAGAAAATCTCTCTCATGAAAATGAAATATTAAGGAGGAATCAAAATGAAATGAAACAACTAGTGGAACAAGAAACTCTGATAGTGACAAGAAATCATAATGAAATGAAGAATTCAATAGATCAAATGACAAACACATTAGAGAGCCTTAAAAACAGAATGGGCGAAGCAGAAGAGAGAATATCGGACTTAGAAGACAGAGAACAGGAAAGGAAACAGGCAAACCAAAGAAAAGAAGAAGAAATCAGAAATCTAAAAAATATTGTCGGGAATCTACAGGATACTATTAAAAAACCCAACATTCGAGTTCTAGGAGTTCCTGAAGGCATGGAGAGGGAGAAAGGATTAGAAGGCATTTTCAGTGAGATACTAGCAGAAAATTTCCCAGGTTTGGAGAAGGACAGAGGCATCTTAGTACAGGAAGCTTATAGAACCCCTAATAAACATGACCAAAAGAGATCCTCACCACGACATGTTGTAATCAAACTCACCACAGTGAAACACAAAGAAAAGATCCTAAAAGATGCAAGAGAGAAACGTCAGATTACTCTTAGAGGATCTCCAATTAGACTCACAGCAGACTTCTCATCAGAAACCCTACAAGCTAGAAGGGAATGGCGAGACATAGCCCAGGTACTAAGAGAGAACAACTGCCAGCCCAGAATACTATATCCTGCAAAGCTCTCATTTGTGAATGAAGGTGAAATTAAGACTTTTCATAGCAAACAGAAACTGAAAGAATTTGTTGCCACTCATCCTGCCCTGCAAAAGATGCTTAAAGATGTGTTACACACAGAAACACAGAAACATGGTCACCAATATGAAAGAAGGTAAAGGAAGGAAACCTCACAGCAAAAGATCACAGGAAGCTCAATTTCTCTTTGACATAGAATTAAACTCTGATGCTCTGTTAAAGCAATGTGTTAAAGTAATCTATTGTGTTCTCTTCATGTCTGTTAAATTCTAATTGTTCAAAAACAGCTGAATTTTTATTAAGATCTATGGGTTATGTAAATATGTGCTTATTTTCAAAGATTTGAATAATCACCTTGTAACAAGATCAAATTTGGTCTATGAGTTTATAATTTTAAACATGGCGACTTAAAGTCTTTTGTCATCCACAGTTATATATGATTTGCTGCTCATAAAACTAAAGCGTTGTTGGTTCTGTGTGTAGCTGTCCTCCTATGGGTTCCTATGGACTTTTTCCAGCCACTTCCATTGTATTCAGTACTTTGGGATGGCTCTGTAAACAGATGAAGCCAATAATGTATTAACAGTACCAACTGAGAGAAAGTATGGTTAACAGAGGTTACTAAAAAAGCAATTCAAATCAATTGGCAACCTACAAAAAGAGTTAAAGATTTTAAAAGCTATTATTAAAAACGCTATATTGGTCTATTATGCTATGTTAAATGTGTGTACATATTGTATGTCCACATGGGGAAATTTTATTAAGAGTCTTATTTTAAATGGCTTATAGATAAGATTGTCCATAAATTTAAGCTGCTAAAATCAATCAAAGATACATTTTAATTTGAGTGACCTGAATCTATGTATCATATGTTTTAAACTTGTAGGTAGAAAGAAACTAAAAACATTTTATATGGTTGTGCTTAAGTTTGCTGGTTAAACAAACTACACCATGTTAGATATTTAAGAGGTGTTTTCAAATACATGATTCTTAAAATTTATAGAAGGCATTGGACCTTCATGTAAATGTTTTCTTAAGTTGTTATCTAATGGTTGAAACTGTTTGCTAAGTATTCATGTGATATTGCTATTGTCAGCAAGCGATCTAGGACTTGCTCCCTCATTTCTCTATTCTAAGCCCAACTTGTTCTTTCATTTCTCTATTCTCTTCAAGATAGGAAACTAAATCTATTATGAAGGAATCTGTAGGACGCACAATTTAATCTTTAGACCTTATAAAAGAGATGGCTAACATTTTTCTGTAATAGCATAGCCAAAATAAGAACTTAAATAATAATCTCATAGCTAGATTCACTTCGCCATCAGCAAAGTATACAGTAAGTAGAAAAAACCTCCCTTCAGACCAAAGGGAAAGAAAGTTTTAAAGTGAGAATATAATTTTCCTCATGGGCATTGTCTACCTTAGAAAAACTACTACAGAACATGCCTGTGACTATAGACTTGTAGTTCAGGCCACCGAAGATTAGAGATGGGACACGGGCACTCCCTTGACTTGCATCCTCTGGTCTGCTTTAACACAAACCAGGAGGAAAAGAAAGCTAGGCATCAGAAGCAATGGGTGGCAGGCCTATTAATGGCTGATCTATACAGTGATCTGCCCTCAAGGAGACCCAACAGGCCAGTCCACTGCAGTGGCTTTCAATGTGGTAAGCCTGGGCTTCAGCAGAAGTCAGCTTGTGAAGAGCCCTGGCAGCTCTGCCAAGAGTTGGATCACTGGAAAAGGACCTGCCCTGGACTCGAAGGATGCCCAGGTCAGAGCCACAGATCTTATTGGCTCTAAGCTGAAAAACCCTTCACTCAGCCCAACTTCCAAAGTGACCACTGCAGCTGAGGGTGTGGTCAAGTAGGGTCAGCAACATTGAAGGCAGAACTGTAAATTTCTTGTTAGAGATGCCACCTGCCTTTACCTGGCCAGCTCTCCTCCCAGGCCAGCCAAATAATGAAAGTCAACAGAGTGCCTTCCCCTAGGAGGTTCACACCTCCCTTAGGATATACCCCATGTGAAGAGATAGATAGGTCTGGGCCTCTGAATTTACAAGGCCTAAAGCCCAACAGATTATTATCAAGCCCCTTCTATCAGATTCTATTTGCCTCTCAATCAGAAAAATTACTTGTAGCTTAGACAGCACCTTTCTTAGCTCCTCTAATAAAGACTCTGTCCTTTGTTCTAGACCCTGTCTAGCGTACTTGGGCCTCATTCCTTTGTAATCATAACCTCTACTCTACCTCCAATGGCTCTACTCCCAACCTGTGTGTACCGATGGTCCTCTTCCCCACTTCATGCTGTATAATTGTTCAAACCTGGTAAATGCCACTCTTAGGATCATTGGTTACTATTCTCACTCTGTCTTTTATGACCTTGTCTAAATATGATCAGAGTCGGCAAACTTGGAAGGCTTCCATAGCCTTGGCAACTCATGACGACAGCCTAGGGTGGTTACTGGTGCCATAAACTAGAGTGTCAATTTGTTGGGTCAACAACAGGAGCCACTGTGCACTTGCTCCTCATGTGGGATCTCTGTCCTTAATGTGCTGTACATTTTGATTTGATGCTATAACTAGTACTCAAAAAGTATGTTTCACTTTGTGTGTCTATGTGGGTGCAAACTGTTGAAACCTTTATACTAAATTGATCTTCTGTATATAAAGAGAATTGAAAATGAATCTTGATGCAAATGGAAGGGGAGAGGGAGCGGGAGAGGGGAGGGTTGCGGGTGGGAGGGAAGTTATGGGAGGGGAAAGCCACTGTAATCCATAAGCTGTACACTGGAAATTTATATTCATTAAATAAAAGTTTAAAAAAAAATAAATAAATAAATTAGGCCTTTTTAAAAAAAAAAAAAGAGAAAAAAGATTTCTTAAATTTGGAAAATAAAATACTTTTAAAAGCATCGGCAAAGTTTCAGATAATAGTCATAAAAACATTTGCCTCAGTTGATTCAGTTCTATGTAGATAAGTAAGTTTTTAAAAACGATTTATTTATTTAAAGTCAGAGTTACACAGAGAGAGGAGAGGCAGAAAGAGAGGTCTTCCATCCGATGGTTCACTCCCCAATTGGCCGCAACATCTGGAGCTGCACCAATCTGAAGCCAGGAGCCAGGAGCTTCTTCTGGGTCTCCCATGCGGGTGCAGGGGCCCAAGGACTTGGGCCATCTTCTACTGCTTTCCCAGGCCACAGCAGAGAGCTGGATTGGAAGTGGAGAAGCCGGTCTCGAACTGACACGCATATAGGATGCTGGCGCTTCATGTCTGGGCGTTAACCTACTGCGCCACAGCACTGGCCCCATAGTTAATTTTTAAAAATGTATTGATTTAAAAGGCAGTGGCAGAATAAGAGGGATAGACAGAGAGAGGTATTTTCCAACAATTGATTCACTCCTTAATTGCCTGCAATAGCTGGAGCTGGGCCAGGCCAGAACCAGGATCCAGGAACTCCATCCAGATCCCCCAAGTGGGTGGCAGGGACCCAGGTGCTTGAGCACCCCAGGTGCGTCAGCAGGGAGCTGGATGAGAAGCAGAGGGGGTCCTTGATCCCATGCACTCTGGTATGAGAGGCGGGAAACCCAAGCCCTGGGTTTAACGTATTGTGCCATAATGCCTGCACCCTGTGTAGTTAATTCTCGTGTATCCTCTCGGTTAGGAATGTCATGAAGCCACTAGTTTCTTCATTAGAATTCTGGAGTTCTTACCCAGTCCAACAGCATGATCTTAAAGCCGTCAGGAACTTATTTTCAAGAGCACTTTCCAGGAATTTCTTTGAAGAAAAAGCAAATTTGGAATGGAGCTGTTAGCAAATGCTTCTGGAGAAGAATCAGAATGGTAACTGGGGTTGGTAAAGACTTAGAATGGCCCTGGTTAGAAACCTGATGTGAGTGTATCACCATCAGCAAGTGACACAGAAAGTGGGCTATTTCTGAGATGGACGACATTTTAACATAATAAGCAAAATTAGATTTCTGGGAATCTCATGCAGTTTTTGGAAACCTCTTATCAGCAACATGCCCATAAATATAATCTTTAAAAGATGTAATATCACTTATTATTTGACAATGCTTATCATATAATTTAATATATCAAATAAATCTAATTAGTTTACTATCGTGCTTTTACAAGACAAGTGACTCATGTTTTGTGGTTTCTGAGAACCCAGCTGGAAAATCCCAAAGTTAATTTAAGGCTAAAAAAAGAGTTAATTTAAAATTGTAGGAAGTTTGCAAAAAAAAAAAAAAGTTTAAAATTGGGTCAGCATTGTGGTGTAGCGAGTAAAGCCACAACTTGTGACACTGGCTTCTCATATGGGCACCCATTCAAGTCCCGGCTGCTCCACTTGCCATCCAGCTCCCTGCTAATGGGCTGGGATAAGCAGTGGAAGAGGCCCAAGTGCGTTGGCCCCTGCACCCATGTGGGAGACCTGGATGAAGTTCCTGGCTCTGGCTGTTGTGGCCATCTAGGGAGTGAACCATTGGAATCTCTCTCTCTCTCTCTCTCTCTCTCTCTCTTCCTCTAACTGTTTCAAATAAATAAATATGTCTTTTTAAAGAAGTTTAAAACAGTTAAATATCACCTGTTATCTATTTAATCAAAGTTACAATAAATAGTCTTGAAGACAAACATACAGATCAGATAGCTGTAAATGAAAAATCAATTCTTTTTTCCTTTTTCTTTTCTTTTCTTCTTTTAAAAGATTGTATTTATTTATTTGAGAGGTAGAATTACAGACAGTGAGAGGGAGAGACGAGAGAAAGATCTTCCACCCGCTGGTTCACTCCCCAAATGGCTGCAATGGCTAGAACTAAAGCCAGGAGCCAGGAGCTTCTTCCAGGTCCCCCATGCGGGGGCAGGGACCCAAGGACTTGGGCCATCCTCCACTGCTTTCCCAGGCCATAGCTGGATTGGAAGAGGAAAAGCTGGGACCAGGACCAGCGCCCATAGGGGATACTGGTGCTGCAGGTGGAGGATTAACCTACTGTGCCACAGCACTGGCCCCAACTTAGTCCTTTTAATATTGAGAAGACTCACTTTTCTTAAGCAATCAAAGGCCTAGTAGAAGATGGCATGAATTATTTTGGTAAGACCCAAAACTTTTGTTTCCTAAGCTAATTAATTACAGAAAAAAGACCTTTACATTCTCAAATAATCCAGATATATTTCTTTACATTTTAACAGACAATACCAAATTCTACTTTTGCATAAATTTATTTTTAATGGTAAAGCTAATTTTAATAAAATCTTTATTTTAGAAAATATATTTTTTTAATTTGAAAGTCAAAGTGACCGAGAGAGGGAGTGAGACACACACACACACACACGCAGAGGAAGAGAGAGAGGGAGAGAGATGTCTTCTATCCTCTGATTTACTCCCCAAATGTCCACGACAGCCAGTTCTGGGACAGACTGAAGCCAGGAGCCAAGAACTTCATCTAGATCTCCCACATGGGTGCAGGGCTCAACCTGCTGCCTTTCCAGGCACATTAGCTGGGAGCTGGATCAGAAGTGGAGCAGCTGGGACTTGAACTGGCACTCTGGATACGGTTGCCAGTGTCGAAAGAGGCTACTTACCTCTTAACCTGCTGTGCCACAACACTGGCCCCCAATAAAACCTTTTTTAAAAAAAATTTATCTGCTTATTTGAAAGGCAGAATTACAGAGAGAAAAATATTCCATCTGTTGATTCACTTCCCACATGGCCACAATTGCTGGGGAGCTGGGTGAGAACATAGCCAGGAGCCAGGAACGCCAAGCAGGTCTCCCTCGTGGGTGCAGAGGCTCAAGCCCTTGGGCCATCTTCTGCTGCTTTCCCAGGCACATTAGCAGGCAGCTGGGTAGGAAGTGGAGCAGGCACGAGGTGCTGGGGACTCATGTGGGCCGCCGATGTTGCAGGAGGAGGCTTAACTTGCTGCACACAACGCGAATCCTTGTGTGCCGGTACTTTTATATATATGCTTAAATATATGCTTTATGTATATACACACACCTATACACATATTTGAAAGACAGAGAGAGAGAGGGAGAGAGAGAAACACAGGCACAGACAGACTCCTCTGACGTGAAGAGCTCCAAGGGATGATGGGGAAGGGAGAGAATGAGCCTTCTAGGTCCTAACGATTGGCTTTTGGGAAGAGCGGTACTAGCTTCTGTGACTTTCTTTGTGGAAGAAGAATTCTGGTTTCTCTAGCTCACTTGCGGGGAAAGGAGCAGTGTAAGACTGTTGGGGTGCGCAAGCGAAAGGAGACAGGACACAGGACTCTCCTCCGAAAAGTGTCGCCAGCCCAACCGGCGTGTTTTCTTCATTGATAAGATTACAACAGCCTATTGTACAGCACATGCACTTGTTCTTCTAACTCTAAGGCTTCTGTAAGACATGTGTAGCAGACACGTGAGATAAGCGTGTCTGGGAAAGCGGCTGCATGTCTTGTGAAGCCAACATTCCCACGAGGGCTCCATGCTCTTCTTGTTAGTAGGTCATACATTATCCCTTTTTTAAAAAAGAAAAAGATTTATTTGAAAGAGTTACAAAGGGGCTGGCGCTGTGGCATAGCAGGTAAAGCCGCTGCCTGAGGTGCCGGCATCCCATATGGGTGCCAGTTCGAGTCCCGGCTGCTCTACTTCTGATCCAGCTCTCTGCTGTGGCCTGGGATAGCAGTAGATGGCCCGAGTCCTTGGGCCCCTGCACCCACATGGGAGACCCGGAAGAAGCTCCTGGCTTAGGATTGGTGCAGCTCCGGCTGTTGCAGCCATGTAGGGACAGAGTCTGCTCCCAGGAAAGACCAAGGAGGAGCTGGACACTGGTGACTGACTGAGGCAGGAGGCAGCTGGGGTCCCGGGAAGATACCAAGAAAGAGGAGCATTCGAAAGGCCATCCAAATAAGGAGTTTTCTGTTTATTAGTTCAGCAATGCCAGTTTGGAAAGCAGCGGGATGGAGGACTCATGAGACACTGGCCAGCCCAGGGCGAAAGGGCCAAACCCAGGGAGGGGAGGGCTCCAGCCAACCTTGCCATCATACAAAATGTTGCATCCGAAGACCCCTGGCCTGAGTCGCCCTGACAACAATGCCCCTCCCCTCAGTCCACATCTGTCTATAAATTCAGAGCCAGAGTCACAGGGGGGCCCTGGGAGGCAATTCTGAGTTGAGACGCTTCCTGAGGCCTTGCTTATCGTAGTCCACCTCTGCTGCCTACACTTGCTGACTCTGTGAGCTTCTATTTATTGTCTGGGGTTCGAAGCACCTGTTCTCCCAAGCCAGTGTGATGCAGGGCCCACCAAATCCCAAGAGGACTGGGTCCAGGCAGCTGAGAGTGTAGTGGTTCCTGCAGGGCAGTGTGCCACGCCCCTTCCCACGTGCCTGGCCCTGGGCATCAAGGTCCTTTGTACCATTCTTTATAATAAATAAAAGAGCAGATGCTGGTGCGTGTGTGTGTGTGTTGGGGGAGGGCGTGTGGCTGGGACCGGCAGAGGGCAAACATCCCAGTGTGAGCTCAGCAAGTCTGAGGAAACAAAAGGGATCTTCCTACAGGACAGGTGACAGCATCTATGGGGTAACATGGGGAGCCCAGGACAGGTGGCAGGGACATTTTACAGGATATTGGGTAAAGACACCACGGAGAGTTGTATTTTTTAAAAAAGATTTATTTTTATTTGCTTGAAACAGAGTAACAGAGAGAGGGAGACAGAGAGATCTTCCATCCACTAGTTCATGCCCCAAATGGCCGCAATGGCCGGGACTAGGCCAGGCCAAAGCCAGGAGCCAGGAACTTCTTCCGGGTCTCCACATGGGTGGAGGGGCCCAACAACTTGGGCCATTTTCTGCTGCTTTTCCAGGTGCATTAGCAGGAAGCTGGATTGGAAGTGGAGCAGCCGGAACTACCAACTGGTGCTCACATAGCATGCCAGTGCTGCAGGCTGTGGCTCTACCTGTGCACCACAATGCCAGCCTCGGAGAGCTGTAATTTTTTTTTTTTTTTAAGATTTATTTTATTTATTTGAACTACAGGTTACACAGAGAAGTAGAGACAGAGAGAGAGGTCTTCCATCCGCTGGTCCACTCCCCAGATAGCTGCAATGGCTGGAGCTGCGCCGATTCGAAGCCAGGAGCCAGGAGCTTCTTCTAGGTCTCCCACATAGGTGCAGGGGCCCAAGGACTTGGGCATCTTCTACTGTTTTCCCAGGCCATAGCAGAGAGCTGGATTGGAAGTGGAGCAGCTGGGACTCGAACTGGCACCCACATGGGATGCCGGCACTTCAGGCCAGGGCTTTAACCCGCTGTTCCACAGTGCTGGTCCCGGAGAGCTGTATTTTTAAACAGACAAATTGGCTCACTGGAGTATGCACGCACGCATGTGTGTGGGCACGTGTACGTGGGAACTCATGCTAGGAAAAACCAGACCATTTGCTTTCCTGTTTATAAACCAGGAGTAAGACCTGACCCAGCCTCCAAGGTGTCGCTCCTTTCTTTGTGAACAGACCCAGCAAGCCTGGGGCCTGAGCATCCCGTAGATTCAGTAGTTGATAACTGGTGCCCTAGGAACAGGCAGGGGAATGGCTGTGAGTCCTGACGCTGGGTGGACTGCTCTAGGATCATTGCCATTTTCAGAAAGGGCCGAGAAGCCACGTGGACCAGTGCTGTGTGGGGCTACTGACTGGAGCGAGGTCTGTGGGTCTCGCTCGGGCTGAGCCATCCAGTGAGGCTCATCTGGACAGAAGGCAGAGTAGTGTTCGATGAGAGCCCGGGGAGGTACAGTCGTGATGGCTCACTGTGTGACCTTGGCCGAGCGGTCCACCGCTCCGTGCTCCAGACTCCTCAGAGGGTTGTTGCCGGGTTAGAAAGTTCAGATGGCTGGGGCCGGCACCATGGTGTAGCAGGTTAATCCTCCGCCCGCGGTGCCGGCATCCCATACGGGCACTGGGGTCTAGTCCCGGCTGCTCCTCTTCCAGTCCAGCTCTCTGCTGTGGCCCGGGAAGGCAGTGGAGGATGGCCCAGGTCCTTGGGCCCTGCACCCCATGGGAGACCAGGAGGAAGCACCTGGCTCCTGGCTTTGGATCGGCTCAGCACCGGCCGTAGCGGCCATTTGGGGAGTGAACCAATGGAAGGAAGACCTTTGTCTCTCTCTCACTGTCTGTAACTCTACCTGTCAAATAAATAAATAAAATCTTTTTTAAAAGATAAAGTTCAGATGGCCTTACACAGCCTAGGAGATGGCAGTGAGTGGTCAGCCGTGTTCATTCCCCACCGCCCGCAGGCCTGGAGGAGGGGCAAAACGGAATCAGAGTGAAAGCAAATTAAAGAAGTAGAATCTACAGTCTTGCAAGTGAAGGAGGGGAAGAATTGAAGATGCTCTCTGAGTTTCTAGCCGGGGGCATTGGGCAACACTTGTATTTGTTCACACCTTTCCTGATGCCAGTCACAGGCTATTAAGGAAAAAGGGCAGGTATTGGCTCACTTACCTCAAAAATCCTCAGAATAGTCAGTTGGAGGACCCGCTTGTTCCAGGGGCTCAGCCCTGGGATCAGGGCCCAACGCCCTTCCCACGGCTCTGCTGACTTCATTCTTTCTCTACGCCATGTTCCTGGGAGTACCAGCAGCTCCAGGCTTGTCCTCTCCGAGCCTGGGGCAAGAGGAAATAGCCGTCACCATTAATTCTCATGTTTGCTTGCTATGTCATGGGCACGGTTCCAATTTTCACAACCATCCTAGGTGCCATTTTTCAGGCAGGAAAACTGAGGCAGGTTAAGTAAGTACCGTAAAGTTTCAAATAAGAGTCAGGGCCTAGATCTGAGCCCAGGTGGTCAGGTTTTCAACAAGGCCCGTCTGAAAGAGAGTGGCTCTCTTCTGGATTCAAGTGCACTGCATGGGTTCTGTTTGGGTCACCGGCGGCTAGAAGGAGCTGATGACTAATTGGTCACGATGACCCCACAGCCCTAGGCCCCTGGAGCTCCCGGGCTGAGATGGAAGGGACAGCTCTGCAGAAGAGCGTCTGGTGTGCCACTCGGAGCCAGGGTGACCGGCTGCTCTGCCGCCCATCGCGAGCTTCCTATCAAAATGGAGACGGAAAAGAAAGAAGAGGGAAGGGCTTCAGGGAGGTGAATACAGAGATGTGATTCGCTGAAAATATTGATACATACTTGAAGGACGGTGATCATAGAAGGTTGCAAATAAAATTACAGGCAAAGAAATACTCATATTGAGCAAATGAAAAATGAAGGCAGAAGTGGCAATATTACTGTCAGAAGGGGTGAACCACAGACTAAAATCACTAACAGTATAAGGAAGATCTTTAAGGCTGTGATAAAAGAAACAGATAACAAAGGTGATATAACAGCCAGCGACAGCAAAGAACTTGGCGGCTACATACAAAAGGGCAAGGAGAACTTTACACATATTCAGTTTTAGCAAGAGATTTCCAAATACTGTTCTCAAAATTTGCTGGACTTAATAATAATAAAAAGCATACCAACAAACTAATACGAGTCAAAAGTTACTCAGACAAACTGGATCATATTGTAGGGATTCAGCCAGATGTGCGCACAGCCATCTTGGATGGAATCGTCATCCTAGCCCCCCTTCTAGCCCTTTAGATCATTCTTGAAGCCATCGCAAGCCCTGTGGGGTAAGTAGAGGCTGCTCTTATCTGACGCCTAGATGCATGTTACTATTTCCTGAAAAAGTGCAGGTGCATCCCACTTAGTCATGGGCCACTTTGGTCTACAAAACCATTTCCTCTTCCTCATTGTCTCATGACTACCTAAAACCACACTCCTCTCCTCTCGTCCCCACGACTTTTTGCACTTTGTGCAATCCTGGATTGGTCCTCTGTCTCTGCTCTCGTGACACCTTCTGCTTTGGCTGCCATGTGTCATACACGGTTTCTCTGAAACAAATACAGTCCAATAATTGTATGTGGTATAGGTAACGACTCGGTGTATTTCACACATAGAGAATTTTTTCATAAAACTGAAAAAATTATGTAAAAATTTTTTAAATGTTTGGTGAAAAAGAAAGCTTTTCTAAAATTTAATTTTTTTTCATTTATTAAACTTTTATTTAATGAATATAAATTTCCAAAACAGCTTATGGGTTACAATGGCTTCCCCCCTCCCATAACTTCCCTCCCACCCGCAACCCTCCCCTTTCCCACTCCCTCTCCCCTTCCATTCACATCAAGATTCATTTTCAATTCTCTTTATATACAGAAGATCAGTTTAGTATATATTAGGTAAAGATTTCAACAGTTTGCCCCCATATAGCAACACAAAGTGAAAAAAATACTGTTGGAGTACTAGTTATAACATTAAATAACAGTGTACAGCACATTAAAGACAAGAGATCCTACATAATATTTTTTTTCCATAGCCCTGGCAACTCATGACCAGAGCCTAGGGAGATTACTGACGCCATGAACAGGAGTATCAAATTGTTAAGTCAGCAACAGAAGTCACTGTGTACTTACATCGCATGTGGGATCTGTCCTTAATGTGTTGTCTAATGTGCAGTGATGCTATAACTAGTCCTGAAACAGTATTTTGACACTTTGTGTTTCTGTGTGGGTACAAACTGGTGAGATCTTTACTAATTATATACTGAATCGATCTTCTGTATATAAAGATAATTGGAAAGGAAAAAAAAAAAACCTGGTGTTAAATTGGAAATGGCATAGAAAATTAATTAAAATTTAATTTTTAAGAGATTTATTTATTTATTTGAAAGTCAGAGTTATAGAGAAGGAGAGGCAGAGAGAGAGAGAGAGAAAGAGAGAGAATCTTCCAGCTACTGGTTCCCTCCCTAAATGGCTACAATGGCCAGGGCTAGGCAAGGCTGAAGCCAGGAGCTTCATCTGGGCCTCCCACATGGGCTGTTCTCCGCTGTTTTCCCAGAAGCATAAGCAGGGAGCTTGATTAGAAGTGGAGCAGGCGAGACTCAAACTGGCACTCATATGGGATGCCGGCACTGCTTAACCTACTATGCCACAGTGCCAGCCCCAAAATTTATTTTTATGTATTTATTTACTTGAAAGGCAGATTTACAGAGAGAGAAGGAGAAATCAGAGAGTCAGAGAGATCTTCCATTCACTGGTTCACTCCCCCAAATACCAGGAGCCTGGAGGAGGTAGGGGCCTAAGCACGTGGGCTGTCATGCTGCTTTCCCAGGCACATTAGCAGGGAGCTGGATCAGAAATGGAGCAGCCCAGCCTGAAACCGGTACCCATGTGGGTTTCTGGGGTTGCAGGCTGTGGCTTAACCTGCCTCACCACAACACGGACCCCATAATAAAAGCTTTGACAACAGCAGAATTTATTGGTGATATAGTCTAATCAAAAGTGGAAAAATTATAGAAACATGATAAAAAAAAAATGACTTAAAAAAATCCCAAGTTGGGCTGGTGCCGTGGCTTAACAGGCTAATCCTCCGCTTTGCGGCGCCAGCACACCGGGTTCTAGTCCCGGTTGGGGCACTGGATTCTATCCCAGTTGCCCCTTTTCCAGGCCAGCTCTCTGCTATGGCCAGGGAAGGCAGTGGAGGATGGCCCAAGTGCTTGGGCCCTGCACCCGCATGGGAGACCGGGAGAAGCACCTGGCTCCTGGCTTCGGATCAGCGCGATGCACTGGCCGCAGCGGCCATTGGAGGGTGAACCAACGGCAAAAAGGAAGACCTTTCTCTCTGTCTCTCTCTCACTATCCACTCTGCCTGTCACAAAAAAAAAAAAAAAAAAAAAAAAAAAAAAAAAAAAAAATCCCAAGCCCTTCCAAAGAAGGTAGGAACAAATCCCTTGATAAGTCATTGCTCAAGAAGGGAATAAAAGCAGACTTCACTATCTAGAAATCAATGAAAAGGAAGCCCTTCCTACCGAGGCTGACAGGACTCTGAACGCTATACAGGGAGGAACATGTAGAGCCCACAGATGCCTTCACAATTTAAAAATAAAATGAAAAAGTAAAGGAACTAAATATTCATCTCAACATTTTAGAAAGACAAACCATGAAATTAGAATTAATAAAGGTAGAAGTTCAAGTTAGGGGTGGGTGCTATGCCATAGCAGGTAAAGCCACCACCTGGGACACTGGCATCCCATATGGCTCATGTCCTGGCTGCTCCACTTCCAATCCAGCTCCCTGCTAATGTGCCTGGAAAAGCAGAGGGAGATGACCCAAGTGCTTGGGCCCCTGCACCCACCTGGAAGACCCAGAAGAAGCTCCTGGCTCCTGGCTTCATCCTGGCCCAACCTTGGCCATTGTGGCCATTTAGGGAGGGAACTGGCAGATAGAAGGTTTCTCTCTCTCTCTCAACTATGAATTTCAAATAAATAAAATAATTCTTTTTTTTTTTTTTTAAAGTTGGGGTTAATGATGAGGAAAAATAATAGAAAGAGTAGAAGAACAGTAGGAGTGAAAACAAGTCAAATTTATGGAAAGTAACTCAAAATGTTTATTGAATCGACTAAGAAAATAGACAAATAACTTGTAGGTTTGAACAGAGGACAAAAGAGAATAAACCAGAAAAGATTAGGAGTGAGAAAAGAGGCAATAATAGGTGCACAGCAGATGAAGACTGAAAAGACTCACTGTAGGCAATTCTACAGCAGCGAATGTGGAACCATAGAAATGTATGATTTCATGGCAAAATACGAAATTTGATCAAAAAAGGAAGTAAAAACATGAATGGATTAATTACTATAGAAGTAATGGAGGAGCCAGCACTGTGTTGTAGTAGGCTAAGCCTCTGCCTGCAGCGCCAGCATCCCACATGGGCACTGGTTCAAGTCCTAGCTGCTCCACTTCTGATCCAGCTCTCTGCTATGGCCTGGGAAAGCAGTGAAAGATGGCCCAAGTCCTTGGGCTCCTGCACCTGCATGGGAGACCTGGAAGACGCTCCTGGTTCCTGGTTTTGGATCTGTCTAGCACCGGCCATTGTGCCCTTTGGGGAGTGAACCAGCGGATGGATGACCTCTCTTTCTGTCTCTCCCTCTGTCTGTAACTCTACCTCTCAAAAGAATAAATAAAATCGTTATAAAAAAAAAAGTAATGGAAAAGTGATTGGAGGTTTCCTATTGAGATGACCACAGGGCCACTTGGCCTCATAGTTGAGTTTTGGTTTACCTCCTAAGGGCTGATGATTCCAACATAAAGTTACTTAAACCCTGGCTTCTCAAAGTATTCCAAGGACTGGTAGCTGGGGGCTGGTGAGAAATGCAGGTTCAGCTACTGCAATTCATAGAAAAATCCCTTAAAGTTATGTTTTGAAAATATTAATATCAAAATTAAGAAAAATATAGATTAATAGGTATTAATTATACTAATAAATTAATCTCACTTATTATTTAGAGATTAAAATTATAGATAAGATATTAGCTTATAGAAGTCTTCATTATAGCAAAAGAATAAAAGCAATGAACAAGCTAGGTTTATCCTATAGTAACAGGTGCAGGTCAACCTCTAAATCCAATTGATCACAATCCATTACATCAATAGATGAAGGAAAACATCAATAGATGTTCAAATGATAACTGCTAAAATGCAGCAGCTGTTCCTAATAAAATATTGAGTAGATATAGAAAGAAATTACTTTATAGATCAAAGTCTATTTATCAAAAATCAATAAAAAATATTAAGTAGGGGAACAGTAAAAACATTTCAATAGAGAGATACTGGTATAACCATTGTCCTTTAACCTTATTTTAGATACTTGAGCAAATGAAATAGACAAGAAAATGAAGTAAACGTTAGAAAAGAAGAAATAAAAGCATGACTTTTGATATGGTTGTGAGTTTAGAAAACTTAAGATGATTCAGAAGGAAAAACAGTTATGGACATATTAAGAGAATGTGATAAGGTAAATGGGCTTTAGATAAATATCCATAAAACAATAGTTTTTTTCTATTCTAATAAGAACCAACTAAAAGAAAAATAGTAATGTATTATGCCATATGTAATATTGACAAAAGCTATAAATAATAAATAAAATTTAGAGATAATTCTAATAAGAAAGTATCACAAAATATAGACATATAACTCTTACTATCTCATTAAGAGACCAGAAAAGATTTGAATAGCTGGAAAGACCTTCCATGTTTTTGGATGGAAAAACCCATAGCATGAAAAAGTCAATTCTCCCAAAACTGGCTGCATGCATTTTCTATTAGACTGAAGATGAGGGCGTGTAGGATGGAAAGAATCACTATGTTCCTAAATGTGTAAATATGAAATGTGTGAAGTTTGCTTATCTTTAAAAAATGCACACTACTCACTGCAATAGCCACTGTGAGTGCCTGTTGAGTACTTCAATTGTGGCTAATCTGCATTTTTTTGAAGATTTATTTATTTGTTTGAAAGGCAGAGTTACAGGGAGGCAGAGGTAGAGAGAGATAGGTCTTCCATCTGATGGTTCACTCCCTGGAAGGCTGCAATGGTTGGAGCTGTGCCGATCTGAAGCCAGGAGCCAGGAGCTTCTTCTGGGTCTCCCCTGCGGGCGCAGGGGTCCAAGGACTTGGGCCATCCTCCACTACTTTCCCAAGCCAAAGCAGAGAGCTGGATCGGAAATGGAGCAGCTGGGACTCAAACCAGAGCCCACATGGGATGCTGGCACTGCAGACAGCTGCCTTACCCGCTACGGCATGGCGCCGACCCCTAGTCTGCATTTTAAGATCTAACCTAAGTAGAGCATACACATCAGACTTTGAAGATTCAGTAGGAAAAAAAAAAGAACAAAACAGCTTATTCATAATTTCATATTGATTTACTTGTTGAAATGACATTGTAGATATATTAGGCTAAATAAAATTCTTTTTTTAAAAAGAAAAGAACAAAGACAAAATTTTCTCTTGAGATTGAACAGAATGATCATACAATTCAATGGGAAAAATAAATGTCCAATATTAGTTAAGGAAAACTGTGAGAAAAAAATAGTAAAGGGAGATTTGTCCTACTGGATAATCAGAAACCAAAGCGCAGTGATCAAATCAGTACCATGTGGATGGAGAGCGGAGCCACATGAGATGTTCATGCACCACAAATATGGGCCTCTAATTCAGGGGCAAAGAGATGGGCCATGTAATCCACAACTGACATTATTTTTTCTGGAAGAAAACAAAATGAGCTCCATATTGCACCACATATTAAAATAAAATGCAGATGGCCAGCACCAGTGGCTCAACAGGCTAATCCTCCGCCTTGCGGCGCCGGCACACCAGGTTTTAGTCCCAGTCGGGGCGCCGGATTCTGTCCCGGTTGCCCCTCTTCCAGGCCAGCTCTCTGCTGTGGCCCAGGAGTGCAGTGGAGGATGGCCCAAGTGCTTGGGCCCTGCACCCCATGGGAGACCAGGAGAAGCACCTGGCTCCTGGCTTCGGATCAGCGCAGTGCACTGGCTACAGAGGCCATTAGGGGATGAACCAATGGCAAAGGAAGACCTTTCTCTCTGTCTCTCTCTCTCACTGTCCACTCTGCCTGTCAAAAAAAATAAATAAATAAAATAAAATACAGATGAGTAGTAACGCATCATTTAATTTTTTCAAATCTAGGCAACTACATGGACAGTAGAAACCTGGAAAGTATGAAAATAAATATAGAGGGGTCAGTGCTGTGGTGTAGTAGGTTAAGCCTCCTCCTGCGGTGCTGGTATCCCATGTGGACAATGGTTCGAGTCCCAGCTACTCCTTTTCCAATCCATCTCTCTGCTAATAGCCTGGGAAAGCAGTGGAAGATGGCCAAGTCCTTGGGCCCCTGCAACCACATGGGAAACCTGAAGAAGTTCCTGGCTCCTGGCTTTGTATCCACCCAGCTCTGGCAGGTTGTGGCCATTTGGGGAGTGAACCAGTGGATGGAAGACCTGTCCTTCTCTCTCTCTCTCTGTCTCTGTCTCTCCCTCTGTAGCTCTGCCTCTCAAATAAATAAATCTTTTTTTTAAAAAGTAAATATAGACACATTTAATTAATAAGATTTTTCTTCGATTTAAGATAAACCTATCATAAACAAAATCAATAACAGTAAATCAGAAAGCATTAATAAAACACACTGGAAAAAGGATTGGCTTCTATAAAATATAAAGTGCTTTTTAATATGCAAAGAGATTATATAATTTGTTAAGAAAAACTATCAACAGCCCAACACAAAACATGCAACCAATATGAATTGGCAATAGATGAAAGTAAATCCACAGACTTAAAATCACATGAAAAGGTACTTACACTTTTATCAAATTGTGACAAAAATCCATAAATATGTCTGAAGTTTTTCATATCTACTTTGGTAGCTACAATTGTTATTGTAGGAGAAGGACTTGGAAAGAGAGGCGAGATGGTTAACGCGACTTCCCCAGGGCAGAGATGAGGGTCAGATGTTGCCACGAGGGAGAAAAAGGAGAGAGGAGGAAGCTGATGTGTACTCCATGAAAGTAGCCTGAAAGATCTGATGTAGAAGTTTCTGTAGCTGTGTGAACAACTCAGAGACATCATGAAATACCACCGAGACTTTAGTAAGGGGGCTGGCATTGTGGCACAGTGGGTTAAGCCACTGCCTGCGACACCAGCATCTTATGAGTGCAGGTTTGAATCCCAGCTGCTCCAGTTTGTCTTTTTTTTTTTTTTTAAAGAAACCTTTTATGTAATGAGTATAAACTTCATGACTACATCTTTAGGAATACAGTGATTCTTCCCACCATACCCACCCTCCCTCTCCCACTCCCTCCCCACCTCCTCCTCCCTCTCCCATTCCCAGTCCCATTCTCCATTAAGATTGATTTTTAATTCACTTTATACACAGAAGACCAACTCTATACTAAGTAAATGTTTCAATTATTTGCACTCACGCACACACTAAACATAAAAAACTGTTTGAGAACAAGTTTTACAGTTGAATTGCATAGTACGACTCATTGAGGACAGAGGTCCTGCTTGGGGAGTAAATGCACAGTGACTCCTGCTGTTAATTTAACAATTACCACTCTTCTGTATGATGTCAGTGATCACCTGAGGCTCTTGCCATGAGTAGCCAAGCTATGGAAGCATTTTGAGATCACAGTCTCCATCAGTATTTAGGCAAGGACAAAGGCAAAGTGAAAGTTCTCTCCTCCCTTATCCTTCTTTGATGGCCCCTTCTTTCCACTGGAGTCTCACTCACAGAGATCCTTCATGTGGGATTTTTTTTTTGCCACAGTGTCTTGGCTTTCCATGCCTGAAATGCTCTCATGGTCTCTTCAGCCAGACCAGAATGCCTTAAGTGCTGATTCTGAGGTCAGAGTCAGCTGCTCTACTTCTGATCCAGCTCCGTGCTAATGGCCTGGGAAGGCAGCAGAACATGGCCCAAGTGCTTGGGCCTCTGCCACCCATGTGGGAGACCCAGGTGGAGCTCCTAGCTCCTGGCTTTGGCCTGGCCCAGCCCCAGCTCTTGCAGCCATCTGGGAAGTGAACCAGCAAATGGAAGATTGATCTGTCTCCCTCTCTTTCTCTCTCTTTGTTTCTCCTGCTTTCTGTGTAACACTGCCTTTCAAATAAATAAGTAAATTTTTTTAAAAAAATGGTGTTAGTGAGGTTTATCTTGGATGATAGAGAATGAAGACAATCTGAAAGTGCTGGTGTGGGGGAGAGAAACTGTATTTTGGGACTGTAGCCGGCTGTGTTCAGTGCACATTTTCCTGGGAAGACTGATGGGGCGTGGTCCCGAGGGAATCTAGTACCATAAGGACTCATGGATCCCCTTGGCAAGTAACTCTTTCCGAGAACAAAAAGAATCAGGGTCATTGTTGGGGTCAAGAACCGTTGATCAATGTGAGAAGGAAAATTCCCAGGACACAGTGTCTGTCTTACAATCTAATGCCCAGTCCAGCCTCAATCCATCCTTGCAGTCCAGGGAGGACATCTTTGAAGCAGGTCTAGTAGGGCCCGGTGCTGTGGCGTAGCAGGTAAAGCTATGCCAGTTAGAGTCCTGGCTGCTCCACTTCTGATCCATCTCCCTGCTAATGCGCCTGGGAAAGCAGTGGAGGATGACCCAAATGCTTGGGCCCCTGCACCCACATAGGAGACCTGGAAGAAGCTCCTGGCTCCTGGTTTTGGATCGGCCCATCTCTGGCCATTGTGCCATTGTGGCCAATTGGGGAGTGAACCAGCGGATAGAAGACACCTCTCCCTCTCTTTGCTTCTCCTCTCTCTGTGACTCTGCCTTTCGAATAAAAATAAATGTATGTTTTATTGTAAAAAGACAAAGTGGAGCCAGAAGGGCTGTTACAGATTTGCTCATTTATTCATTCATCCAACAAGCATTGGTCTAGAACCTGCCATGTTCCCAGCACTGTTCTAAAGGCTGGGAATATACCAGGGAACCAAAACCCACAAACACCCTGCTTTCATGGGGCTTAATCCCCAGTGCTTCCGGCCCTCCTCCATGGAAAGGCGCGTCAGGCCCGCAAGGTGTGTCTTCCTCCATGCCAGCACCTGGCCTGGCACGTGTGAGGTCTTACTAAGCATGTATGTAATAGCCCAGCACTTTTGTCTTTAGCGCCTGCTCTCTGAGTGTCTGTGGACCTGTCGGATCCTCTCTTTGGGCTGTGCACTCCTCGAGGGGAAGTGGCATCTCCAACAGAGGAGCGGTGACAGTCGTCAGTCGCCTGACAGGTGTGATGAAGTGCTGACCCAGGAGTGGCAATGGCAGTGACACGAGGTTGAGAGGTCCACGTGCAGCTGGCGGCCTTCCGGAAGCCAGGGTGAAATGAGAAGGACCAGAGAATGAATTCAAGACTGTGGCCCCAGCCAGCTGGCAGAAAATTAGAGTGGATGTGAGAAATCTTAAGAGTGAAACTGGCTGGGCCGGCGCTGTGACTCACTTGGTTAATCCCCCACCTATGGCACCGGGTTCTAGTCCTGGCTGCTCCTCTTCCAGTCCAGCTCTCTGCTGCGGCCCAGGAGGGCAGTGGAGGATGGCCCAAGTGCTTGGGCACCTGCAGCCGCATGGGAGACCAGGAGGAAGCACCTGGCTCCTGGCTTCAGATCTGCGCAGTGTGCCAGCCGTAGCAGCCATTAGGGGAGTGAACCAACGGAAGGAAGACCTTTCTCTCTCTGTCTATAACTCTACCTGTCAAATAAATAAAAAGGAAGAAGTTCTTTTTTTAAAAAAGAGTGAAACTGGCTGTTGTAGAAGACTGATGATTTTGAATATTTTGTGCGGGTGACGTTATCAGGATGGCCAGGTAGAAGTATTCAAAGGCTGACGTGGAAGTCCTGACGCTGAATGTGAGCCCCTAGGGAAGAGAAAGTGATACCCTCAGGACAGGCTGGCGGTACTGCCTCCTGACCGCCTGACTCATTTATGGCTCTGGACCTTGGGTCCCCAATTACATGGAGGGCCAATAAAACCTGTCCCTACCCTCTGCCCATCCCCCGCGTTATCAGCAGGACCTGGAGCATGCGGCAGTGGTTTGTAAACCAATAAGCACCTTGCAAAGGAAGGAGGCACGGGGTTCCCAGAGGACTGAACATCTGGTGAAGGTCTTGCCCTTACCTTGTCAGGACACACCTGCTCAGCCTTCAGTCTCAGCCTCTGCAGCTGTCCTTGACCTCCCCATGGCTCGGTGCCCCGGGCTTGCTGTCATGGCAACTTTCCACTTGCCACTGTGTTGATTTCTTCCCTACCCTTCTCCTCTCTCCAGGGGGATGGGCTCCACGTGCATTTTGCTCTCCCACTGAGGACCCAGTACCTGGTCTATTGCAACTCCTCCTTCAATATTCATTGAGTAACTGAAGGAGAAAGAAGCAAAGCGCAGGGCTGGTGCTATGGTGCAGTGGGTTAAAGCCCCAGCCCGTAGCACTGGCATCCGTATGGATACCAGTTCAGGTCCCGGCTGCTCTATTTCTAATCCAGCTCTCTGCTATAGCCTGGGAAAGCAGCGGGAGATGACCCAAGTCCTTGGGCCCCTGCACCCCTGGGGGAGACCCAGAAGAAGCTCCTGGATCCTGGCTTTGGATTGACTCAGCTCCGGCCATTGTGGCCATTTAGGGAGTGAGCCAGTGGGTGGAAGACCTCTCTCTCTCTCTCTCTCCTTTCTCTCTTTTTATACCTCTCTCTGTAACTCTGTCTTTCAAACAAATAAAATAAATCTTAAAAAAAAAAAGAAGCAAGGCACAAAGGCGGCAGGACAGATGGAGTCAGGTTTCTAGAAAACTCCAGCTGGAGACAAAGCTGTAGGGAACTGTTCAGAAAGGAGAAGAGGCGAGGCTGACCATGTGGAATGCTGTAGGGAGCAAAAGAGAATGGGGAATTTGGCCAGATCCACTGTACCGTGAAGGTCACTGCCTCAAACCATCGGGTAAGCGTGACAAGTGGCAGTGCAGTGGGGTGAGAACAGGCTCTGGATTTCTAAAGAAGAGCAATGTAAATATTGAAACACCCATTCTCTTTCTGATGGGCCTTGAACTCTAGGTAACCTTAGCGATTCAGCAGAGTGAATGGAGCTGTTAGAGTTCCGGGGGCTGAACACCAGGCGTTGCCGCCGCCCCACCCCAGCTCTGCAGTTATTGCTGGAGAAGTTTAGTTGGCCAGGGCTTTGTTCAAAACCCAAGGCTTGCAGTGGATCTTGGTTCAATTGCCTTGATTTGCCTCTGAAGGAAAGGTCAGAGCTCAGCTGGGTGCAGGTGTTTTGTGCAAATATTGAATAACTCCCATGCATCTTGTGGGCGTTCATTTTCTAAGCTGTTTGCAACCTTACAATACGAAGTATTTGGGAGCGATTTTGTTCCTGTTCGATCCGACAGATCTGTAATTATGGCTGTAAGAATGCCTGAGATGGATGGTAAGAGCACCCCCGGGCTTCCTGCATGACCTGTCCTAACAAGAAATGCAGTAGCTTCATCCCACAGAGGTTTCACCATTTCTTCAGCATAAAGTAGAGCCTTCGAGGGTCACATTTTTAAAAAATGGTGATAATTACACTATGTAACATTCACCTCTTCACCATTTTTAAGAGTATAGCTTAGTTAAGTATATTCAAGTTGTTGCACCACCAATATCAAGAACTTTCTCAGCTTGCAAAACTGAAGCTCTATACCCATAATGCATCAGCCTCTCATTTCCTCCCCCCATAGCCTCCGGGGTGGGGCATGTGTTGTGGTGCAGCAGGTGAAGCTACTGCTGGGGATGCCTGCATTCCGTATCACCAGCAGCTCAAGTCCCAACACCTCTGCTTCCGACCCCGCCTCCTCCAGGGAGGCAGCAGATGGTGGCTCAAGTGCTTGGGGCCCCGCTGCCCACAAGGGAGACCCAGGTGGAGCTCTTGGTTTTGGCCTGGCCCAGACTCGGCTGTTATAGACATCTGGGGGAGTGAGCCAGCAGATGGACAGTCTGTCTCTTTGTGTTGCTCTGCCTTTCAAGTAGATGATCTGAAACTAAGAGGAAACAACAGGCAGGGATGGATCACCAGTGCCGACGACACACAGAGTTGGGGACAGGTAAAGCCATCTGATTCCCAGGCATTAGTCAAGTGCTTTATGCTGGAAGGAGCAGGCAGTTCAACTGTTGTAGGAAATGCAGACATGATATGGGTCAGGTGGTCATTCATTCAGAAAATAAGTATTGACTGCTTATTATTCACTCGGGTTGGGATTTGGCAAGCAGGGAAAAACAAACCAGGATCCCTCGCTTCGAGGTGCCTGTAGTCAAGGAGGCTAACAAGGCGAGGCAGGTGTAAACGCGGAGTGATTTGCTGTCTCATCAAATCTCCTGCACGTCCAGGGGTATCCTTTTTGCCTCGGATGCTCCGACCGCAGCCAAGACAGATGGTCACATCCCCTGTTTGCTCTTGTTTTCCACCAGACAGTCCTTTATGGCAGTAGTGCTAGAATGTTCACCACCTAAATGAACCTGGCGGGCCGGCACTGTGGCATAGCGTGTAAAGCCGCTGCCAGCAGTGTCAGCATTCCATAAGGGCACCGGTTCGAGTCCCAGCTGCTCCACTTCCGATCCAGCTCTCTGCTATAGCCTGGGAAAGCAGTAGAAGATGGCCCAAGTCCTTGGGCCCCTGCACCCACGTGGGAAATCTGGAAGAAGCTCTTGGCTCCTGGCTTCGGATCAGTGCAGCTCTGGCCATTGCGATCATATAGGGAGTGAACCAGTGGATGGGAGACTTCTCTATCTCTCTCCCTCTCTCTGCCTCTGCCTCTCAGTAGCTCTGCCTTTCAAATAAATAAATAAATGTTTAAAAAAAAATGAACCTGGCTTAAGCACGCTGGATGTCTCCTAGGTGCTCGAAAGGCTATCATCTTATTCACACCTTAGAAATGCCTCAGAGGAGAATACTCTTTTTGTTTTAAGATTTATTTATTTGAAAGGCAGAGAGAGAGAGAGAGATCTCCCATTCGTTGGCTCACTCCCCAATAACCAGGCTGAGGCCAGGAGCCTGGAATTCCATTCAGGTCTCCCACATGGGTGGCAGGGGCCCAAGCACTTAAGCCATCCTCTGCTGCTTTCCCAGATGCATTAGCAGGGAGCTGGATCAGAAGTGGAGCGGCTGGGACTTGAACAGATGCTTGATTTGGGATGCCAGCATTGCAGACGGTGACTTAAACTGGTGTGCCACCCCACCAGCCCCAAGAGAATATTCTTTTCTTTCTTTCTTTCTTTTTTTTTTTTTTTTTTTTTTTGACAGGCAAAGTGGACAGTGAGAGAGAGAGAGACAGAGAGAAAGGTCTTCCTTTTTGCCATTGGTTCACCCTCCAATGGCCGCCGTGGCTGGCGTGCTGCGGCCTGCACACCGAGCTGATCCGAAGCCAGGAGCCAGGTGCTTCTCCTGGTCTCCCATGGGGTGCAGGGCCTAAGGACCTGGGCCATCCTCCACTGCACTCCCGGGCCATAGCAGAGAGCTGGCCTGGAAGAGGGGCAACCGGGACAGAATCCGGTGCCCCGACCGGGACTAGAACCTGGTGTGCCGGCGCCGCAAGACGGAGGATTAGCCTAGTGAGCCACGGCGCTGGCCCCCAAGAGAATATTCTTACCATCTTTGTCTTGCAGGTGAAGAAATAGAATCTCAGAGAAATTGAGTGAATTTTGCAGAGTCCCAAAGTTAGGAGAGGACAGCTTCAGGATGGGAATTTGGTGTCCTGGTTCCATCTAGTGACTCCTTGTGCTTGCCGTACATCACTCCCATCTAGAAGGGATAACACACAGACCCAATGGGCTGAAGTATTGCAAAGAGCAGTTTCAGGAAAGAAACCCAGGAACCCCACCTAGCCTGGGGTGCTGGGCGGCGGGTGTGGCAGACAAACTTTCCACACCCTGTTTTTTTTTTTTTTTTTTTTGGTTTAGCACCCAGGTCAGGATTGGGTTACTGCACAGATGAGTTCGATTGAATTGTGGGTAGCAAGTCGGAGCCTCACCCAGACCAGCTGAAACTGGTTGTGGTATTTGCATAGCCTGTGAAATACACACTTTACTCAGTTTCTGTAGAAAGACATTTGGTTTCAAACAAAACTATAAATGAATTCCTGGGTGGAGGAGCGACACCTGAACCATCACCCCCTGCTTCTGTTAGTGCTACTTGGAGCCAGGGGAAGGGGTGGATTGGCACCTTTGTGAGAAAGCAGTGCTGTTTGACTCCATGCAAATCTTGAGGACACCCACGATGCCTTCTTCCCCTGTGTTGACATGAGATGGAAGAAGTTGTCAGCAAAAATGCTTGCAAAACACAGCTGCCGAAGCTAACGGTGGCATGGGAAGGAACCTGCTTCTCTATTCACAGAACCATGCTGGGCTGTTAATTAATGAGCAATGATTTTAATGGACCGTGGACAGGATGTCAGACCCAGGGTCTCCAGATTGCTCATGGGTCACTGTTTAAGGAAGGCTTTCTTCTTGCTGCTCCTCTACAGATGACGGTCTCACTACAGGAACTGTGTTTGCTGGAATTTTCTGGGACCAACCCATTTCAGATATTCAGGGTTTTTTAAAAAAGATTTATTCTGTTTGTTTGAAAGGAATAGCGACAGAGAGGCGCGCGCGCACACACACACACACACATAGAGAGAAAGAGAGAGAGAGAGAGGTTTTTCCATCCACTGGCTAAATGGTCAGTGCTGGGCCAGGCCGAAGCCAGGAGCCTGGAACTCCACCCAGTCTCCAGTTTCCCACTGTAGGTGCAGGGACCCAAGCACGTGGGTCATCTATTGCTGCTTTCCCAGGTGCATTAGCAGGAAGCTAGATCAGAAGCAGAATATTTGAGTCTCAAGCCAGTACTCTAATACGAGCTGCCAGTGTCACAGGTGGTGGCTTAACATGTTGTGCCACAACACTGGCCCCATCAGATATTCTGTTTTTGGTCAAGCCATAGCTCCCTAAAAGACAAGGGGTGACCTTGTCTCCTAGTCTTTGTGTATCAGTCTCTAACAGAGTACTTGCATATGGTAACACTTAATGGATGAATTGAATGTCTGACATCACACTCAATGGGTATGTTAGACACAATATAAGACAAAAAGGGGGCCGGCGCTGTGGTGCAGTGGGTAAAGCCTCAGCCCGAAGTGCCAGCATCCCATGTAGGCGCCAGTTCAAGTCCCAGATGCTCCTCTTCCGATCCAGTTCTCTGCTGTGGCCTGGGAAAGCAATAGAAGACGGCCCAAGTCCTTGAGCTCCTGTACCCTTGTGGCAGATCCCGAAGAGGCTCCTGGCTCCTGGCTTTGGAATGGCGCAGCTCCAGCTGTTGTGGCCAACTGGGGAGTGAACCAGCAGATGGAAGACTCTTTCTCTCTCTCTCTGCCTCTCTCTAACAATGACTTTTTTTTTTTTTTTTTTTGACAGGCAGAGTTAGACAGTGAGAGAGAGACAGAGAGAAAGGTCTTCCTTTTTCCGTTGGTTCACCCCCTAAGTGGCCGCTACGGCCGGTGTGTTGCGGCCAGCATGCTGCGCTGATCCGAAGCCAGGAGCCAGGTGCTTCTTCCTGGTCTCCCATGCGGGTGCAGGGCCCAAGGACCTGGGCCATCCTCCACTGCTTTCCCAGGCCACAGCAGAGAGCTGGACTGGAAGAGGAGCAACCAGGGCAGAATCTGGCGCCCTGGACTAGAACCCGGGGTGCCGGCACCGCAGGCAGAGTGAGCCGCGGCACCAGCCACAATGACTTTCAAGTAAATAAAATCTTGAGAGAGAGAGAGGAAAAAAAAAAAAAAAGCTAAAGGATTAGCATCATCTTACTTTGAATTTTTTACCAGTCTGGAGGGGAGGGCAGTTGCCAAAGTGGATTCTTTTCCTCAGCTTAGTATAGACATGAAAAGCTGGGAAACAATTTGCAAAGAGGCAGAAACTTTTATTTGATTGGCAAGCGACAGAGAAAGCGTCTGGTCCAAGAGGAGACCAGGCAGAGAGCCCAAGTGGACACTGGCTTTGAGGAAGTGTCCTGGATTTTTAAAGTATAACTACCTGTTTGTTGGGTTATCCTACTGGGGGTGCCCACTGGATAGAGGGTTTCACATAAGTATGTTGATTGGCTTGGGGCTCATGGAGATAGCGGGGGTCTCCTGGAGACTGTTCGTCTCCTTAGGGGCTCAGCCCCTTCCCTGCCAGCTCTGGGTGAAAGATTGCCCCCACCCTGAAGGTGTGACTTAAGGCCGCAAGGTCTCACATGCAGCACAAGAAGCTGTTAGTGGGGGAGATGCCAGTTGGCCTGGAGACAGGCTTTCCAGGAGGGGCCCACAGACTCCCAGCCCCACTGAACTGCTTCAGCTTTCCTTATGACAGCCAAAGTAGAGGGGACTTCCAAGTCACCCCCGCAGACGCTGGCCTGAGTGGGGATTTGGCCATCCTCTCCTGATTTCTCGGGAATAACTCGATACACACTGTAGCTTCCATTTGGTGATGTGGAACTTTAAAAGCACGGATGACTCCACTTGGGTTTGTTGTGCTGGCACTCAGTCCGAATGGATGACCTCCCGGACATCTCAAATAATACCTCCACCAACTTTGCAGGGCACACAATGGACGGCCCCAGGGGAAATCCAGCTGGCTCCCTGGGGTTGCAAATTGGGCTTCAGTGGAATACTCATTTGATTGCCTTCTCTGTCTGGGGCTGCTTTTGTCCCACAGCGGCAGAATTGAATACTTGTAACAGACTGGTCCACCAAGCCTAAGATATTTACTATCTGGCTTTGTGTTTTAAAATCTCTTCCCCTCTCAAACATCCTTGCTCCTCCTCTTCTTTTCCTGGGGAAAGTCTGCCTTAAATTTCAGATCTTGGCCGGCGCTATGGCTCAACAGGCTAATCCTCCGCCTTGTGGCGCCAGCACACCGGGTTCTAGTCCCGGTCGGGGTGCCAGATTCTGTCCCGGTTGCTCCTCTTCCAGGCCAGCTCTCTGCTATGGCCCGGAAGTGTAGTGGAGGATGACCCAAGTGCTTGGGCCCTGCACCCCATGGGAGACCAGAATAAGCACCTGGCTCCTGCCTTTGGATCAACGCACCGGCTGCAGCGGCCATTGAGGGGGTGAACCAACGGCAAAGGAAGACCTTTCTCTCTGTCTCTCTCTCTCTCACTGTCCACTCTGCCTGTCAAAAAAAAAATTTTTTTTTTCAGATCTCTCTCTGTCTCGTCTCTGCTCATACCCCAGGGTGGCTGCTTCTCTGTGCCCCAAGAGCATCCACGTGCTGTACCAGCCCCATCTGCTGTAATCACAGTTGGACATCTATCTCCTCTCCTGCCATTGGTTCCCTTGAATTTAGGATCCATATCTTGTTTCCTCTGTAGCTCCCTGAACTCCTCGCATAGGACAAAGCACACAGTAGGTATTTCCTGCGTGGATGGGAGAGACAGCAATGATGGAAAAAACTTGGGTGTTAGATCCAGAAAGACTGTTTTAGGTGCTGTCTCCTCCACTTCCGCAGTGTGCACTGATGTGTCATGGATTCAGTAACTCAGGTTTGTAAGCCTTGGTTGTTTCTTCTGTAACATGGGGATGGTAGTAAGCAGTGAGGTTTTCAGGACATCATGCATTTTTTTTTTTAAAGATTTATTTATTTTACTTGAAAGTCAGAGTTACACAGAGAGAAGGAGAGGCAGAGAGAGACTGGAGCTGCACAAATCCGAAGCCAGGAGCTTCTTCCTGGTCTCCCACGCAGGTACAGGGCCCCAAGGACTTGGGCCATCCTCCACTACTTTCCCAGGCCACAGCAGAGAGCTGGATCGGAAATGGAGCAGCCAGGACATGAACTAGCGCCCTTATGGGATGCTGGCACTGCAGGTGGCGGCTTTACCTGCTACACCACAGCGCCGGCCCCAGGACACCATGCATTTAAGCACCATTTTATTGCGAGTTCTTCCTCTTCCTTCCATGAGGTAAGAGAGTGGAACAAAGAATGAAAAGCAGCAGGCTCTGAGGAGCTGTTATGTAGGGAAGTTATCTCTGAAGCTGTGAGCTCCCAGGGGGCCTCTTGCAGTCCGGCTGCTTCGCTGAGCGTGGCACAGGAGGAGGGCACACACAGCTGTGCACTCTGGGGACAGACGCTGTACCACAGACCGCAAACACACACAGCCCTAGTGGACACGCCATCATGCTGTGTGTCAGGCCCCAGGCTGCCTCAGCTGGTTCCTATGGCCCTAATTCCTTCAGCCTGGGCCTTCCACACTTTGCACCTGGTCTCCAGCCTCAGTAAGACAGACACCACCTCCCCAAACCAGAAAGTTAATTCTTTTGATAGAACCGATTGTCCCTGAGGTTTTGTGACCTCCGCAATGCACTTTTTTTTTTAAGATTTATTTATTTTATCTGAAAGTCACAGTTACGCAGAGCAGGAGAGGCAGAGAGAGAGAGAGAGGTCTTCCATCCACTGGTTCACTCCCCAGATGGCCACAATGACTGGAGCTGTGCTGATTCGAAGTCAGGAGCCAGGAGCTTCTTCCGGGTCTCCCATGTGGGTGCAAGGGCCTAAGTCCTTAGGCCATCTTCCACTGCTTTCCCAGGCCATAGCAGACTGGATCAGAAGTGAAGCAGCTGGGACTCAAACCGGCATCTATATGGGATGCTGGCACCACAGGTGGCAGCTTTACCTGTTACGCCACAGGGCTGGCCCCATTGCAATCTTTTTTTAAATTTTTATCATTTATTTATTCATTTGAAAGAGAGATACAAAGGCACACACATACACGGAGTCAGAGAGAGACCTTCCATCTACCAGTTCACTTTCTAAACACCTATGATAGCCAGAGCTAGGCCAGGACAAAACTAGGAATTCGATCCAGGTCTCCCACATGGGTGGCAGAGACCCAAGTACTTGAGCCATCATCTGCTGCCTCCCAGGGTGCTCATCAGCAGGAAGCTGGAATTGGAAGCAGAGCTGGGACTTGAACCCGGGTCCTGCAATACGAGCTGCAGGCATCCTAAGCACTGAGCATCTCACTGCTGCACCAAATACCTGCCGCTCCGTGCAGTCTTTTGCTTTGGGTCTGTGGATCCCTCTGGGTACTGCAGACACTTTAAAAGCATTACGTCTTCCACTCCATGAGCACAGGATGTCTTCCCATTTGTTTCTATCTTCTTCAATTTCTTTTCATAATGTTTTTATAGTTTTCTGTGTACATGTTTTTCATTTCCTTGATCAAGCACTTTATTCTTTCTGCAAGGAAGTAGAGAAATCAGAACTCTTGGGCACTGTAAAGTGGTGTAGCCACCACAATGTGGAGATTAAATTAAGCATGAAGTTACCGTGTGACCCGCTGTGAGATTCCGATTTTAACTTTTTGGTTTTTGACCATGGTTCCTGACTCAATGCCCTCCCCAAGGCAGGCCATAGAAACTAGGACTTCTCTAAAGTGTGTCCAATCGTTCCCCCATCTTTAGCTGATCATAAAGAAACACCTGATCCATCCTTGTCTGAGAGGGTGGCATTTGGAGGGGGTACGGAGGCTCTCTCTGTGCCCCTTCCCCCGTAGTGTGCCCTATGCTCTTTATCCATATCCTTTGCAACATCCTTTACATAAGAGTAAGTGAATGTCTTTCTGAGCTCTGCAAGTTGCCCAAGTAAATTAACTGCACCCAAGTTGGGGCTTTGGGAACTCTGATTTCCAACCTATTGGTCAGAAACAATAGCAAAACACATGCTTGCAATTGGCGTTTAAGAAGGGGACCGTCTTAGGGAGCAAGCCACCAACCTGTGGCATCTGGTGCTGTTTCCAGGTAGACGCTGTCAGAGCTGTATTGAATTAGATGACACCCAACTGACGCTCACTGCTGCACAATTAACTGCTTGCTTGCTGGTGGGGAGAAATCCCCACACATTTGGGGTTCCCCGAGCTCGCCTGTGTTGCTTGCTGTGGAGCGACAACAGAGAAAAACCAGAGAGCTGTTTTTCCCCCTGCTCATCCATTGAGCTCGCTTCTGGGTATGCATCTAAAGGAATTGAAACCAAGATCTCGAAGAGATATTTGCACACCGATATTTATTGCAACATTATTCATAGTAGACAAGAGGTAGAGGTAGCCTGCACATTCACTGATGGATGAATGGCTGAAGCAAACATGGCTTACAAATGACAGAACATTATTGGGTCTTAAAAAAGAAGCAATTCTTGTCATGTGCTACAGCATGGATGCACCATGAGATCATTATGCTAAGTGAAATTAGTCTGTCACAAAAACCCGAGTACTGCATGGCTCCACTTCCATGCAGGACTCAAAGCTGTCAAACTCCTAGAAACAGAGAGTAAAAGGGCGGTGTTGGCACAGCTGTTAGGACAGCACTGGGACAACAGCACCCACATCAGACTGCCTGGTTTCAGGTCCTGGTTCCACCTCTGATTCCAGCTTTGTGCTAATGTGCACCCTGGGAAGCAGCAGGATATCTCAGAGAGTTGGGTCCCCACTGTACGTATGGGAGGCATTAATTGAGTTCCCAGTTCCTGGCTTTGGCCTGGCCCAGCTCCAAACGTTGTGGGCATTTGGCGAGGGTTGGAGGGATGGAGGAGGGTGAACCAGCAGATGGAAGGTCTCTGTCTGTCTCTTTCTTTTTCTCTCTCTGCCATTCAAATAAATAACTAAGTAAAAAGTGAAAGTAGAATGTGGTTGCCTGGAGCTGAGGAAGAGGAGGATGGGGGTTGGTCATGAATGACTACAAAGTTCCAGGTTGGGAAGATGAAAATGGTCTGGAGATGCATGGGGCTGATGGTGACACAGAAATGGCAAGGTACTTAATTCCATGAACTATACACTTAAACATGGTTAACATGGGGCTGGCATTGTGGCATAGCGAGCTAAGCCACCACTTGCCATGCCAGCATCTCAAATCCAAATGCCGGTTCCAGTCCTAGATGCTCTGCTTCTGATCCAGCTTCCAACTATTGCAGAAGATAATGGGCCAAGTGCTTGGGTCCCTGCCACCCATGTGGGAAGACATGATGGAGTTCCTGGTTCCTGGCTTTGGACTGGCCCAGCCCTGGTTGGTTGTTGTGGCCATTTGGGGAGTGACCAGCCAATGAAAAAACTCTCGCTCTCTCTCTGCCTTTCAAATAATAAATATTTTTAAAAATGGTTAAGACTGTCCCTGGGCAGGTGGGTCCCCCTCTGAGACCCAGGAGCAATGGGAGGGCTCTGCTGAGGTACTACTGGGGCCGTTGCTGTCTTCCTTCCTCTCCAAGGCACGTGTCCCCTCCTGGAACACCTGGCGAGAAACAGGTGGCTTCACAAAAGGGGTTTAAATATTTAATCCAGGCCGGCGCCGTGGCTCAACAGGCTAATCCTCCCCCTTGCGGCACCAGCACACCAGGTTCTAGTCCCGGTCGGGGCGCCGGATTCTATCCCGGTTGCCCCTCTTCCAGGCCAGCTCTCTGCTATGGCCCGGGAAGGCAGTGGAGGATGGCCCAAGTCCTTAGGCCCTGCACCCGCAAGGGAGACCAGGAGAAGCACCTGGCTCCAAGCTTCGGATCAGCGCGATGCGCCGGCTGCAGTGGCCATTGGAGGGTGAACCAACGGCAAAAAGGAAGACCTTTCTCTCTGTCTGTCTCTCTCTCACTATCCACTCTGCCTGTCAAAAAAAAAAAATCTTTATTTAATCCAGTTCATCTTCCGCTGCCCACTGCCTGAGAAGTGTCCTATTGATGGAAAATGTAGGCCATCAGCCTTGAGCTTCTGTGGGCGAGAAGTTTGCTGGGTTATGTGTTCCCTTCCTGTGGACCGTTTGGGTCCAGTGTTTGGTTCCAATGCTGATGTCATTTGTGTTAATGCTTCTGGGTACAGTAATTCTTGCCTTTGATGTAGTGTATGTGGTGAGAGGGCAGGGACAGACACACTGGGCTTCATCACGTAATTCTTTTTTGTTATTATTAAATATTTACTTATTTATTTGAAAGTCAGAGTTAACACACACACACACACAGAGAGAGAGAGAGAGAGAGAGAGAAAGAGAGAGAGAGAGAGAAGTCTTCCATCTGCCAGTTCACTCCCCAGTTGGCCACAATGGCCAGAGCTGTGCTGATTTGAAGCCAGGAGCCAGGAGCCAGGAGCTTCTTCCAGGTCTCCCACACAGGTGCAGGGGCCCAAGGACTTGGGCCACTCCCCACTGCTTTCCCAGACCATAGCAGAGAGCTGGTTTGGAAGTGGAGCAGCCCTGACTCGAACCAGCGCCCACATGGGATGCCAGCACTGCTGGCGGCAGCTCTACTGGCTATGCCACAGTGCCGGCCCCCATCACATAACTCTTTAGGGTATTTAAGGTATACAACAGGGGAGAACTGGAACTCAACTATTCATAAACATGCCCCCAGGGCTCCGTCATTATGTGAAATACAAAATAGGCATATGTGTGAGAGTCAAGCACATTATTTTCTATACTGATAAGAACTATTGTTTATTAATGTAATCTGAACAGAATGCTAATATTTTATGTGCATAGGCTCCTCTCATCCTTAAGGCAAGTCTGATACATTTTATTACGAAGGCAACTGCTCTTGGCCAAGGCGAGGTTATTTCTCAAGGTCCACACGGCTGATAGATGAACCATCTGGATACAGATTTGCCTGGCACTGGAACACGGGCCCCTCACCTACATGTGCTATGGACAGCTGTGAAGCCTTTGGACCCCTTCTCAAAAGTTTTTTATATGCCAAAAATTAAATACACAGAATTATAAAGAAAAGCAGTTCTACCGGTGGTCTCTGGGCAGATGGAGCCCACTCGGAGACTTAGGTGCAGTGCAGTTCCCTGCCCAGCTGCTGCTGGGTCAACTGTGGTAGGCAGCCCCGCAGGTGCCTCTCAGTGTCCATGCCCTCATATGATTGCCTCCCTTTGAGCTGGGGCTGGATCCTCCTGGGACTCACTTCTCAAGAACACAGTATGGCAGAAGAGAGGGGCTGTCCCTTTAGACTGTGGCCTGGCGCACACTCTCATTTGCTCCTCTTGGTTTCTTGCATAGGAGAAGCTAGCTGCAGGGTCCTGGGGCCACTCTATAGAGAGGTCCATGCGACAGAGAACTGAGACCTCCCAACCACCATGTGATCGAACTCAGAAGCAGACCCTCCGCCTTGCAGCCTGGAGAGGCCTGAGACACCTGCTGACACCTTGAGTGCAGCCTTGTGTCCAGAATGTGAGCCAGAACCATGTGGCTAAGCCACTTGACCCAGAATTCGTAAATGGTCGCTGTCTCATTCGTTAGATGTAATTTGTTATGCAGGAATCAATACATAATACATCAGCCTAGTAAACCGAAACAGATTTGAACTCCACATGTGGTACTTGGTAATGGGAAGGTATGTTTAAAATAAAAGCAAATAAAAGATAGATTTTGGTTTTTAGACAAACTGACATGGAGGTGCTGTTCTTTAGCTTGCATAAGAATGTTTAAAACGTGGGACAAGCTTTGATGAATGCAATAATTGCGTCCTCTAGTTTCTGTATCTGACTTGGACATCCGGGGTCTTGTAACTCTAGAAGGGGCTGCCTGGGGAGCATGTCTTTCATGTGCAAATCAACCAATCTGGAGTGTCAAGCCAACCACTCTTTCTTGGGTTCCTACACTCTGGGCCACTACCTACCTGCTCCAGTCACTCCAGGGCTCAGACACCAGGAGTAGGGACAGTTCCTTCCGCTGCCTTTTCTGTCTTATGGAAACCACCAAGGGCTCAGGATTTGCCCTGGCCACTCTGCCTTCTGACCAACCGCCGTGCTCCCCCATGTCAACCCCCTCACCCACCTCGCGGTGTGATGTGTCCCCTTTACTTGGGACCCGTGAGCATAACCAACCTATCTATCAATGGCAATCGTCTGACCTGTTGGCCTTGGCGTGCCTGCAAAGGAACACTGAAATCTACATTTTAGAACAAGAAGACAATATGCATAACAATCAGTCCATTGTAAGTTTTGTTCTGACACTTACAAGGGTTAAGGATCCTGTTGCAAAAGATACATTGCTGCAAAGGAAATGACTGACAGCTTTTCTTCCTCATTTTTACAAGGCTAACAGAGATTTCTCTCAAGAAACACAAGAGTTATGGAAAACTTTGTAGGACCAACTCCAGCTGAAATAGCCTGTCCAAAAGTAAACAGAGCAACATATTTAGTACAATTTAGATGAGAAGAAAATGGCTGGTGTGAGCGTTGGGCCCATGGCTAAGGTATCTAAGTCGAGATGCTCATATCTCATATTGGAGTACCTGGGTTCAAATCCCGGCACCGGCTCCTGCTTCTGGCTTCCTCCGAGGCCAACTCGGGGCGGCAGCAGGCTGATGGCTCTAGTAGTTGGGGTTCTGCCACCCACATAGGAGACCTGGGTTGACTGCCCGGCTCCCAGCTCCCAAATTTGGCCCCAACTGTTAGCAGAGATTTGAGCAATGATCCAGAAGATGAGAGCTCTCTGTCTCTGTGTGTGTCTCCTCTCTGTCTCTCAAGTAAAAAAATCCATAAATACTTGAAAATTTTGAAACTGATTGCAAATTCCTGGTTCAACTTTGATTCCTCCGGACAGAAATGCCTTTACCAAAGAGTGCCCAGTCTCCCCAGGTGTGCTCAGTGTTCTCTTTTCAAAGGAATGGGCGGAATCATGTAGCTGTGGAGTAGCAGGGAAGCAGCGCCGAGCCACGCAGACTGGGGCCACCCAGCCGCCCAGTGGCTCAGCAGCGTCTATGCACAAATGGGTGTCGTTGTCCATTGGGAATTTTGAAGTCCAGGTGAGTGAAATGATGTCTCCAGATACTCTGATAGCCTAATTGAATATAAAAATACCCACGCTTTCTGCGGGTGAAAGTCATGGGCTCTGCTAAACCTATCAGGGTTTCTTGCCTCCAAAACTCTCTTTAAAGGTTGGTGAAAATAAAGGTGTACTTCCTCCTCGCCCCCATCCAAGTGCCCAGATCCGGCCTAGAGCCCCGTCCTCATGCTGTGGTCTTGTTGTGGGATGGCCGGATCCAGGGTCTTGTCTGTGAAGCAGGAAGGGATTCAAGGGTGAGACACAAGCGACGTCCAGAGGAGGAGTAGGGTTTATTTGTAATGGGAAGAAGGCACTCAAGAGGCATGGTGGGCACACACAAGAGTGAGCTGCACCCAATGAGCTTCAAGTCATCCCTACCTAGGATGTACAAGCACAGGGGAGTGTGTTTGGGGTGGAGTCTGAGAATCGCCCATTTTCTGGCCTTTTTGGGCAGTCTTGGGAGAGTCGTGCCATCAGGTGCATGGCAGGAGTAGGGATGTCAGCCATGGTAATTTTACTGTGCTGAAATTGTGCTAGGCCACAGGTCATCACATGGACACAGTCCTACTCTTTGCCTGAACTATCTCCTTGTCACTCTCAGATACGATCCTTTCCTGAGGTTCTGACCTAAGGCATCAGGCCCCAGGCATTGTGGTGCAGTAAGTTACTCCACTACTCGAGATACTGGCATCCCATATTGGAGCACTGGTTCGAGTCTTGGCTGCTCCTCTTCTGATCCAGCTCTCTGTTAATACACTTAGGAAGGCAGCAGATGACCAAAGTACTTGGACCCCTGCCACCCATGTGAGGGACTCAGATGGAATTTCAGGCTCCCAGCTTTGGCCAGGAGTTGAAGCCATCTGGGGGAGTGAACCAGTGGATAGAAGATGGTTCTCTGTCTCTCCTCTGCCTTTGACACTCTGCCTTTCAAATAAATAAATAAACCTTAAGACAAAACAAAACAAAACAACAACAACAAAAAAACAACTAAGGGAATATTGAACTACCTACGAGTTTAGAAGTTAGAAATACCTGACCACTGTGACAGCAAAGGCAATAGACCCCAAGTCCATTTCCAACACAGGATTACAATGAAAAAGAGATGTAGCTATGTTCCCAAATCTGTGGTTTTTCTAATAGCTTCAGAGCACACAGGAGACTGATCGTGCCAGGTCACCAGCAAGGGGAGAGAGGGTGTGTGGTGACGTAGGACAGGCATGGCCAGAGTCCCGTTAAGACCACCAGAGGAGCTGGCATTGTAGTGCAGAGGGTTAAAGCCTTGGCCTGCAGCGCCGGCATCCTTTATGGGCACTAGTTCAAGTCCTGGCTGCTCCACTTTCAATCCAGCTCCCTGCTAATGTGCCTGGGAAGACAATGGAAGATGGCCCAAGTCCTTGGGCCCTTCACCCATGTGGGAGACGTGGAAGAAGCTCCTGGCTCCTTGCTTCAGATCGACCCAGCTCCAGCCATTGCGACCATCTGGGGAGTAAACCAGCAGCTGGAAGACCTCTCTCTCTCTCTCTCTCTCTCTCTCTCTGCCTCTCTATAACTCTGCCTTTCAAATAAATAAAATAAATTTTTTAAAAAAAGGCCATCAGAGACCTTGAGCTCTGAAGACATGATTTCTTCCTCTTCCCCTACTATGTAATTAAAATTATACCAGATCATTAATTAAGGATAAGATAGTCAAGCAAAGCTCTGGTTTTTCCTATGGTAGAAAATTTGGCCCAAGTGCTTGGGCCCCTGCTCCCACATGGGAGACCAGGAGGAAGCACCTGGCTCCTGGCTTCGGATCGGAGCAGTGCCGGCTGTGGCGGCCATTGGGAGAGTGAACCAACAGAAGGAAGACCTTTCTCTCTCTCTCTCTAACTCTATCTGTCAAATAAATAGAAAAAAAAATTGGGTGAATATTTAATTATTTTACAAGAAAATGAGCTTTGGATGCCTGCGCTTTATTATCTGTCTTAGGGTAAATTAAAATGGAGAGCAGGCTTGAGGAATCCCTGAGCACACAAGCCAGCTCACCAAGGAGGCAACCTTGACCTTGCCAGGTTTGCAAATGTAAGTGAAACTTAACTTTGGCGATTTCTTGTAAATGCCTACATTCAAGTGAAAAAGAAACGAGCTCAATCAACCAGAAGGGACTAACTTGCAGCTATATAATTAGGACAGAGCTGATAAGGTATTGTGTAACTGTTCCCAACCAGATCTTTGCTTTGCTTTCACATTTCCCCTATTAAAAGCCTTCGCTTTGCATTGCCCCAGTGGTGCCAAACACCACCCTTCGTTTGTTGCTTCCCATTTCATGAATTGCTGTTTACTAAGAAAAAACTCTTTCGAATTTCATTGTGCCTCACCTTACCCTCTTTTTTAAATAACTTATTTTATTTATTTGAAAAGCAGAGTGGCAGAGAGAAAAGCAGAGATATAGGGAGGGAGGGAGAGAGAGAGAGATAGAGATCTTGCATTTGCTGGTTCACTCCCCAAATGATCCCAATGGCCAGGTATGGGCCAGCCCGAAGCCAGGAGGCTGGAACTCCATCTGGGTCACGCTCGTCCTGGCCGGCATCTGTTGGGTTGCTGGGACAGAGGAGGCTGATCCGGGAGCAGCACACACAGGGTGAGGGGCGATTTCTGAGATAACAAGGACAGCAGGCTGCCTGAATTGCTTAGTTGATATTGAAGAGAACTTTGTGGAAGTCAACTGATAAATGATATTTAAGTCAAACATTGAACAATTACATTAAGAAAGACCAAAAATAGGGGAGGATGTTTGGTTCCATGGCTGACATGCTGCTAGAGTCACCCGCCTCCCTTATTGAGGTGCCCGAGTTCGAGTCCTGGCTCGGCTTCTGATCCAGCTTCCTGCTAATGTGCCCCCTGGGGGGCAGCATCTAATGGCTCAAGTACTCGGGTCCCTGCCACTCACATGGGAGACCTGATTGAGTTCCTGGCTCCAACTTGAGCCTGGCAAAACCCCAGCTGTTTCAGGCATTTGGGAAGTAAACTAGTGGATGGGAGATCTCTGTGCATTGCTCTGCCTTTCAAATAAATAAAAATAAATAAATAAATGTAAGAGATGGAGAATATTCTACATATAGGGACTATATACCAAGAAAACCCATCCCAGTACATTTGATGTAAGCCCAGAATAGCTTGATACACACTCCACTCGAAGGTGGGGCAGGATGCTGGCTCAGAACCATACCCTGTATCGGAGTACGTGGGTTCAGTTCCTGGCTCTGGCTCCCAACTGTAGCTTCCTGCCATAGCACACTCTTGGAGTGTGATCGGGGTTCCTGCCACCCATGGGGGAGACCTGGATTGAGTTCCTGGCTCCTGGTTTCTGCCCCACCGGCCTATAACAGGCATCAGGGGGAGTGAACTAGAAAACTGGAGATCTCTGTCTTTGTATTTGCATATCAAATTAAAGACCAATGTTTTAAAAAGAGAGAGGAGGAAGGGAGTAGCAGTAGACTTTGGAATAGTTTACACAAGGGGGTTAAGCAGCCTTAACACCACAGCGCCGGCCCCAGGAGCTGTTAGATTCTTACAGACAGATGTTCAAGGCCTCGGAAACTTGGAGGTAGGTAAGAGGTTTATATTGTTGATCCCCAAACCCACTAGAAGTTGGTGTAATACCCTGGTCTGTAGCCTCAGACTGAATATTGCTGCGCCCGTTATTATTAGCAAGCAAGCACAGGCAGAGTTAGTGATAGAGAGAGAGACAGAGAGAGAGTTATAGACAGTGAGGGAGAGACAGAGAGAAAGGTCTTCCTTCTGTTGGTTCACTCCCCTAATGGCCGCCAGAGCCGGCGCTGCGCCGATCCAAAGTCAGGAGCTGTGTGCTTCCTCCCAGTCTCCCATGTGGGTGCAGGGCCCAAGCACTTGGGCCATCCTCCATTGCACTCCCGGACCACAGCAGAGAGCTGGCCTGGAAGAGGAGCAACCGGGACAGAATCTGGCGCCCCAACCAGGACTAGAACCTGGGGTGCCAGTGCCGCAGGCGGAGGATTAGCCTAGTGAGCCACGGCACAGTGCAGGCACTGCTCTTACAAGCTCAGCTCAGTCCATCAGCTTCCATAATGCAGAGACTCAATGATAAAACTTTGGTTCAGAGCAACAGTCCAAGAAGGCTGTCCCACGTGGGCAGACGACTCTGCTTCACTCAGGTCCCTGTAACATGATTCTCCGCCGTCTCTGGGCCGTTTGTTGTCTGTGCAGCACAGTCTGGCTATGGACATCACAATGAGGAGAAGCGAACAGAGGAGGCAAAGTCATGGTCTTAAGGTATAGGCCCAGAAATCTAGGCAGACTTTCTTTTACTCACTGACTGTAGATGAGACAGAGTCACGTCACCGCAGCTGTCTGCTAGGTGGACTAGGTGCAGGCTGGGTGGGCTGCGAGTGTGGAAGAACAGATGTTTTGGTGAGCAGCCGCGTGTCTCCATCGTGGCACATTGTCTAGCATTTTGCAAGGAGGGATTAATCAAAGCAGATGTGATAATACTCCAGAGGCAAACTGAGCCCCTGGTCATAGCAGGGAGGGGAATCTTTTTTTTTTTTTTAAAGATTTATTTATTTATTTGAAAGGCAGAGTTACAGAGATAGAGGGAGAGACAGAAAGAGGTCTTCCAACCACTGGTTCACTCCCCAAACGGCCGCAACAGCGGGAGCTGGGCCAATCTGGACCCAGGAGCCAGGAGATTTTTCTAGGTCTCCCATGTGGGTATAGGGGCCCAAGCACTTGGCACATCTTCCAGTGCTTTCCCTGGCCACTAGCAGGGAACTGAATGGGAAGTGGAGCAGCTGGGACTTGAACCGGCGCCCATATGGGATGCCGGTGCTGCAGGCAGAGGCTTGGCTTTCCAGGCCGGAGCGCCAGCCCTGGAAGTGGAATCTTTATGTCCAAGTCAGAGCCTGCATCAAGAAGCCCAGACTGCCGAGCTCATAAATTCGTGTAGTTTTTCCCCTTATTCCCAGAGGATACAGTCCAAGGCCTCCAGGGCCTGCCTGAGTCTGCAGATGAACCCTACAGATGCGATTTTTCCATATCCACCTAGATACGAGGTTTTATTTATAAATTCATCACAGAAAGGGATAGCAACCATAAAGAAAGATGGAACTATTCTAGCATAATTTTTAAAAAGATTTATTTATTTATTTTTAAAGTTTTATTTATTTATTTGAGAGGTAGAGTTACAGAGAGAGGCAGAGGCAGGGAGAGAGAGGTCTTCTACCCACTGGTTCACTCCCCAAATGGCCACAATGCTCATAGCTGAGCCGATCCAAAGCCACATCCAAAGTCTTCCATGTGGGTGTAGGGGCCCAAGGACTTGGGCCATCTTCCACTGTTTTCCCAAGCACATTAGCAGGGAGCTGGATTGGAAGAGGAGCAGCTGGGACTTGAACCAGCATCCATATGGGATGCTGGTGCTGCAGGCGGTGGCTTTACCCGCTACGCCACAGAGCCGGCCCCTCTAGCATACTTGAACAACATTGTCAGCATCACTACTCCTGAGCTTCAGGGCCACTAAACACAAGCACTGTGTTGCTGCTACAGTTTTCCTGATCCCCAAGACGGTTCCTAGGTGACAGCAGACATTGCATGGGGACTGGAATAAGGGATGACTCACATCCAGGCTGGGGAGGGTGTGAACCGAGATAGTGCAACAGGTCACCATGGGACTCGCAAACACGAGCAACGCCAACGCTCAGCAATTGCTCTTATCTGGATTTTCCCATTGAGGATGTCTGGGCTGCTGTTGATCTTGAGAAACTAAAACTGTAGAAAACGAAACTGTGGATGAGTGTGTGTGTGGGGGGGAGTGGGATACTGCACCCCATTCAAATAAGAGTACAGGTGCCTTCATGCTATTGTTAAATTAATCCACATATTTGAAACACTACACATTTCTTTCCAATAAAAATGATTTCTATCATTCTTTTTTTTTTTTTAATTTCTTTATTCACTTGGAAGACAGAGTTACAGAGAGGCAGCAGGAGAGACAGAGGGTGAGAAGTCTTCCCACCCACTGTTCCGCTCCCCAAATGGTCACAATGGCCGGAGCTTGGCTGATCCAAAGCCAGGAGCCTGGAGCTTCTTCTGGGTCCCCCATGTGGGTGTGGGTGCCCAAGGACTTGGGCCATCTTCTACTGCTTTCCCAGGCCATAGCAGTGAGCTGGATCAGAAGTGGAGCAGCTGGATCTCCAACTGGCGCCCATATGGGATGCTGGCACTGCAGGCGATGGCTTTACCTGCTACTCCACAGTGCCACCCCCGCCCATCACTCTTAAAGCATATCACAGTTAGCATATTGAGATGGCAAGAGCTGAGCCACTTGTACTAGGTCATCCACCAGCTGGAAAGCTGAGGAAGGCATTTCAAATAAACCGTGGGAGTACACTCCTGACCAGGAGATGCCAGTGCTAAGTGATGTCCACAGATTAAACCTCACACACACACACACACACGAGAGTGGGTACCAGAACAGAAACTAACACCAAGTAACGCCTATGCTGTACAGCTGTCAACATATATGGATTCCCACAGTGCCTCTGTGGTTCAGGATTGTACAAGGAAGACCAATGAAGTGCAGAATGTCGGGATCCAGGCGCACAATTCTACATGTCCTGATGTAGGGTCCACTTCCTCCTCGCTAAGGAACCGGCGGGACAGATAACCTCTGTGGTCTGGCAGGACTTCTGGGCTGGCCTGAATCCTCTTTTTCAGGGTTCGATCTGCTCTCCCATTAGACTGAGTGGGGACATCCACTTCCTGTGCGTGCATCTTTTTTTTTTTTTTTTTTTTAAGATTTATTTATTTATTTGAAAGAGTTACAGAGAGGGGAGATGGAGAGAGAGAGAGAGAGAGAGAGAGAGAGGTCTTCCATCTGCCGGCCCACTCCCCAATTGGCTGCAACGGCTGGAGCCGGGCAGATCCAAAGCCAGGAGCCAGGAGCTTCTTCTGGGTCTCTTATGTGGGTGCAGGGGCCCAAGGACTTGGATCATCTTCTACAGCTATCCCAGGCCACAGCAGAGAGCTGGATCAGAAGAGGAACAGCCAGGACTGGAACCAGTGCCCATGTGGGATGCTGGCACTTCAGGTCAGGGCTTTAACCCTCTGTGCCACAGCACTGGCTCCTTTTTTGAGACAGGCAGAGTGGACAGTGAGAGAGAGAGACAGAGAGAAAGGTCTTCCTTTGCCGTTTGTTCACCCTCCAATGGCCGCCGCGGCTGGTGCGCTGCGGCTGGCGCACCGCACTGATCCGATGGCAGGAGCCAGGTACTTATCCTGGTTTCCCATGGGGTGCAGGGCCCAAGCACTTGGGCCATCCTCCACTGCACTCCCGGGCCAGAGCAGAGAACTGGCCTGGAAGAGGGGCAACCGGGACAGAATCTGGCGCCCTGACCAGGACTAGAACCCGGTGCGCCTGCGCCGCAAGGTGGAGGATTAGCCTGTTGAGCCACGGCGCCGGCCCTGCATCGTTCTTATAAATCAAAGTTCTCTTTGGCTTTGGCCCTGCCTCAAAATATTGTAGTCCTAAGTTACTGTGTCCTGGTGAATTTCTTTGCATCTGACTACTTGTGGAAAGATGACATAATCAATGGCAAAAATGAGGAACGCTTTCAATTCACCCACCAGAAAGAGAGTTCACAGGGGCTAAGAGCTCAGAGCAGCCCCTGGCCTGCAGTCGCTCTGTGTGTGCTGCTCTTATCATTATTTGTTCTTCGTGATACATCTGTGCATTAGGGGACCTCAAACCTTCTCCACTTTATTTTACTGTACTAAGAAACCACTAGCGAATACTTTTGTCTTTCCACCATCACTAAATAACACCACGGGGACAACATCAGATGACAGCTGGGATGGCTTTGAAACTCGACATAGTTTAAAAATAAAAATGAATCTATTTTTTCTAAAGGGAGCTGATGCTGTTGTGCACTGGGTTAAGCCACAGCCTGCGACACCAGCATTACGTTTTGGAGTGCTGGTTCAAGTCCTGGCTGTTCTGCTTCCAATCCAGCTCCCTACTAATGCACCCTGGAAGGCAGCGGAAGATGGTCCAAATACTTGGGCCCCTGCACCCATGTGGGAGACCTGGATGGAGCTCCAGGCTCCTGGCTTCAGCCTGGTTTTCCCTGTCCTGACCGTCATGGCCATCTGGGAAGTGAACCAACAGGTGGAAGACCTCTTTCTCTCTGTCTCTCGCTCTCTGTCACTCTGCCTTTCAGATAAATAGAAGTAAAAATAAATCTTAAAAAAAAAAAAAGAAATTTGAAATGATTAAGGCTGTGAATCCAGGATTGAAAAAAAATTACTTTTCTCTTGCCCTTTATCTGTTGTCTGCCTTTTAGCCGTTTCACTATCAGCCTTTCTATATGAAGTAATACAGGTAGATAAAAAACAAGAACTGAAATAAATTTTTTAAAGAAAAGTTGCTCAATGTGCAGCTGTTGAAAGAGAGTTCTCATCTGTGTGTGTTAAATTTGTCTCCACACTCTCTGTTCCCCTAACAACTGTAGCTTTACTGGCGTGAAAATGTTTTGAAAATTCTGAGAGAATTACTTTTAACTCAAGCTTTGGCAAAGAAAATGTACGACAGACCTAATATGATGCTGGGCCGTGAGGCTTTTCATGTTAACTGTGTGTTCATTGAGTTTTTGGTAAATATTCTACCATCTTCTGATTGAAACCAATTCTGATGGCTAAAAGGCAAGCAAAACCAAGAGTACACTTCATTTTTCAAAAATTCCACTTAGGTGAACACGTCTAATTCTATCCTTAAATAGAGCCAAAAATCTACTTTAGTAGACTTAAAGATACAAAAATGAGATCAAGTTCTGAGCAAATCCTCTTTCTGGTTTCTTGTCCCCACAGACAATGCAGCTGCTGCAAGTATGGCTGGATTGCTGGATTCAGGGGTCCTGGCTTGCCCAGAATTTTCCCGAATGTACCCCAGGAAGCTCTATGTCCTAGGGAAACCTGGAGGTTCGGTTGCCTTAGCTGGGGGAGCCCTCACATGCCGCCTTAGCTTGTTCATCGTCACTACAACAGAACACCCGAGAGCAGCCAATTTCTAGAGAGCAATAGGTTATCTGGCTCACCCTGCGGAGGCCACGGGGTCTAAGACCATGGTGCTGGCCCCTGCTCAGGTCTCCCGAGGGCCTTCTTGCTGCCTCGTTGCATGAGGAGGGCACTGTGTGGTGAGACAGAGCTGGTGTGTATCAGCTCAGCTCTCTCCACTTCTTATGAAGTCACTACTGCTGGCATGAGGGCCCACTCTGGTGACCTTAACTACTAATGACCTCCCAGAGGCCCCACTGCCAAATACCATCAACATATGGATGTGGGGATTAAGTTTCCAACACATGAGATTTGGGGATGCATTCAAACCATAGGACAGGCCAAACAAAAAAGGTCTGAGCTCCACAGACAAAGAGGGATTTGTCTTCTGGGTCTTTTCCTGGAACCTAATGGGGGCCGGGTGTGCAGGTGTCACTTGATAACGTCCTTATCAACATCTCCATGTCCCTAAGCCTTTGGAGCCCCCCCTCCACATGCTACCTGGAAAGCTCCCCTAGTGAGTGCGCCGCGGGAATCGGTCTGTCCTGAGCTGGTGTTCCGTCCACGCCTCTTGTTCTCATGTCTGAGGAGCGCTTGTCTATGTTTGCCTAGGGTTCCGATGAGCTTTATTAGGAAAGGGTGGCGAGTCTTCTGGCGTACAAACGTGCTCTTTCTGGGCTCGGTGTGTGCCTGTCCTACTGGGACATGCTGAGATTTGACGCTCCGTAGGAGTCTGTGGCCACGGGTGATTATGGTGAGTTTGGAGACTGAGCAATCCCATTCAAGGCATCTTCTCTAGATGAGGTTATCCGAGGTGTTTGAGCAAAGACGGGCAAGTCTTCTACAGGCAAGCTGCTTCCATTGAGGAGAGAAGCTAAGGAATGGTAACGCCAGCACTGCTGTAACTCAGCAAGCCACACTCTTAAACTTTATGGTTAGAGGTGGGCATTGGGCACAACAGTTGCGATGCTGCTTGGAACATCCACTCCCATATCAGGGTGCCTGGTTTCAGTCCAAGCTCCTCCACTTTCCAATCCAGCTTCCTGCTAATGTGCACCCAGGGAAGCAACTGTGATGACGCAGTGCTTGGGTCCCTGCCATCCACATGGAAGACCCAGATTGAGTTCCAGGCTCTTGGATTTGGCCTGGTCCAGCCCTGGATGTTAGAGGCACTTGGGGAGTAAACCAGAGGATGGAAGATCTCTCTCTCTCCGTCTCTCTTTCTCTCTGTGTGTATGTCTCTGTCTTACAAATAAAATGAAAATACATTTTTAAGATTTTATGTTTAATTTTCATAGAATCAGTTCTCTGGCTCAAAGAAATAAGATTCTTTTAGGACTGTCACGGAAACTCTATGGTTCTCTAACAATGAAGTGAACTCAGATAAAGGCTTTGAACTTGTCATTTGCTTTCTGTAAGTACTCTACTGTGCTCAGAAAAATCTCACAGCACCCTCTTTAGAATCAGCATTTACTACCATACCATCTAAGCGTGACAGCCACTGGGGCTCCAAAGACAGCTGCCTCAGTTGACAAATAACCGTAGGTGACAGCTTGACTGTGATGTCCCTGCACACCAAGGACCACCAGCTTGCATTTGCCATGGGCAAATTGTTCTTTCATAATATGCATTTTCCATGAATTTGCTGAAGACTCCTTGTGTTTGCATGCATAACACATTTTGTTGATTCTATGACCAACTGAAGGACATTGAGATCTTTCCAGTCTGAGGTGTTAATGATCAAACTGCTATCAGCATACATGGACAAGCTGTTGTGCGAATGTAAGTTTTCTTTGTTCTTGAAGAGTGATTTGCTGAGGCTAACTGTAGAGCTGTCAATTGGTTTCTAAAGTGACAATTTTTTTTTTAAGATTTATTTATTTTACTTGAAAGCCACAGTTACACAGAGACAGAAGGAGAGGCAGAGAGAGAGGTCTTCCACTGGTTCACTCCTCAGATGGCTGTAATGGCTGGAGCCAGGAGCCAGGAGCTTCTTCCGGGTCTCCCACATGGATAGCAGGGATCCAAGGACTTGGCCCATCTTCCACTGCTTTCCCAGGCCATAGCAGAGAGCTGGATCGGAAGTGGAGCAGCCAGGACTTGAACTGGCACCCATATGGCGTGCCGGCACTGTAGACGGCGGCTTTACCCACTATGCTATAGCACTGGCCCCAACAATGCTATTTTTACATTCCTACTCTCAATGTTCAAGTGTTCCTCGTGGTCCACGTGTGCCTCTCCTCTACTTGTTAGATGCTGGCATGGTTATAAACCATGGAAATAAGACCAGAATCTATCCTTCTTGCTGTTCCTTGAATCTGCTTGGTTCATCCCTATTTCAAAGCTTATGCACCGGCCGGCGCCACGGCTCACTAGGTTAATCCTCTGCCTGCGGCGCCGGTATCCCGGGTTCTAGTCCCTGTTGGGGCGCCGGATCCTGTTCTGGTTGCTCCTCTTCCAGGCCAGCTCTCTGCTGTGGCCCGGGAAGGCAGTGGAGGATGGCCCAGGTCCTTGGGCCCTGCAGCCGCATGGGAGACCAGGAGGAAGTACCTGGCTCCTGGCTTCAGATCGGCGCAGTGTGCCGGCTGTAGCGGCCATTTTGGGGGTGAACCAACAGAAGGAAGACCTTTCTCTCTGCCTCTCTCTCTCATTGTCTAACTCTGCCTGTCAAAAAAAAAAAAAAAGCTTATGCACCTGCTGTTTCTTCCTGCTAGGACACATTCTCAGGTGTTAGTATAACATTCATTCACATTTTTTAAGAAGAAAATTTAGTTATTTGAGAGGGAGTGGGGAGAGGGAGAGAGCAAGAGATGGGGAGAGAGGGAGAGAGAGAGAATGAGCCCATCCACTGCTATACCCTCCAATGCCTTCAACAGCCAGGCTAGAGTCCAGACCCTGGAGCTCAGCCCAGATCTCCTGTGTGGATGGCCAAACCCAATGACTCGAGCTACCACCATTGTCTCCCAAGGTTTGTGTTTGTAGGAACCTGGAATCAGGAGTTGGAGCCAGAGCTGGAACCCAGGTACTATGATGTGAGATTCAGATGTCTTAAGTGAAATGTTAGACACAAGGCCAAATGCCCACCCCCACGTTGTTTTTAAAGGGAGCTCTTCTGTACACACATAAAGACCAGCTTAAAAAATGAAAACACTCAGGAACATGAATGGATAAATGGGGACCAAATTATGAGATTGTATGAGGATATGTCAAAGAGTTCATGGCAAAAAGAATAAATAGATAGGTTTATTGTGGTGCAAAATATTTAAATAAAAATCTAATTCTTCAAAAAGTTCATGGGAAATATCTGTCAAGAGAAAACTATATGTGGCTTTCAAATTTTTTTGCACCAAAATAAACTTATCTTTTAATTCCATTTTTTCCACAAATACTTTGAACTCCCCTTGTATACCTTTTCCCCCAGATTCTCCCATATATCCTGAGAACTTAACCATTTTCCATTAGTAACTAATTTTTACTTAAAGTTTTCTTATTTGTAATGTTTTCGAGTGGATTTGTTAAAAATACTTCTTAAGTATTTAACTAAAACTTGTGTATTTTTAGCAACAAAATAGGGATCAGAGACATCAACTTCAAATGATGCATCTTTCTCTAACTTTGAGGAAAAAATGTGCAAAGAAAGTAATTTGTGTTTTTAAGGCATTCCTGTGACAGGATCTGACCTGCAGTGCCAGTAATTCCCTTTATAGAGATGTTTGTGTTTCTATTGCTTAAGGATAAAGGAAGTGGAAGTCATGATCATTTGCTTTTGTTACAATCTTTTCATTTTTAAAGGCATATTCTTAAGGAGTTTCAAACTGTTAAGGTTTATAAACAAACAGAAACCTAACTAACATTTGCGGGAATTATTTCCCATTGAATTTATACTTTATTCTTGTGTTCATCTATAATTTTAGAAAGCTCACCCGTAATTTCAACAATTTCACCATTTTCTGTTCCCTATTTCCCTATGCCCAAGAAATTGAAACCACTCAAGAAACTCAGCTTTGGGAACTGAACGTGAAAGTTGTTTGCCTAAAATAGAGCCTTAAAAATCAGCCCCCTCTTAAGTGAATAGTTCCTCATAAATGGCTTATGGAAAGAGAAATTGCTTAGAGGAAAAGGAATGTTGAACATGGTAGCCAACAATGACAACATTTAATGAGCACATAATGTGCTTTTAAAAACTAAATGCATGATTCTTGCAACAAATATTTATTGAGCAATTGTTATGTGCTAGGCATTACTCCAGGCCCTGGAGATAAGTTCTTGATCAAAACAGAAAACATCTGAGCCCTAATGGAGCTTAGATTCTGGTGGGTGGGGGTAGACACCAACAACACCAAAAAAGTAAAACAAATGGCATCTTATGCTTTAAGCAGAGGCAAATAAAGTGGCAGAGGTGGGAACAGAAGGTCGGGTTCTGTGTACCTGTTAAAGGTAGAGCCCAGAGACTTTTCTAATGCTGTGGGGATGGAACATGACAGAGAGGGGTCAAGGATGAGTGTCAGGCTGTGGCCAGAACAAAAGGAAGAGTGGATGCCATGATGCAGATAGCAAGAGGGTAGGGCAGGAGGGCAGGAGGGGCGATAATGTGCTCAGCTTTGAACTTGGTAAGTTGGAACAACCTAGCAGGCCTTCAAGTAGAAATATCAAGCAAGTGGTTCCATATTCAATTCTGCCAAGTTCAAGTTCAAGGCGGAGATGTAGGCTGGAAGTTCACATTTGGCAGTAATCAGTGTGCAGATGACAAAGTTATGAGTCTGAATTCGGTCATTTTCATGTGCAACTGTGATAACCAGTTATCTCATACCTCCATGATGTAGCTATGATCTTAACGAACTAGAGAGGTCTGAACAACCTGTTCTAAGTGACTGTGTGGACTCAAATTGTTTGTCTTAAGGGTTATATGTTTATTTTCATCTATTTGAAAGGCAGAATGAGAGAGAGAGAGAGAGAGAGAAAATCTCTTCCATTTACTGGTTCATTCCTCAAGTCATAGCTGGGCCAGGCTGAAGCCAGGAGCCTGGAACTCCATTCAGGTCTCCCATGTGGATGGCAGGGAGCAAGGGCTTGAGGTATCTGCTGCCTCCCAGGGTGCACACTAGGAAGAAGCTGGATCAGAAGCAGAGCAGCTGGGACTTGAATAGAGGGTGCAGGTGTCCCAAGCAGTAGCTTACCTGGCTGTGTTACAATATCCACCTCTCAAATTGCCTTCTTATTCCAGTCCTCATGTAATAATCATGTGTTCTGATTATAAGGAAATTATTTCTCTGGGGTTTAGTTTCCTTTTATGCAAAATTAAGGAACAGGGTTCTCTGATTGCTAAAAGAAAGGGAGGTTTGGAAGGCAGGCTTCCAGCATCTTTACGCAGTTGAAGGGACACCTCTCTGCTTGCCTTGCAACTTTTGATGCTGGGGCCTTTTATAGAGTTGCTATTTGTGGAGTTTTGTGTGTGTGTGTGTGTGGGGGGGGAAGCTATTACTATTACCTGCTTCACACAAACTGGAAAAAGTCTCCACCACCTCCACCTGCTCTGAGTTTTTATTTACCCAATAGCCATCAGTGCCTGCTTGTGTTTCTCTATGCACTGACCATTCTGGCCCAATGTTGAGACAGTAAGGAAAGACAGGGAACTATTCGCATTCTATGATGAAAAAGTCAGTAGATCGGGATAACTGAGTTACATATGTACCTACTGGCCTGCTTGTCCACCCACCCACCCATCCACCCACCCACCCATCCATCCATCCATCCATCCATCCACTCCTCATCCAGCTCAAGCATTGACAGATTGGCTCATTTTTCCCATAGCCAATGGCCTTTCAAATCAAGGGAGTACGGGGAGAAAGGAACAGATATATTTTGAGTTTTGGGCAGAGGAGGTGGGCTCAGGAAATTTTAATCTCTCCTCTGGGAGAGGAAGGTCACACGGATTAGGGCCAACGGGCGGGCCCAGGTCGCAGAAGCACGGAGGGTGGGCGGCTCAGGCTCCTCCGGGCGGGGCGGGGGAAGGTGGGCAGGCCGGTGGTGTGGGAGAGATGGGCCTGGGTTGACCAGGCGGGGTGCCGCGTCTGCCCAGTTCACCAGCACCCTCCTCTGGAGCCACAGGGAAGTCTCCTCTCAAGTCGCTGGCTTCGGTCCTGAGGTCCCAGGGTGTCCCCCGAGGCGCGCACCACAGCGCAGCCCACCCAGAGAGCGGTGGCCCGGTCGCTGGGTCGCCGCTGCCCGGCTGCAGCCCGCGGCCCCCACGCCCGGCTCCCAGGCCGCTTTGCGGGTTCTCTCGGCCTTTCCCCCGAGCACCGACCAAGGCGCGCAGCACTCCCGGCGTTTGGGGAAGGAAGCGGTGGCAGCTCCGAGTCTGCTGGGCTTGGCCCGGGCGGCCCCACAGCTGCTTCTCCCCTGCCCGCGGACCCCTGGGGGTCAGCGCCGTCACCACTTGCGCCTCCAAGTCACAAAGGCTGCCTCTTTAGGGCCAGCTAGCGTCCTCGGCGTGGTTCCTTTGTGCTCAGTTTACCTTGCACGTTCACCTGCTAACAGAAAATGTTTCCTGCGTTCACTCCGCATTGCCTAACTGCTTCCAAAAGGCAGTTTTAGCGCCAGCACCTCCTCCCCTTCCGGTACCATTATTTACACGGGTTGTGGGACCCGCAGACGTCTCCACAGGGTCTCCAGTTCAAGTCTGAGCTGCTCCATTTCTGATCCCGCTCCCTGCTAATGGCCTGGGGAAGCAGCGGAAGATGGCCCAAGTGCTTGGGCCCCAGATACCCATGTGAGAGATGAGGATGGAATTCCTGGCTCCTGGCTCCTGGCTTTGGCCCAGCCCCAGCCCCAGCCAATGCAGCCATTTGGGGAGTGACCCAGAGGGTGTAAGCTCTCTCTAGCTATTTCAAATAAAGATCACAGCTTTTACAAATAATATATTGCATTTAGCTTGATGTGTAAAAATATGGACTGAACTTGTAATCAGTAGACTGACTAATCACTAATGTGATAAACTGCATTTCTTCATGCAAGTTTTGGAAGCTGGTGTGTATCTTACTCTTACAGGGCTTCTCTGTTCAGACCAGCCACATTGCCAGTGCTGCACAGCGTCCTGTGGCAGGTGGCAAGCACGCACACTTCTCCACATTTGAGTTCACAGCGGCTCGCCTGTGCCCAGGGCCCAGCAGATGGTCAATGCGTGTCTGCCGACTCACTGGACAGCACACATTAAGGAGGACAGCTACAGAAATGTCACGTTTATCTCCATGGAGAAGGTAGTTCTTAATAAAGCACAGAAATCTAAAACCGCCCCACTGTTAATAAGAAGATAATCTTGTAAAGGGACAACACAAGTCTAAGTCTCAAATGTCACAGCGTGGCGATGGCATCAACAGGCAGCACGCATGGGTAACCACCACCGCATAGGCAAACACACGCAGGAAACCCACAGAGAAGAAACACAAATGTCCTAGAAACATTTTGAAAAATATTCTACCACCCAGCAATCACAGAATTGTGAAGTGGAACAACATTGTTGCCTGTGGAATTGGCAAGGATTAAAAACCTTCTATCTTTGTGTTACTGGGAGGGGCAGGTCCAAGGAAAGAGGCCCTCGCACTGCTGGTAGACATGTAGACTTTTCTGGAGGCTGATTTGACAAAATGCATCAAACACCTTAAAAACGTGCATTATTAATACTCCAATCCTCCAGTCCCTGGGAATACGCATGCGTGTGCACACACGCTGCTCCTAGGGATGTTTTTCCTGTGAAAATAATCAGAGATGTGCCCAAAGACACAAATCTACTCATTGTATTTGCAAGGGAAAATTTTTTTTAAAAGCAACGTGTTCAACAATACATTTACATGATAAAAACCTATGCCATCAATATTTTTTTTTAAATATTTATTCATTTTTAGGGAGAGACATCTTCCCTATACTAGCTCATTCCCCAAATACCCACAGCAGCCGTGGCTGAGGGGCCAGGCTGAAGCCAGGAGCTAGGCACTCAATCCAGGTCTCCCACGCCGGTGGCAGGGACCCAGCTATTTGGGCCATCACTTGTTGCCTCCCAGGGTATGCATGAGCAGGAAGCTGAAGACAAGAGCTTCAGCTGGGACCCGACTCCAGGCACTCTGATTTGGTATGTGGTTGTCTTAACTGCTCTCTTAACCACCAGGCCAAGTGCCCGCCCCACAAGCACAGCATGGTTTCAATTTTGTTAGAAATATGCCTATTAGAAAGCTAAATGGTCATCAGTTTGCAGTGCACATCTTTCAATAAAACTATTATAAATTTTTATTTTCTCTTTGTACTTTTCTGTGTCTCTGGACTTCCCATGATGTGCATGCTACTTTTGCATTAGAGGAAAACTGAAGTAAATATTAGTATTTTTTTTTCTTTGACAGGCAGAGTGGATAGTGAGAGAGAGAGAGACAGAGAGAAAGGTCTTCCTTTTTGCCGTTGGTTCACCCTCCAATGGCCGCTGCGGACGGCGTTTCGTGCTGATTCGAAGCCAGGAGCCAGGTGCTTCTCCTGGTCTCCCATGCGGGTGCAGGGCCCAAGGACCTGGGCCATCCTCCACTGCCTTCCCGGGCCATAGCAGAGAGCTGGCCTGGAAGAGGGGCAACCGGGATAGAATCCGGCACCCCAACCGGGACTAGAACCCAGTGTGCTGGCGCCGCAAAGCGGAGGATTAGCCTGTTAAGCCACGGTGCCGGCCAATATTAGTATTTTTTACAATAAAAGATGGGGCAAGCATTTGGCCTGATGGTTAGGCTCCTGGCTGGAACACCAAGACCCATATTGGAGGGCTGTTTGAGTCCTGGCTTTGCTCCCAGTTCCACCTTCCTTCCAATGCAGACACTGGGAGGCAACAGGTGTTGTGTCAGGTTCTTGGGTTCCTGCCATACATGAAATTGCACTCCGGGTTCCCAGCTTTGGCTTGGCCCAGCCCTGGCTGTTGAGAGCATTTGAGGAGTGAACCAGTAGATGAAAGCTGTTTCTCCTTTTCTCTCTCAAATAAATACTTAAAGGAGATAAAAGTGGCCAGCACCATGGCTCACTAGGCTAATCCTCCACCTGTGGTGCCAGCACTCTGGGTTCTAGTCCTGGTTGGAGCGCCAGTTCTGTCCCGATTGCTCCTCTTCCAGTCCAGCTCTCTGCTGTGGCCCAGGAAGGCAGTGGAGGATGGCCCAGGTCCTTGGGCCCTGCACCCGCATGGGAGACCAGGAGGAAGTACCTGGCTCCTGGCTGTAGCAGCCATTTGGGGGGTGAACCAACGGAAGGAGGACCTTTCTCTCTGTCTCTCTCTCTCTCACTGTCTAACTCTGTCAAAAAAGAGATAAAAGCAAGCTGTGGGCCACTTTTAGGTCATGTCCCTTATCAGTTCCTGGCCGAATGTTTCTGATAATGAGCAAGGTGTGTAACTTATTATCCACACTACAAAGGTCTTTTGACATTACTGGCTAAGCAGCAATGCTGGCTCCACTGGGACATGGGAATATGACTGTTTTACGACGTGACTTCCCGGTAGCCAGATACAATAACTTTACTGCTCTATTGGGGATTCTAAGTCTTCTTTCTCAGAACAGTAATTCTTTTTCAGATAAGTAGGCAAGTATGATACTTAAAGAAAGACACTAAAATGTGAGGCTAGTTAGACCTTCCTTTAGCACCTAACCTTATCCTTTACTTTGAAATGAACTTAGGAGAATAATTTTACACCTGTTTTTGTGGGGGCTACATATAGGTTATCTTTACACCTATTTTAAAAATACATGTTAAACAGTAAAGATTATATTGGAAGAATTAAAAGTTACATTTATAGGTTAGCTTAAATTTAGAAACAGTGCCCTTCTAATTTTTATTACAATTCCATATTACAACAACCTACACCATGAGTTTTCATTTCTTAGGTCTTCATTCCCTATACTTTACATAGTTCTGATCATGTGTACATGAAAATATTTTAATTAGGCTACCTGATATTGGATGGCATTAATGATTTCTAATGGTTGCAACTGACACCATGTCTGGCAGCTAACAGGAAGGCTAGCTTCTTCAATGTACAACAAATATTTGAGGGCTTATGGTATAGTGTTCAGGAGATATATCTCTAAGACAAGGCCACAGTTACCAAGAAATCCCCATTCTTGCAGGGGGGGACTGAAACATTTTAAACTCAGGAGAAAGGTAATTCTTGTTCCCCTTAGTCCAGCATCTAGCCTGTGGAGCCATCAGGGAGCTTGCCCAGACCATGCAGCTATGAGACTGCAACCCAGTGAGTTCCTAGCCACCACTCCACCAGCACCCACCCAGCTCGGGAATTCTGAGGATGGGCCGGTTAGAGCTGGACTAGTTGTATTTAGTTTGCTCATTGGCTGCTACAACACATTACCGCCAATCTAGAGGCTGAAGACGAGTTTAACAACTTTCAGTTCTAGAGATCAGAAGTCCAAAATCAGTTTCACTGGGCTAAGGTCAAGGTGTCAGCAGGGCTGGTTCTGTGGGGACGCTGAGGGGAGATCCTGTCTGCTTCTTTATCCTGCTTGCTTCTGAGACACCTGCCCTCCTGGGCCCATGACCTTGCCCTCCCATCACTCCAACCCTTGCTTCTGTAATCACACCTCCTGCTATCTGCCGCCTTCTACCATGGAGGGGAACTCACTTGTGGGTTCCAGGATGGAGACGCGGACACCTTCGGGAGGGCTTTGTTCACCCTAGCACAGCTGTGGGCCCTGGGATGGCCAGAACTCGCACTTTGGGACAAAAAAAGGAAGATGGGGCTGCGAAGGGAGAGCTTTCTAGTTTGCCACACTGGTAGAGCCCTTCCCAGGCCGGGTTCAGTACTGGGGCACTGGGTGTTCCCCAGAGCTATGGCCGATACAACTGGGTGCCTTCAACAACAGACTCACTCTCTCCCAGGTCTGGAGGTCGGGGGTCTGAGACCATGCTGTCGGCTTCTCCTAAGGCCTCTCTCCATGCCTCGCGGACGGCCACCACCTTCCCGCTGTGCACATGCGTGTCTCATGCCTCTCCATACCCAGAGGCTCTTTTCCTTTAAGGACACTAGTCATCTCGGATCAGGGCCCACCCTAGAGATCTCATTTGAACTTCGTCACCTCTTTCCAGGCCTCTCTACAAGGAGTTATGTTCTGAGGTGTTGAGGGTTGGGACCTTGGAATGTAAGTTTGGGCGGACTGGGGGGACACCGTGTAGCTCCTAACAGGCCTGCACAGCTGCCTACTCAGTTGAATGCTGCCAACAGCCCAGGGGTAAGGGTGTGAACGACCGCTGCGGGCCCTCAGCTGGTGCCAGAGGGGCGGCTCACCCCCAGGCCAAGCCCTCACCCTTGACCAGCTGGCAGACAGCTGTGACGGCAGGGAGGTGGAGGATGGGACCTGTGGCCGTGAAGAGACCAGCCCAGAGGGCGTGGGCCGGGGTGAAAGCCTTTACGCTGGTGGGGCACTGGAGACATCCAAGCAGAGCGAGAGGCAGCACCGCAGGCGGCAGTTTTCAGACGCTGTAGCTCGTACCACCCCTTCCCCCCCATCATAAACTTAGCCGGGTAACTAACTGTCCACGGTTGTTCTCTCCTGTTCCTCTTACAACCCCGCAGGGACTGTGACTCAGAAGGGCAAGGGCAGGCCAACTCCACTGAACAAACTTCCCAAGGCAAGATTGACAGAACTGTAACTCTGCTACGCTCTTGGCAGGCCCTTCATAGTTCTGCAAGGGACACCCGAGACCCACAGGGGAGGGGCGACTGCTGCGCTTCCCGTCGACTCCAGGGGTTTGAAGTCTGAGACTCAGAGGCTCGTAATCCACTTCATCCCTCCTTCCTTCTGTCCCTCCCCCTTTATACTATTCTACCGGGGGAAGCAAGGAGAAATGAAAAAGCATAAAGTAATTCAGTAAGTCTAAGCAGCCTTTTGGGGGCACAAGAATCTGTGAGGAACTTTATGTCCTCCTGTCCTCATTTGTGACAGATCAGGACAGGATTTTGATTAAATTATTGTATAAGTTTATTGAAAGTTAGTTTCAAGGGTGAGGTGGGGGCGGGGAGGGAAAGATCTTCCACTCGCTGCTTCACTCAGCCAGGCTGGGCCAGGCCAAAGCCAGACTCCATCTGGGTCACCCACAGGGGTAGCAGGGCCAAGCTGCTTGCGCCACCATCTGCTGCCTTCCTAAGTGCGTTAGCAGGGAGCTGGATTGGAAGTGGAGGAGCCAGGACTCAAACGGGCACTCCTGTGGATGCCACCATTGCAGGCAGTGCCTTAACCCACAGCACCACGACTTCAGCCCAAGATTTTCTTTGACTCTAAGATTTTGTTGGAACTTTCGTCAATTTTAAATGAACCAGTGGACAAAAGACCTCTTTATTGCCTTTCTACTGCTCTGCATTTTGAATAAATAACCTTAAAACAAAAAAAAAGGAAATAAAACTGAAATACAGGGGCTGGCGCTGTGGCGCAGTGCGTTAGCGCCCTGGCCTGAAGCACCGGCATCCCATATGGGTGCCAGTTTGAGACCCAGCTGCTCCACTTCCAATCCAGCTCTCTGCTGTGGCCTGGAAAAGAAGTGGAAGATGGCCCAAGTCCTTGGGCCCCTGCACCCGCGTGGGAGACCTGGAAGAAGCTCCTGGCTCCGGATTGGCGCAATTCTGGCCGTTGTGGCCAATTGGGGAGTGAACCATTGGATGGAAGACCTCTCTCTCTCTCTCTCTCTCTGCCTCTCCTCTCTCCGTGTAACTGACTTTCAAATAAATAAATAAATAAATCTTCAAAAAAAAAAAAAATACAATGTCCTCAGCCTCCTCCAACTGGAACCAGTGCTAATGGGGTAAGATTTTTCAAAGCCTTTAAAAATACAGAGTGATATTTGCAAGAAAAAGGAAATTAACATGGATTTCAATTCTGTCTAGTCTGATACAATGTCTAATTAGATACAATCTAAGCCAATCCTATGAAAAGCGGGGTAGTGTTCCTGTTTCTTCTTCTCCCTTCAGCTGAGTGCCACAGCAGAGCTAAAGGTCCAGGACTCCTCCGTCTCAATGCTCTCAGTGGTGCAGGCTTTGCTGAGTACACGGTCAGAGTCGTTTTGTCCGCTTACCAGTGCCTGCACGTGCGAGTGTGCCGTCAGCTGCACTGTCATCATCATTATGTAACTGAACACTGGTGCTGCCCACAACCCACACAACCAAGGGACTGCATCCCCTACATCCCCTGTCCCTGAGAGCCACTGACATCAAGTAAAATGCACTGTACATTTATAGTGCCAGGTGCTGAAAACAACAGTAAGGGGCCGGCAAGGCTGGGTGGCACGTGCATGTGAACTTTTACCTACAGGAGCTGAGAAGAGCCTCTGTGAGCAGGTGCCATTTAAGAAAAGACCCCCAGTGAAGAAAGACGACGCTGCTTTCAAGCCAGGCAGAGAACAATCACTGTAAAGGCTGTGGCTTGGGAGGCTGCCCAGTCTGAAGACAGTGAGGAAGGCACCGTGGCTAGAACAGGCGAGTGTGAAGGACAGTGAGAGACCTGACAGACGAGGTTGGTCACGCAGGGCCCAGCGCACGATCTAAGAGGACCATGCAGGTTTGGGACAATGAGTGACATGAGCTTACTCATGTTTTAAAAGAATTACTCTGGGCTGGCGCCGTGGCTCAACAGGCTAATCCTCCACCTTGCGGCACCGGCACACCGGGTTCTAGTCCCAGTTGGGGCGCCGGATTCTGTCCTGGTTGCCCCTCTTCCAGGCCAGCTCTCTGCTGTGGCCAGGGAGTGCAGTGGAGGATGACCCAAGTGCTTGGGCCCTGCACCCCATGGGAGACCAGGATAAGCACCTGGCTCCTGCCTTCGGATCAGTGCGGTACGCCGGCCGCAGTGCACCGGCTGCGGCGGCCATTGGAGGATGAACCAACGGCAAAGGAAGACCTTTCTCTCTGTCTCTCTCTCTCTCACTGTCCACTCTGTTAAAAATTTAAAAAAAAAAAATACATAAATAATTACTCTGGCTGCTATGCTGAAAACACTCTCAAGGGGGGAAAGGGAAGAAACGGTGCACTCAAACAATATGTCTCTGTCCTACAAGTTACAATCAGGTAAGGTTAAAAAGAAATAGCAATGCCAGCAGGGCTCACCTGCCATTCTGGCCACTCACAGACCAGATCTCCCAAACACTTCAGGGTTACCAGTGACAGCGGTACATATGGGTATCACGGGAAACATCTGTTCACTTAAATTCCCATAAGATATAGAAAATGATCACAACTTTTGGAAGTGAGTAATAGTTACAATAAAGAACGGTAAGGGGCCGGCGCTGTGGCATAGCCGATGAAGCCGCCACCTGCAGTGCTGGCATCCCATATGGGTGCCTGCTTGAGTCCCGGCTGCTCCACTTCCACTCCAGCTCTCTGCTATGGCCTGGGAAAGCAGTGGGGGGTGGCCCAAGTCCTTGGACCCCTGCACCCACGTGAGAGACCCAGAAGTCCCAGCTCCTGGCTTTGGAACGGCTCAGCTCCGGTGTTGCGGCCATTTGAGGAGTGAACCAGCGAATGGAAGACCTCTCTCTATGCCTCTCTGTAACTCTTTCAAATAAATAAATAAATCTAAAAAAAAAAGAACTGTAAGCCCCAACTTTCCATAGCAGCTTTTATTATTCCCTTAAAAAAAAAAAAAAAAGAGTCCATTTTTCCTACATTCATTTAGATGAGGTACACATCTATTTTTTCCTAAAGTGCCAAAACTCATATCCCAGAACTTCAGCTGAGAATCATAATGGAGAGCAGAAAACGTCGACTTAAATACCCAGGGTCACCTGAAACCCTGCAGAGTCCCTGGCTTCTGTGACACGGGTGGAAACCGCTACCGCATAACTGAATTCACATCGAGGCGGCCCAGCTCTAACTCTTCATTTTCTGGTTCTTGATTCCTCAGCAGATCTAACAAAGTGCTGAGTCAAACCTCAGTGGGGGGTAGCAAGACCTGAGTGTTTTGTATAAAAAAAAAATTTGTTTTTACAATGTCTTGAAAGGCTGCAGCAGCTAGTTTGCTACTCTACTGTCTGTATTTTTCTTTGTATCCTCTGTCTTGTCTTTGCACAGATTCCCAAGAACGATCCCTACAAAAATGATGAGTCCTACTGTTCGGTTGGAGGTAAATTTGTCCCAACAATCCTCAGGTCTGTGGATGTCTAGGGTGTAAATCTGTAAGAGAACACAACGCTGCTTTAGCACTAAGCGTGGACTTCGGGGTATCACAAACACACACTTTACTACAGAGGTGAAAAGAGCACTTTCGTTACAGAATTTGAGCAGTGGCAAGCCCTTAATATATCCCGAACCGATCTCCAACCTAGAAAAACCTACGGTATCTTTCACTAGGAATCCTCAAAGCTTCCAGCTGGGAGGTGCAAGAACACTCTGAAAGGCAGCCCAGGCTCTCTAGCCTATTTACACAGCTCTTCTCTACGTGGACAGATCTAAAGTCTGCTTCCCTGCACACCCCAGCCTCCAGCTGCGGCTCTGTTCTCCAGAGAAAGTTCCTCCCTGGAGAACAAGTCACACTGGGCAGGACAACCTCTACTGCGCATGGTGTCTGGTGCCCCTCCCCCACGGATGCCAATAGCGACCCCGCCCCCCACTGCTCAATCTCCTTCCCATGCACAAAGGGACCCAGAGCCCCATGCTGCTTGTGCCCCAGAATGAACACTCCTTGCTCTCGGAGGTAGCCCCGCGATCCATCAACAAAGTCTCGCGCTATCTTACTCCTCCCTCGGCTTAAGGAACCACCAGTTCTTACACAGCCTACAGACTTAAAATCATCCTGATTCCCTTTCTCGTCAAACACGAGAAAGCTGTGTCCATTTTAAAATACTGCAGCAATAACTAGACAGGAACACAGATGCAATTTAAAATAGAAAGTGGGTTCAAAATGTCTTTCATAATATTTGTGACTGTCCTCGGTTTTTGCTTTCTTCTGCTGTCTAGCAATAACAGGGCTGGACATTTGGAGTTGCAGCGAAGACCCTGCTTGGGAGCCTGCACTCCACATCAGAGTGCCCGGGTTTCAGTCCCAGCTTCGGTTCTAATTCCAGCTTCCTGCTAATGGAGACCCTGGGAGAAAACAAGTGACCAAGTACCAGGGTCCCTACCACCCAACTGAGTTCCCAGCTCCTGGCTTCAGCTGGCCTGTCTTGGCTGTTGCAGGCATTTGGGAAGTAAACTGGTGGAAGGAAGATCTTTCTCTCCCTTTCCCTCTCAAATTTTTTAAAATATCAACATGCATCTATTCTCCACACCAGACAACCAACTGATAATGAGAGCCCTCATGGAGCTGGGTTACAACCCAATGTGGACTCTAACAACCTCTGAAGAGGAAACAGGTGAGAGCCTGGGGAATCACCAGCTCTTATCTTTTACCTTCATCAGGAGAACAACACAGGGCACATAGCATATGGTTTATTCTGTAGAAAACAGATTTCCCCTTCCTTCATATCTTGTTAGGCAGATCTTGCCTATGTCGATAAGTAATTTGCAATAAAACAGATCAGAGAAATACAGATTCACTAATGCCTTTCTGATTCTGTTCAACAAAAATTACAGCAACACTGTTATAAAAATATGGCCCATTTACTAGTAATTGATTTAATTAAAAGGAGATTTAGTTCATTCCTTTGTGAGTCAATAATGTCACTTTTTAATACAAGCTTGTGTGGTAAGGGAATGGCATGGGGTGAATAACCTGAGGGAGCGTATCCTGCTGGCGAGGTGGGATCTTGACACTTCCCATCTGACCTGGCCTGTTCTCCATGCCGGTGGGACCCAAGCTTAAGAAAGCTCAGTTGTCTGCTAACCATCACTAGAAATCAGGGGAGGAGGCACTTCAAGACGCCAAGCAGATCCGTGTCTCATGAACACAGAGGCATTTTGTTTAAATACTTTTTGTGATATACACCCAGGAAAGTGAGAGAAAAACAAAAGGTCAAACCTGGTGGGCCAGATGGGCTCCTACGGCAACCAGAGCAGCGTAGTAGGGGGCAGTCTGATCACAGCTCACACCTGCCAGGCTCAGAGCCCCCAGCATGGCGACTCCGAAGCCACTGAGCCACTGCTTGGTGTTCTCACGGAAGCGCAGTGCTGTGGACTTCAGACCGAGTAGAGCGTCGTCACGTTTGTCCTAACAGCACAAAGTAACAAAGGTTTTGAGATTCAATTCAGAGCATAAAAGTCCAGGTCGTACGGAAGCAATGGCATTCTGGAGCACAGGCAGCCAGACCACGAGCTGTGAAAGACGGCAACCAGGAGCTAACAGCACTGCTGCGGGCGGCTGGCGGCGGGCGGCTCTCAGAGGTTCTACACCTCCTGCACCGTGAGGACTTTCCACTGCACTTCTATGTCTTAGGAGGAACACTGACCACCTAACCACCTGCACTCAAGCTCCACTTCTAGTCCACTTTACTCCCTGCCTCTGCGGTGCGCACAGAGCTAGGTCTTGATGATGCACTGCTGCTGGGCTCCTGACTTGCAAACATTTCCGGATGCTGTAGACATCTTGAGGCCACAAGCTGAACTCTGTACTGACCTTCAGACACACGGCTGCCTGTCAGCCTGTACTATGGGGTCCAAATCCAAATAACAATGAATATGGGATTCGTGTCTGTTTTTCCTTTTATACTGCAATCACTTTCCGGGCACAAATTGTACCTTTAATTATCTGAATCACAAAGTGTCAATGGGTAATGATGTTTTGCTAAAGAAATGAATCTACTTGGAATATAGTTATCCTAACTACTGGTTCCAGACCTTACGACAAAAAGGACAAGCAGCTTTCCTAAACTGCAAGTCAAGTTTCACTTTGGAGGGGCTGGCGCTGTGGCATAGCGGGTAAAGCTGCCACCCCATATGGGTACCGGTTTGAGTCCTGGCTGTTCCACTTCCAATCCAGCTCCTGCCATGGCCTGGGAAAGCAGTAGAAGATGGCCCAAATGCTTGGGCCCCTGCACCCACATGGGAGACCAGAAGAAGCTTCTGGCTTCGGATTGGTGCAGATCCGGCCATTGCGGCCATCTGGGGAGTGAACCAACAGATAGAGCCATCTCTCTGTCTCTCTGTCTCTGCTTCTCTGTAACTCTGCCTTTCAAATAAATAAATAAATCTTAAGTTTTACAAAAACTCATTTATGTATCATCACACAAATAAAAATGGTAACTGTAATGATGAATGTTACAATTAATTTGATCATGGCAATCATAAAATCACATTGTACACTTTGAATATACAATTTCTGTCAAGTATACCTCAACAAAGCTAAAAAAATATAATAAATATGAAAGGAAAATTAAGCTCATGAACCAAGAAAAGTGATAGAAAATTTTAAAAAATGAAACAGATGGAAAAGACAGTATCAAAAGCTATAAAAATGTTTTATCCTTTAATCACTAGTATCACTCCTGAAAATTTCCTGGGGGAATTCAGATTCACAAAGTGTTTATACCTAGAACAGTATTGTTTGTCATTTATTTTTTATTTTTTATTTTATTTTTTATTTTTTGACAGGTAGAGTGGACAGTGAGAGAGAGACAGAGAGAAAGGTCTTCCTTTTTGCCGTTGGTTCACCTTCCAATGGCCGCTGCAGCCAGCGCATTGTGCTAATCTGAAGCCAGGAGCCAGGTGCTTCTCCTGGTCTCCCATGCGGGTGCAGGCCCCAAGCACTTGGGCCATCCTCCACTGCACTCCCAGGCCATAGCAGAGAGCTGGCCTGGAAGAGGAGCAACCGGGACAGAATCCGGCGCCCCGACCGGGACTAGAACCCGGTGTGCCGGCGCCGCAAGGCGGAGGATTAGCCTAGTGAGCTGCGGCGCCGGCCTTGTTTGTCATTTAAAACTCTGAAAACTCAATAAGAGCTTGGATGGCCAAAAGACACAAGTGATTACATTTTACAAATGCCAGCACATCAAATCAATGGGTGACATCATGCAGCTTAAAATGACCATGGCGAAGAACCGGGAAAAGTAAGGGGGGATGTTTATCGCCTCCACCGAGGAGAAAGCTGCCTGCCACAGCCACGAGAGGCAGCAGGGCAGCAGAGGGCGGCGCGGCGGGAGATTCCGGAGGCCGTCTGGGCTTGACTCTCACTCTGCCACCCACTGCCTGTGTGACACCAACAGGTCACTTCTCCAGCATGTCCTCATCTGTGCAGCGAGGACAAAAAGCACCTTCCTTGTGGGCTGTCATGGGGATTAAATCAGTATTTTGTAAAGCATCAAAACAGTGTCTGGCAAATAGTAAATACTAGCTAAGTGCTTACAAACAAAATACATTAGTTGAACTGTTTGATAAACACAGATAAACATGAAACAAAAATATTTTGTCAGAGCTATGGAATTAAAAAAAATACAACTTTTCCACTTAATTTGGTTCTTATTTTAAAGTGCTTAAAAAATCACCACAATGAAATCCCAGTCAAGGACAAGGGCTTCTTTCTTTACCTGATGGGCATAAATCGTGTCATATATTAAGGTCCACATAACTCCGGAGAAATACAGAGGCAGGCAGACAGACGGGTCACAGGAGCCCTGGACAGCGGACCATCCAAGTAAGGCTCCCCAGTTAAAAGTCAGCCCTGCAATTCGAAAACACAAGGAGGGAGAAATTGCCATGATTCAGAATTCCAAGGGGAGGAGACGGATGTCAGCAGGTGTGAGTGCCTGCTGTATACCAGACTCTCTGTGTGTTCCCTCAGGGACTGCTCAGCCATTCGTGGCTCTGGCTCACAAACAGTCAGGCTCGGGGAGGCTAATCTCACTAAAGCAGCAGGGCTAGCAGGACTAGAGGGAGAGCAGCAAACAGAGGGCTCACGACAACACTGGCACCAGCAGTGAGGAGCAGCTGCTGCGTGGAACACAGCCCCCTGACCGGAAACCTGTGCTCCTGCCACTCCACCCCACTGCAGTCCCCTCTGAGCCACAGGCAGCAGAGTAAGAGGAGGGACCTCTGTCTACTGCACAGGTCCATCCTGTTTGAGGAAGCCTACACGCCTCGGCTCCTTTCCCTGAGCTCCAGCCGGGATACGCGTACACCGGCCTACAAGTCTCTCAGGCACCCAAAATTCAGCATGTCCCAGCGCCTTTTCCCAGAAGCCCTTCTCTCTTCCCCCCCTGCCTATTTCCACCCAGAAGACCCCACCTCAACTGATCAAGCGCCTCTCTTGGTGGTCCCTGGGTGCTGTGCTCTCCACCTGTCAGTGACCTGCCTATCCGTCACCTCCTCGCCTTGCTCCTTTGCTCCTTTGGTGAATGTGCTTCAGGCATTTTTGTTTCCCAAGAAAATTACCAACACAAGGTAAAAATAGAGGTTCGATAAATGTCAGAAGTGAATATAGCAGCTTCTTAATATTACCTTGTAGCTAGGGAATGCTCACGCTTCTTTTACCTAAAGATTCCCAGGTCAGCGGAGCATACAATCTACTTTTTTTTTTTTTTTTAAATAATGGAAAGAAGGAACATTCAATGAGGCTCTTAGGAAAAGCTAAATATTCCACCACAACTTTCCCCCAAGAAAGGCTTGCACTGATTTGCTGGAGTGCCTCTGGTTCTTCTATTTACTGGAAAAGTAGGTCAAAGAACTAGAATCATTCCAAGAGTATTCTAGGAATAGACTAGAACAGCTTAGGAGTAGACAGTTTGGCAATGGACTGTGATTGACCTACCTACCTGTTTCCCTCTCTCGGCTGCACTCTGTCAAGCAGTGGGCTAGATGCTGGGCCACAGACAGAGACCACCCTACCTTTTGGCTGGTTACAGTTCCTTAATGGGGACACATAGGGGGCCATAGTGCATTCTTGCTGAACAAGTGCTGTTGAAATGTGTGGCACCCCAGAGTGCTGGCAGGTCCAAGGCAGGCACCACAGGAAGGAGCTGCCTCAGCCATCGTACAACCTTAACCCCGCTCTCCAGCCACACAGTGCTTCCTACCCTACTCCCCAAATTCTTCAGGCTATCAATCACCTTTATATGACACCTCAATTTTTTAAAAAGCATTTCAGAAATTAATGAATTATTCATCTTAATAAGTATGCACAATTTCTTAACTAATAAAAATGGCTCACTGCCCACCTTGCAAATATGAAAACGTATTCTTGGTTGGGAAAAATCTCCTGACTTGACATCAACCTTTCATTTCTGCCACTGTTATCAATACACAAATAAAGTCTGAGTATCAAAGAAATACTTAAAAGTTATTTCCAGCTCACCCAAGGCTAATTGAGGCCAGTATGTAATTCTTTTCATTAGTGGGTAAGTGATGACAAGAAGTAAGGACGCTGCTCCCAGGGCTATACTGCAAACAAGGAAAACCATATTTAGTCATCATCTATTAGTGATCACGTAATACTTGAAGACAATAACATTCATACTACTAATTGGAATTTAAAAAATTTTATATTGGTTGTTATGCAAAATTCTCTTCCTAGACTTTGCATTTCCCTATCATAAAAGATGATCAGAAAAATATTTTAAGTGTTACAAAACGATCAAAGTCACAGCTACCATCACACCCAGCACTTCCAGGTTGCAGGCACTGTGCTGCCTTGCATCTGCAAATCACTGTAATCTTCAAATCAACTCCAAGATGCAGGCAGTTTTATTTTTTTTTTAAAGATTTATTTATTTATCTGAAGGAGTTACACAGAGAGAGAATGAGACGCAGAGAGAGAGTGGTCCTCCATCCGGTGATTCACTCCCCAATTGGGCGCAACGGCTGGAGCTGTGCTAATACGAAGCTAGCAGCAGGGAGCTTCCTCTGGGTCTCCCATGTGGGTGCAGGGGCCCAAGGACTTGGGCCATCCTCCACTACTTTCCCAGACTATAGCAGAGAGCTGGATCAGAAGTGGAGCAGCCAGGTCTCGAACTGGCACCCAAATGGGATGCTGGCACTGCAAGCTGCGACCCCACCTGCTCCGCTACAGCGACAGCCCCTCTCCTTTTTTTATAGATGAGAAAACTGAAGCACAAAGAGATGAAGTAACTTGCCGACAGCCATAGGAGCGAGTCTGTAGCAAAGCTGAGATCCAAACCCAAGGCAGGCTGGCTCTAGAATCCAGCCCATTACCCCCCATCAGCTATTGCCTCTCTAGACTGGGCCAGCAGGAGGGTGTCTAGGGAACTGAGATGTCCTGACAGAGAATTCAAGTCAAGAGGTCCCTCCTTTCACGCACTTCGCGGTGTTACTGTCTGGAAAAGGGAAGCACCTATGGAAACATAGTAATGGAAGATATTCTTAAGGTGCCTCCACGTTTATCTAACTCTAGCGCTCAGGAACAAACTTCCCAAGGCGTTGTCTTCATGCTATTAACGCTATCAGGACCAGGCATGTGCGAAATCTCTGGAAATAACACTTATTTGTGGCAATCCCCTCCCTCTGTCTTTCTCCCTATCACTGAAACACTTTGGGAGCACACCTGATGCACAAAACTTTAATTCTGTTTAAGAGGTACAGGTGTAAGTCCTCCCACTTTTGTCTTCTGTCCCTGGTCCTGGGAGACATTTCCTCTTTTTGTAAAATGAATACCATCATTTTGGCTTCCTCCCCCTTCAGAGATACCGTCAGAATAAATAAAATGATACCCTACATATACCTACACACCCATCCACGCACGCTTAGAAAACCATGAAAGGACCCACACCCTTCAGGGAATACACAGTGCAAATACTGAAGGTGGGCCTGAATAAATTAAATATTGGTCTCTTCTCTCTTTTGGCTGAAAGCATTCTTGAAGCAGGTTTTACAATGCATGTTGACTTTCTTTTGCCTGCTAATTTATAAATGCTCAACAGTTAGCCAATAAACAACACTGTGATAAAGACATTTCAATTTTACTTAATTCCTACTCCCTCCAAGGGGGAGATTTCATACATAATTATGAAAACCACATTTATCATACCTGTAGTAATTTAGACACAGAAGAACACCCAGTGCCAAGGTCAGCTGACCCCCGAGGAAAACAAAGGACTGAAAAGTTGAAATGTCTCCGGCGGCAATTGGACGATTTGCTGTTCTTGTAACCTTAACACACAAAAACAGACACCTTAGCCTCATGTAATAGCCTAATCACTATCTAAATATTTAATCAAGACTGATCCATGGTAGGCACTAAGAGAAACACAAATAAAGAATGAAATCAACATGTGAAGTACTGCCAAGAATCAAAACCGCGTATTTAGAATAGCTTTGATGAGGACTAAAATTTTCCACCTCTCATTTCCCTTTCTTGTAATTTCCCATTCCTATCTGCAAACAAATAAAACAAAGCAGCTTCTTTATCTAGCTATTTAGCTACTCTGTCTAGCAAATACATATTCAATTTCCATAGAGAAAAGAAATGCAGTAATGGGAATCCCCAGGAAAGAGGGAACTGCACTGGATGTTGGGTAGGCACATCAGAAATCAGATGCGAGGCCAGAAGGAAGGAAGATGACACAAGTTTACACATGGGAATGCTCTGACTAGGCGACTTACGGATGAATCTGTAATACTGTATCTGCTGCACCCAAATGCAGAGGACAAATTCACCGTAAGATGGGAATAACAGAGCTGTTAACTAGCAAATTAATATTCACTAACTCTTCTTTTCCTTCTAAGAGACCGTGGATATGATCATCCTAAACTCAACCACAGATAAAGCACTTTAGGGAAATTTCAACATTGTTAGAAGATCTGAAATGAGAGTCTAATGTTTGATTCTAATTCTATCACTTACTTGATCTTTGAATTTTGGCAAATGACTTAACCTCTCTCAGCTTTAGGTTACTTACCCATTAAAGGAAAATTAGGAAAAGGGAGAGGTAATAACAACACTTACTTCAAGAGATAAATACACTGACTGAGGCACTTAAGTATGCAACGTTATCTGTTACTAATTAAACATATTTTTGTAAGCTGAATATCAACAGTTGGCAAATTATGGCTTCTGGGCCAAATCCAGACCTCTGCCTGCTTTTGTACAGCCAATGAGCTAAGAATGACTTCTACAGTTTGTTTTAAAGATTTATTTATTTATTTGAAAGGCAGAGTTAGAGAGAGGCAGGGGCAGAGACAGAGGTCTTCCATCCACTTGTTCACTCCCTAGATGGTCGCAACAGTTGGAGCTATGCCAATCTGAAGCCAGGAGCCAGGAGCTTCTTCTGGGTCTCCCATGTGGGTGCAGGGCCCCAAGCACTTGGGCATCTTCTACTGTTTTCCCAGGCCACAGCAGAGAGCTGGATCAGAAGTAGAGTACCTGGAATTTGAACTGGCGCCCATACGGGAATGCCAGCACTGCAGGTGGCGGCTTTACTGGCTATGCCATAGCATCTGCCCCTACATTTTTTAAATGGTTAAAAATAAATGTTTTAAAAAAGAAGAGAGGCAGGTACTTGGCTCAGCAGTTAAGAGGCTGTTTGGGAAACTCAAGTTCCTTTTGGAGTGCCTGAGTTCAACTTCCGGCTCTGCCTCTGATTCCAGCGTCCTGCTAATGTGCACCCTGGCAGACAGTACGGCTCAAGTGGTTGGGTTCCGCCACCTGCATGAGACCTAGATTGAATTCCCTGCTCCTGGTTTGGCCCAGTCCAATCCCCGCTATTGTAGCATTTGGGAATGAAACAGCAAATGGAAGATTTCTGTGCCTTTCAAATAAATAAATAATTAATTTAAAAAATTCTGTGAAACTAAAACACTCACAGCTTAGAAAACCAAATCATTAATGCTTGTGCTGAGATTATTTCAATGTTCTTATCCTAATGTTTATCACATAATCATGTGGCTGGTAGATTAAAAACATCAACAGAAACACTTAACCCATATTATCCTAATAGTTATGTAGTTATTTAATGTATTAGCAATTTACTTAACTGGTAATGTAGGAAGTAAAACCCTGGGCCATAAACATGTCCTAAATATTAGATAAATCACTTTTACGAAGCTGCAGTAAGCATGATAATTTGGCTAAGCTTTTTAAATTCATCTTTTAAAAGAAATGAACATGAGAATTTAAAATTCAGGCTAGCAAAACCACCTCAGTAGCTCTAAAACATTTAGTGCCTTATGGTATGTCAGTACACAATCTGGACTCTTCTAATCAGAGTAAAATGACAAGAGGAAGATGTATGATATCCAAGCAGTTCTTTTTAGCTAGGGAGGAAAAAAAAAAATCACTTCATGGGGGAACTAAAATGGTCACACTTTGTAAATTTTAACAATGGAAAAAAGTTGGATGGCTATCTTATTTTTTTAATGAAGCTTTTTCTTTTGAGGTAAGTAGAGATTTATACGTAGCTCTGGTGTCCCACAGCACAGTGGGGGTATATTTTATAAACAAAGAGTAGACAGTCGCTCAAAGGCTCCCAACATCGACAAGGAGAGGGCTTTCACATAGAGGCTAAGGATGCTGTACATACTCTGATTCGTTATTTGCAATCTGCATATTTCAGACTTGCAGTTTCTAGTTCTAAAATTTTCGTCTGGTTCTCCTCCATATTTTCCATTTCTTTGCTGAGACTTAGTTTTTCATTTGTTTCAAGCAAGTTATTCACTGCTCTGTGAAGCATATTTATGATCGCCGCTTTAGAAAACCTTGGTCAGATCATTCTAACATCCCAGCCATCTCAGTGCTGCGCATCTATGGATTGTCTTTTTTTTTTTTTTCATTTAAGTAGAGATTTTTCTGGTTGTAGTATGACAAGTGATTTTTTCAGGGATTACATCATGAGATTCTGGATCTTGTTCAGCTGGCTGCTTCTGACTGAGCCCTGGCCAGGGAAGTGGTAGGGCTTCTGTCTGAGTACAGTACTACAAGGTGGAGTTAGCAGCTCAAGCTCCCTACCTGGCCTCCACTGACACCTACGGGTCGTTATTCACTTTATACCACTCACTATGGGGTTCTTTTAAATCCAAGATTCACTTGATTATTTCCTCAAGCACCTATCTTGCATTTATTATAGCTCAGCTGCTAGGATACAGGCAAACAAGATGGCCCCATCCCTGGAGAAACTGGTGTCTGTGGAGGAAGAAATAACTACATACATGCATCACAACATGCACAGAACCTCGCTCAGCAACTGTTTCTGGGGGCTTAAAGGACAACAAGGATCTGCACTCTCTATCCTTTGCATTTCTGTCTGAAGCTTTCTGAATAAGCATGTGTTATTTTTCTAAGGAGAAAAAAGAATAAAGTCACATTTTTCCAAGAAATAATTACAGCAAATGCTAACAGGGCTACCTTGGTTCATTTAAAATTTGATTTACATCAGAACAGTACAGGCTCCAAAATACCCCTCAACAGAAGGGGCACAGATCCTTTGGACGCTCAAAGGTTCAGAGCAGATTTTTCACTTTTACTCCGTTACCGTTGATATTCCAAATTCCTAATTCATCTAGTAAAAATGAAGTGCACACCTTGCCCCTGTGGCCACTCCTGTGCTGCAAAAGGAGCTCCACTGTGAGCTGCAGCACCAGCTTCCCAACTGACACCAACACCTCTCACGCCAGAATTCAATGAGGACACTAAATACTGGATTGCTTTAGGTGGCATTCAAAGGTGATGCCACCACACTGTTCTGCAGAACGGGGAAGAGGCTCTCTGTTCCTTTCCAGACAAAGCTACCTTCTTGTCATAGTCCTGGTCCCACATGTCATTAATAGTACAGCCTGCTCCACGCATGAGAACAGCTCCAGTGCCGAAGAGCGATAACAGGTACCAGTCTGGAAAACAACCTGGCTCTGCTGCCAGACTGATGCTCCAGGTGCACGGCAGATACAGCAGCCAGGTGCCTAAGCCAAAATAAAGAGACAAAAGAAAAGCACAAAGTCAATTTTCTTAACTGTCTTCATTTGTTTAAACACCAGAACTCAAAGAAGTAAACAACACAATCAGCAAATTAAAAAACACACAAAACTGGGAAAATGAATCAAAACTCACATCACAAAGGACTACACTCTCTAATGTGTAGAGCTCCTACAAATGGACAAGAGATCAATTGTCCAATTAAAAACTAGACAAAAGACATAATAAAAGTTCAGAGAGACGGTTGCCCCTCTTCCAGGCCAGCTCTCTGCTGTGGTCAGGGAGTGCAGTGGAGGATGGCCCAAGTACTTGGGCCCTGCACCCCATGGGAGACCAGGAGAAGCACCTGGCTCCTGCCATCGGATCAGCGCGGTGCGCCGGCCGCAGCGCCCCTACCGCGGCGGCCATTGGAGGGTGAACCAACGGCAAAAAGGAAGACCTTTCTCTCTGTCTCTCTCTCTCTCTCTGTCCACTCTGCCTGTCAAAAAAATAAAAATTAAAAAAAAAAAAAAAAGTTCAGAGAGACACAAATGGTTTTTATTCACAGGAAGAGATAATAAACTTTAAAAAATACATTAAAATTACATTGATAGCTTTTTTTTTTTTTTAGTATTTAACCCATAAACTAGATGAAACTGAGCTAAAAGCAAGTAGATTCTACCAACACCTCATATATGAACTTAAAAAAGAAAAGTCTACTTCCAAAAGGTCTTCCAACTAACGCTTGGATACAGTGCTTATTAGATAAATTCTGGGCTTTTCTTCCCACTTAGATACCTAAGAGAAAAGAGGTTCATGGCTAAAGAAAGATTAGATTCTGCACCAAAAGAGCTAAATAAGTCAAGTCCCTACACGATGCTTAAGCCTTATTCATTGCAAGTCTTCATGGAATCCATATTCTGTGCCAAATGGGAATATGGTGGTGACCAATGGAGAGCCATGGCTGGCTTCAGCCACTGCGCAGCTCACACCCTAGACAGATACTCATTTAGCAGGTCCCGCCAGAATACCAAGAGCTCATATTTACCGAGTGCTCAGCACCGCAGGTCAGGCAGAGTTCTGAATACTTTCTATGAGTATGCACACACTCATTTAATCTGAACAGCATCCACATAAAGCAGGTACTATTAACAACCCTATCTTACCGATAAAGAAACAGATAAAGAGGTTTTAAGTAACACCTATTAAGTTTAATTACTTCCTTTCGCCTGGAGCTACCAGTACAGCGCCCATGGAGGTGAGCCTGTCCTCCTAGGCTAGGAGGAAAGCACACCACTACACTCCCATTATTTTCCTGTGCAATTAGGACTGACGGTTTCCTTAAAAAGAAAAAAAAAAAAAATCCCTATAGTGTTTTGTCAAGAACAAAATTTCCTTGGCCAAAATCTGTAGAAGTGCTTTATTTACTTGCTAACAGCTACGGAGCTCCAATACAGATGCAGTGAAGGTTCCTACAGTGAAAAAACAGGTTGAAGAAAGCAATGTGTATCGTAGAAAAAGCAAGAACTCTCTGGGAAATGAAACAAGCAAGCTCTGAGAGGTGACAGGCACCTAGAGTTGTGGAAACTGAGTGTGTGAGTCACTCACTAGTTACATTACATTTAAGACAATCAACCATACATGGGGTGAAACAAAAAATTACGCTGCCAATGTAGTGGAAAGGCTGCCACCTGCTGCAACTTCCTGACCGAATGTAAGTTTGTGGGCCCCTCTGAAAGAAGAACTTAAATAAATATCAAACCCGGAGTTCTAGTACTGTCAATTGCTCCCAGAATATGGCAGGGCCCCTAAAATATGCTGAAAGAATTCTAACATACTACTGTCTTCTGAAAAACCCGGCGATCATCTTGTGTAGGTTGGTATTTTAACCAACAAAACCCTACACGATTTTCTCCAATACGTACTTCTTAAGTAACAATGGCTAACATTTCCTAGGCGTTTATTATTTATGCCAGGCACTGTTCTAAGAACCTTACATATACGAGTGAATTTTCCGGACAATTTTATAAAAGTCGGTATTATTCGTTTTTCACTTTATGCATGAGCAACGAAGGACCAGAGAAGTGGAATAATTTAACCAAGGTATCTCTAACGGGCAGAGTAGAGATTCAAACCGCAGTGGCTGGCTCCACGAACTCGGCTCCCAACCCCTTTGTCGCCTCTCGTCACGTGGTGGGACGTCCAGCCACCCCAGGATGGAAACCCGAGGATTCACTGCAAGAAGTGGGAAGCCGGCTGCGGACCTGTCCCGGACGTCTGCGCCCAAATGGACAGTTCCGTGTCGCAGACCCGAGGGCAGAATTACAGGCGCTGCACCTGCTGGGCTTAAATCAATCAAACCTCTACAGGTGGCGCAGGAAAAACGAACTTGGGACTCAGGATCAAACACTGGGTCCTTCTGGTGTGGCTCTGACGAGGAGCCTTAGTTTCTGCAGCATCTTACGCGCACGTAAGTTTCTGCTTTGTGGGCCTGGAAGGGTTTCGGGGACCAAACACCACAATGAATGCAGAGGCGCTTCGATACCGTCAATCAGCAAATGCAAGGCCACGAGCGCGGACTATCCAGCTCGAGTCACCACGGGTGACCCGGGTATTCTGTGGAATGAGGGATTTCGTTCCCTCGCTTCTGGGGCTCAGGACTGCGACAGGCGCAAAGCCGGCGGATCCCCTGGGGAAGCCGTCCCGCTAGGTGTCCCGGGCCGCTGACCCCGGGGCCGCCCGCCCGCACTCACCGATGGGCTTGTCCAAACGCATGAGGCGCAGGTAAGGCTGCAAAGGACGGGGCGCCGAGTTTACAACAGCCGCGGCCGACAGACTGAGCCGGCGCCCAGGAGCCCCGGGCCGGGACGCCCGCTGCCCGTCCCCAGCGCGGGGCGCGCCTACCGCGCGCGCCAGGGCTAAGGGGCGGCTGCACGAGCCCCGCAGCCATGCCTGCGCCCCGGCCAGAAACCCCCGCGCGATGCCGGCGCCGCGCAAGCCCAGCATGGCGCTCGGGAGGGCTCGGCCCCCGGATGACGTCATCGCCTAGCGTCAGGTCGCGCGCAGGCATGCGCAGTGGCGTCAGCGGGACGGGCACAGGTGTGGACCGCCGAGTGGGCGGAGTTACTTGTACAATTATGGTGGCCGCTTCACCAGGTAACGGAGTGATAGTTAACGCAAAGGAAATTCTTATAATCAATTTTCCCAATAGGTGGGAAAAGATAGTTGGATGCTATTTTTTTTATATGGAACAGTGTGTTCCAAAAAAAGCCTCGAAAAACCTACGGAACCCAAAACACTTGTATCCAGGTGTTTTCAAAGGTCGAAGGACGTGAGTTGAGACTAAGAGATGTTCATATTGCAAGCGCAAACCTTCAATCTCACGGTCTTCTGGAGGAACTGGAGTAAGGGAGGAGGCGGGCGTGTGAGCCAGAGCCGGCGGCCGGAACCAGTGCGGGGCGCTCTGAATCCTGAGCGACCCTTGGGTCCCGCGCTGCACCGGGCGCTTCCTCCGCGGAGCGCCTTGCCCAGTGTCCCCGGGCAGGTCCCTCGTCCGGCTGTCAGTGTGTGGCTAGTTGGGCGTCTTTTCTGTGTCATCTTAGTGTCGTCCAGTACCCCACGTTGTCTCCCCGGCCGCTTCGGGTGGAAGGAGGCAGAGGGCGCGCTAGCCTTGCTCTAGCCTGCGGAGACTGAAGCCGAGCCTGCTGGCTGCCAGCACTCCTGCTCCTGTAAGCTGGGGGTGATTCGGGTCTTTCCTAACCTCAGGACACGGTGTCAGTCATCTGTTAAATCTGTTACAGAATGCTGGGTTGGAGAAATTCCTTTAGTTCAAGCAGGCACTGAGGCCGGGTGAAGGGTCAGCAGAAGCAGTTTATTAACGTCGACGGGCCCAGTGGAATCACTTCCCAAGACTAGGCATCTGATCCAGGTTTTTTACAATTTTTATGGGTTCACCAGCATCATGCACTGACAGCCACAACATTGGCGGGCTTCGTTGCAGCCTGCGGGACTCAGGACCACCCATGAGAAACTTGAGACCACACTTATGGGGAACTTGAAGCAGAGATTTGGATGACTGCCCAGATATGCCAATACCTGTGGGGAACCAGACCGGGGTTACAGTAACTAGAGATTAGGACATCTGCCCTCCTCAGGGGTCTTGTCTCTCCCTTGTCTCTGGTCACTGCCTAACTTCCTCTTCACATCTTTGACCTGCCAGATTGGGCACAAATCCTCCAACTTGACATTGGCCTCATTTTATTTTTCCAAATGTTGTCCTCCCACCCTTGCTGTCTGCATAGCAGGTGCTTGCAGAACCAAACATGTGGCTCAGCTACACTTATAGTTTGCATGACATTCCAAAATCTTGTTACAAAATTTAGGAGGCCTCATGAATACTCTCCACAATGGGGATAAGGTAATAAAGTTATTTTATTTCTTGACAATGCTTTGAGTACAATATACTCATATAAGTATAATTATATGTTGTAAATAAATCCTGTTGGGATATTTTGGTATTTATTAAGAAGGTCACTTGCAGTTCTTATTTATTTACAGAAACAGGAATGTTAATGCAATTTGCCCAAAAAAGGGGACAACTGACACATGAAAGGAGGGATTAACCTTTGTTGTACCCAATTTTCTTTCCAATCCTACAGACTTGTTCCATGCAATTCTCCTTTGGCAGTCAGGAAGTCTCTTCTGTGTTTGGGAGGGGAGCCCATGACCACTGCCTGTTTCAGTGATTTGCTGGACAGACTCCAAGGACTGTGCATATAGTAGTATTTTTGAGAAAAGATACAGAGCACAAGCAGCAAAGGGAAAAGACTCATGGGAATGGATGTCTGGAGGAAATGGTGCAAACTTCCACAGGTTCCCTCTCGGATTCACACAGGACAGAACTTCATTCCTCCAACAGCAAATTGTAACAAGTATGAAATTTCACCCCAGGGAAGCTCATTAGCGACTCAGTGCCCGGTATTTATTTATTTACCAAACCAGGGACTGATCACATAGGCAGCCTCTGCCGGGCATGGACCAAAGTTCCAGGTTCCGAGAGGAAAAGCAGACGTTCAGCATGCACCATGTTGTTGGTAAAACAGTTCCGGCCCAGGGATCAGGTTTCTCAGTTCCAGGAAAGGTAAGAACTCCATCAAAATTTCAGTACCTGGATGCCGACCAGGGACCAATTTTGCAAGCAGACTTCCTAGACAGTGGTCTCGGGCTTGTTGTGTTCATTCCTTTCTGTATAAAAACATTGTACAAACACAGTGTAACCTGAAATGCAGTGTAGTTACAAAGCTCAGTGCAAGAGTTACTGCCCTGCTGTACAAAACACACTTTAAGATAAATTTTCTGACCTCCATCTGCTTGAGGCTGTTATGATAGTGAGAAGATGGAAGTCCTTGACATCCTGCTTGCAGATAGTTCTTGTGAAAATAAAAGTGCTCCAAAGGTGAGACAGATCAGTGGCGTCCTGAAGCTTGCTTATTCCAACCGCTTCTGCAACTTTTTTTTTCTCAAGATTTATTTATTTATTTATATGAAAGGTAGAGTTGGAGAGAGAGAGAGAGAGAATCTTCCATCCACTGGTTCACTCCCCAAATGGCTGCAAAGGCCAGAGCTGTGCCAATCCGAAGCCAGGAGCCAGGAGCCCACATGAGTGCAGGGGCCCAAGCACCTGGGCCATCTTCTACTGCTTTCCCAGGCCATAGCAGAGAGCTGGATCAAAAATGGAGCAGCTGGAACTCAAACTGGCATCCATATAGGATGACAGCACTGCAGGCGGCAGCTTTACTCACTGTGCTACAGCACTGGCTCCAGAAGATATTTTTTCTCTCATTAAAGTACTAATAGGGTGCTGGCACTGTGGCATAGAGGGTAAAGCTGCTTCCCACAATGCTGGCATCCCATATGGGGGCTGGTTTGTGTTCTGGCTGCTCCGCTTCTGATCCAGCTCCCTGCTAATGGCCTGGGAAAGCTGTGGGGGGATGGTCCAAGTGTTTGAGCCCCTTTCTCCCATGTGGGAAACCCGGATGAGGTTCCTGACTTAGGTCTGGCCCAGCACTGGCCATTGCGGCCATCTGGGAAGTGAACCAGCAAATGGAAGAACTGTCATTCTTCTGTCCCTCTCATTCTCTCTTTCAAAATAAATAAATAAATCGTTTTTAAAAAGTACTAATAAGGGCTGGTGTTGTGGTATAGCTTGTAAAGCTGCCACCTGTGATGCCGGCATCCCATATGGGCACTGGTTCGAGTCCTGGCTGCTCCACTTCCAGTCCAGTTCCCTTCTGTTGTGCCTGGGAAAGCAGTGGAAGATGGGCCAAGTGCTTGGGTCCCTGCTACTCATGTGGGAGACCTGGAAGAAGCTCCTGGCTTTGGTCTGATGCAGCCCTGGCTGATGCAGCATTTGGGGTATGAACCAGCAGATGGAAGAGCTCTGCATCTTTCTGGTCTCTCCTTCTCTCTCTGTAACTCTTTCAAATAAATCAATCTTTTAAGCAGATACTACTAGAACTTTTTGTCTATTTTATGGCATTTCTTTTTCTTTTTTTCTTTTTATTCGTATCACAATAATTTTCATACCTTTCTCATTTTGACTGTGAACTCCTTAAACTCAGAGACTGTAAATATCACAATATTTATTGAATTCTTTCATCATGAAAGTGCAGGATACTTCAAGGAGAAAAAGTTCTATTCTCAAGAGGCACACAGACTAGAGAGGAAAATATTGCTATTTTCCCAATGATTCTCAATTCTCTAATGCCACCTCTGTGTCCTACAACTCCACTTAATCCTGACACAAAGAGCCTGGCATTATCACAGACCCCATAAATTAAGGAGTGAGTCCCATAAGACTTCCCCCACTTCTGACACCAGCCACAGATGGAATCCCCAGGTTACCTGCATTTCTTCCTGGCTGAATACAACTATTAGGGTCCCGTGACCCTTGCTAAGGTTTAATAATTCCCTAGTGACTCACCATACTCAAGAAAGCCCTACACATAGGAGTTTGTTATATAAAGGATGCAAACCAATAACCAGATGGAGAGGTATGTAGGGCAAGGTGCTGAAGGGTCCCAAATACAGGAGTTTCTATCCCCATGGAGTTAGAGTGTGCCACCCTCCCGATGCATGGTCACCAACCCAGCAAGCTCTGCTAAGTTTGTAATTCAAAAGATTTTGAGGCTTCATTGCATGGGCATGGTTCATGAAACCGCTGGCCATTGGCGATTGAACTCAATCTCTGGCCTCCCTTTCTGCTCTGAGACTAGGAGTGGGACTGAGAGTTCACAGTCTCTTCTCTCATGGGTTGCCAGCACTTCTCTCGAAATGATCTGAGGGCCCACCTTGAGTCATCTCATGAGCATAAGCTCAGGTGTGATTGCAGAGGGTTCCTTATGAATAACAACATACAGTCCTATTATCTAGAAAATCCCAAAGATTTCTAGGGTGCTATGCCAGGAATCAGTGGCAAAGACCAAATGTGTGTATTTTTTGTTATGCCACAAGCTCCCAAGGTACCAGGAAGACTAGGCCACTGTCTCCCCAGGAAGTAACATTACAAGAAGATAAAAGACCCAGAAATTTGAAGGTCCCTCTACTTCATAATACATAGGGACAAACAGGGGATACCTGGCCCTGAAAAGATTTTATTACATTCCAAAAAGTTAGCTTTGAGTGCCCAGAATCCTTTCCCATCCTGTCTCCTATAAGCAAGGGGTTTTCTCCCTCTTTTTAAGAAGTGTGGGGGAGACAGCTGCTGCTTTCTCCTGCATAGAAGCAAAGGAAATCCACTTTTCTCCATTCTTCGTCTGTGGTGAGATTCTGAAGTTTGTTTTTATAGGAACCGACTTTCACTACACTGCCCTGGAATAAGAACTGGGGTGAGGGGAACCGTGTATATCCCTTTTACATGACCAATAATAAGCTGTCTCTGATTTAAACACCTTGTGTTCATATTCAGGATGAATATGCACAGAGGGTACAGGAGCAAACGGGGAAGAGGCATCCAGTTCAGACTTCCTGGCCCAAGAGGAGCTGCAGAATTCAGTGTACGTGGAGAGTGACAAGAGGTCCAAGAAATAGGCAGGTGCGGGGTTCTGGGGGAACTTGCTGGCCCCTAAGAACTGGGGAGCCATTTAAGAACTTTAAGCAAAGTCAGGGTGAAAGATGAAGTGATTATTAAAATAATACAAGCGAGAAATTAATCTCTGAATTTACGAAGCGGTAGAAGGGCCAGGGAAAAGGGAAGCAGAGTGGACAGGACTTCTACCCTGATGGACCTGTCAGAGGAGGTAGCAGACGGTGTGAGTTCCTCATGGTCTCTTTTCCTCACGGTCAAATCTTTATCGTGGGGGAGGCTGAAAGGACACATAAAGGAGGAATAAACAAAGTGGCGCATAAACACAAGTCCTCCTGTAGGTTTGCACTTTACTGAAAGAACAACCAGGGCCAGGCATCTGGCCTGCTGGTTAGCATGCAGCCTGCAATGCCCATGTCCTAGCCTGGAGTGTCCTGAGTTCAAGTCCTGCCTCTGCTCCTGACCCCCGCTTCCTGCCAGCGTGGACTCTGCAGGAGAGTAGGGATGACTCGGGTGATTGGGCTCCTGCTACCCACATGGGTTTCTGGCTTCCGGGGTTTGGCAAAAGTTGGGGGCCATTGTGGGCATTTGGGAAATACCTCAGTGGATAGGAGCTCTGTCTGTCTGTCTTGTCTCATTCTGTCTCTCTGCCTCTCAAATTTTAAGAATAATCATTTATGCCAGCGCCATGGCTCAATAGGCTAATCCTCCGCCTGCGGCACCGGCACCCTGGGTTCTAGTCCTGGTTGGAACGCTAGATTCTGTCCCAGTTGCTCCTCTTCCAGGCCAGCTCTCTGCTGTGGCCTGGGAAGGCAGTGGAGATGGCCCAAGTCCTTGGGCCCTACACCCCATGGGAGACCAGGAGAAGCACCTGGCTCCTGGCTTCGGATCAGCGTGGTGCGCCGGCTGCAGCGGCCATTGGGGGTGAACCAACAGAAAAGGAAGACCTTTCTCTCTGTCTCTCTCTCACTGTCCATTCTGCCTGTCAAAAAAAAAAATGAATAATCATTTAGCATTAGGGTTATAAAAATCACTTTATTTCAAGTGTGAAAATATAAGAAATGTATATAAACTTTAATGGCACTGAAGCATCCAAAGTTTAAGTTCTAGCTTTATGAATGTACTTAAATTTAATTGAGACAATATTTGTAGCAGGCATAAATATAAAGAATATTAATCCTTAAGAGGACTCAAATGCAGGAGAATACAATACATCCTGTCAACGCTGGAAAGCACAGAAATGTCAAGTTCAGTGCTGTAGACTCTCCAGCCTCTCTGCTGTCTACCAGAGAATGGTATGGGGGACCATTCCAGCAACCTCCGTGCTGTTGGCAGTGACTGTGGAAATGGCCACATGACCCATTCATGACCAATGAGACATGAAGAGAGCTTTGCTGGGAGAACCTGAGAATGAGTCCAAGTTGAAGGAGACACAGAAGTGACAGCTCAACCTCTTCCCTGGGTGGCTGCCAGGTCTCCGTGGGGCTGTGGGACACCTTCCGCCACCCTGCTGCCTCTGGTAACGAAGCCAGCACTAAACCAGGCAGAGCTCAGAGAGGGGAAGAACACCGGGGCTTGGTTCCACTTGGGACCACCATGCTGCTGGCGCCTGCCCCAGTTGAATACAGGATTACAAAGTTCCTTATTGTTTAATCCCATGAACAAGGGTTTCCTGTTACTTGCAGCCAAAACTTCCCAACTGAAACAAGAACCAAAGGTGGCGAAAAGCTGACAGATGCTTCTCAGGTATTGGATGTTTTCTAAATGCCTCTTCCTGAGAAACCCGTATCTGCAGTCGTATTTTTATTTCATTTGCAGTAGGCATAATTCTTCCCTCTGAATTGTCATTAACCATTTTGAAACCATCGCACGTAACCATCTGTACTCACGTGACTACTGCTGACACAGGACAGAGGGCAGAGGAGCAGCAGCAAATAGGTAGTTTCTCTCTTACAACCAGTCTCCAGGACGTGGCTACAAACCTCTTCCCACGGGAGACCACAGAGGTGTCACATATAAAGTGTCACATAAAGTGAAGAATCTGACATCTTCCAATAGGGTTTGTTTTTAAAATAAAAACAACTAATCACTTTTTGAAAACTAACATAGCAAACCCTTCACCTACTTGCCTCCTGGCTGTCCTGGGTGCAGTTGTGTACATTTTTATAATCTCAAATAAAAATAGCACACGCACAGTGCTGAGTGTAGTGGTTGGTATTATTAGCTATTATTATCGGCAGTGTTCTACTTAGAGGGAGAGTGTTCTAGATTTAGAGAGTCTAAATCTAGCGCCGAGAGTGTCCCAAGGCCTCCGAAGCGCCCACTTGTTGGTTTGTAATCCCTCTACAGCTTCCTCTAGCATGAGTTTTGCTTTCCCCAGATCAATGCATTTGAATGCATTCAGTCTCAGGGCTAACACATGCCTTTCATTGTCAGATGCAAGCAGCGACCTTGGCATTTCTTATCACAAAAAACCCATAGGAGAAAGGTGGCAAGCCCAGTGAACTTCCTGGGCGGAGAGGTTTTTCTGTCAATACTGGCAGGGTTTGGTCATCCACCATCCTCAGAGTTTGGCCGTTGAGTTGGACAGATCTGTAAAGGGAAAGGTGGAAGTGAGTTAGCCAGATCGTGCCAGTCCCCTGCCCCCTGTGAAAGTCCAGATATTTTTTTCAGAACCAAACTGTCTTTGTGTGGCAGCCTATATTGTGTAACTTGTATTTCAACACTATGTCAGTTAGGTACTTGATCTAGATGATCTTTTTTTTTTTTTTTTTAAAGATTTTATTATTTATTTGAGAGGTAGAGTTACAGACAGAGGGAGAGAGAGACAGAAAGGTTTTTGATCTGTTGGTTCACTCCCCAAATCAAATGGCCGCAAACGCTAGACCTGTGCTGATCCAGTCAGGAGCCAACAGCTTCTTCCGGGTCTCCCATAGGTACAGAGGCCCAAGCACTTGGGCCACCTTCCATTGTTTTACCAGGCACAGTAGAGAGCTGGATCAGAAGTAGAGCAGCCAGGACATGAACCTGTGCCCATATGGGATGCTGGTGTTGCAGGCGGAGGCTCAGTCCACTACACCACAGCACAGGGCAATCTAGATGATCTTTAAACTACAACCATAGGGTGGAGTGGTTGCGACAGAGACCACATGAGCCACAATGCTTGAAATATTTACTATCTGGCCCCCTGCAGAAAAGGAAACACAAGTAATCTATCTTAGGCAATATGATGGCAGGATAAAAAGGTTAAACACAGTCCAACTTCTGGAGCTGTGGTAATTTTCTTTGATGACACATAATTGAGAATCTTTTTATATAAGAGATAACATGTGAAGCAGAACATACATTTCATTAATTTAACATACAAATAGCAGTGGAAGCCAGGAGCCAGGAACTCTATCTGGGTTTCCCATGTGGGCAACAGGGGTTCAAGTACTTGGGCCATATTCTGCTGCTTTCCCAGACACATTAGCAGGGAGCTGGATCAGAAGCAGAGCAGCCAGAACTCAAATGACCATCTGATCTGGAATGCCAGCTTAACCTGCTGCCCCATATTGCTGGCCTCTTCTATTTTCTTTTTTTAGATTTTATTTATTTATTTGAGAGCTAGAGTTATAGACAGTGAGAGGTAGAGACAGAGAGAGAGAGGTCTTCATTCTGTTGGTTCACTCCCTAAATGGCCAGAGCTGTGCTGATCTGAAGCCAGGAGCCAGGAGCTTCTTCCTGGTCTCCCACAAGGGTGTAGGGGCCCAAGCACTTGGGCCATCTTCTACTGCTTTCCCAGGCCATAGCAGAGAGCTGGATGGGAAGAGGAGCAACCAGAACTAGAACCAGCACCCATATGGGATGCCAGCACCACAGGTGGAGGATTAACCTACTGTGCCACAGCACCAGCCCCTGCATATTTTCTTAAAACTTGATTCTTTTTCCCTTAATACATCTCACCTTGGCTCACACTACTCAACATACACTCACTACATCATTTTAATGGCTGCACGGGATTCTATGGTGTGAGTATATTAGCTTATTTACCTGATCTTCTAATAGTAGAGATTTTGTTTCTGTGTGGCATTATTATATGCTTTTCATTCTTAAAGATCTCTTACACCTGGTCCCCACCAAGTATCAGCAAGCAGAAAAACTGGTTTCCCTTTAACTTTGGATGGAAGCTCCTCTTCTGGGTTCTGTAACTTAAGATGTACTAATACTACCCCGAGAAGCCAACAAGCCTTCAATGCTGTTATACTCAGAACCACATAGTGTGGGTATTTTTTTTTTAAATCACACCAATTTCTAGATGGGGGAGGGGGTGCAATTCCATGACAATGATTGAGAAACCACAAACAAAAATATGTCTTGAGAATATCTCTAAATGACAGTAGGAACAGTCTGTCCTGGGTTATTTAGAACCTTGCAGGAGTACACACACAGTTTCATAAATGTTTCTGGAGGAGATACTTTGCAATTTTGGAGGGCGTTTTGGAGAGGGTGTTTATAAGGCTATCTGATCACTGTGAATCGTTGTGGGTAAGGTGAGGAACATGGTTAGATACTACTCTACATGTTGCTTGGTTTAATCAGCTATAAACAGATCTTTAAATATGCCACAAGGATACTGAGTGTGAGCTGAGGGTATGCTGATTATCTCCACATAAGGCTGGGAAATGAGAACAGGGTTTCATTTGGCGGAAGCATTGTGTTTCATATTTTGAAGTCAGTAACATGATGATAAAGAAACAGAAGACATGTTGGTCAACGTGCAGATGAAACAAAGTTTTAAGGAATTAGCAAGCAACAAATTGGGGGTACTGGGGATGCTAGGCAAAATATATTGGAGAGAAATATAAAATACTGCTCTTGTATGAAAATACATTTGCTTAAACAGTTACTGGGGCTGATGTGGTGGTCCACAGATTATGCTGCTGCTGCTGAGATACTGGCATCCTGGATGGGTGCTGATGGGAGTCCCAGCTGCTCCACTGGCAACCTAGCTCCCTGCTAATGCACCTGGGAAAGCAGTGAAGATGGCCCGAGTACTCGGGTCCCTGATACGCACATGGGAGACCCAGATGAAGCTCCTGGCTCCTGGCTTTGGCCTGGCCAGCCCTGGCTGTTGCTGACATTTGAAGAATGAACCAGCAGATGGAAGCTCTCTCTTGCTGCCTCTCTCGCTGCCTCTCTCAATCTTTCTCTCTCTCTCTCTCCCTCTCTTTTCTCCCTCTCTCTAACTCTGCCTTTCAAATAAATAAAATAAATCTTAAAAAACACAAAAAAATTATGATGCAGGGCCCTCTATAGGCAGGACACAAGTTGTTCAAATGAAAAATAATTTAAAAATGACCATTGTTTAACTTTCTGCAGTCATTATTAATATGAGCAAGTATATAGCTCACATATTCATTCTACTTTTTATGGGGTGATATTTTTTGCCAAAAAAATTTTTCTTTGAGGGACAGCAAGAGCAAGAGTGAAAGCGAGAGAAAGTCTATTCATCTGGTTCATTCCCCAAATACACACAATTGCTGGGGCTAGGCCAGCCAGGAGCAGGAAACCAGGAACTCAGTCCAGGTCTCCCACATGGGTGGCAGGGCCCCAGTTACTAGGACCACCAACTGCTGCCTCCCAGGGTCTGCATCGGCAGGAAGCTGGAGCTTACAAGGGTAAGACACTGAATAGAGAAGATTATCTATCACCCAAAGGTGCATTGTTTACAAGAGAGAAAAAGGAAAATGGCTACATATGCCATGATATTTATTAAAAATATGCAACCCATTGACAATATCCACAAAGGCCAGTATGCAGAGGCACTTGGGCAACTCCTAGACACTTCCTTTTCCTATGAGAGGCTCTATGATTATAGAATAGTGAAATAAAGCATGGAAGGGGGCAGAATTAAGGAGTGTTACCCATTGTTAATAATTCAGGGGACAGGCGTTGGCTCCCATGCTAATGGCCACTGAGAATATCCGCCACGTAGCATTTGAAAAGAGGGTAGGAGAGGGTGTGAGAATTTTCTAGTCTTCATTTATTAAGTTCCAATAATTTGAGAACACTCATGATGGCAACAATAAGTTCCCTCTAACACACTCTGGACAAGACCCTTGCAGTGTTTATATGCCTCACTTTTATAAGATGTCTTCAGTGGTTGGGTTATTGTTTGTTTGTTTGTTTTGTTTTTTTGACAGGCAGAGTTAGATAGTGAGAGAGGGAGACAGAGAGAAAGGTCTTCCTTCCGTTAGTTCACCCCGGAAATGGCCACTATGGCTGGTGCGCTGTGCCGATCCGAAGCCAGGAGCCAGGTGCTTCCTCCTGGTCTCCCATGCGGGTGCAGGGCCCAAGTACTTGGGCCACCCTCCACTGCCTTCCCGGTCCACAGCAGAGAGCTGGACTGGAAGAGGAGCAACTGGGACAGAATCCGGCACTCCAACTGGGACTAGAACCCAGGGTGCCGGCGCCACAGGTGCCAGCCTCAGTGGTTGGGTTTTAAAACCAAAATGCATTAGAACCAACTTCAAATAATCCACCTAGAAGTACATTTCTTGACATTTCCCCCTTATTCTAACAAATAAAAAATTAATGCTGTAAGATAATCATATCCAGTTCATATGGTAAAGTATTTTACACCAATACCATCACACATCCCCTTAATAACAATTACATAGGCATGATTTGTTTTAGTAATTGTGTTACCAAGGAATTTTAAGTCTTTTTAGGGCTATTAATCTAGACATATTAAGTAGATCTTGATATTTCAAGTTATTTTTAAATGTAAGCCGGTCTCTAAGATAACTCCTAGTGTGTGTTCATATCCTTCTTCTTTGGACCCTCAAAAAGGGTTACACTTGTGTTAATAAGTATTCATACATTTGTGTTAATATACTTGTATTCATAAGTATCATACATATATTTCCTAAATATTAAGGACTATTAAAACTTGAAATGACTGACTTGTTTTTTATTCCCTACTAAAACTCTATTCCAATCAACACCAATAAAAGTGCTGAAAGTTTGATATGAAGAGGAAAAGTCACTTACTTGGAGAGTAATCCATCAGGGCCCGAAGGCTTCAGAAGGTATTTATCTACTTGTTTGTTAAATAAATGAGATGGTAACAGCAAGCGCTTGGTGACATTGTGGAGGTTCAAGGCATACAGAGTTAGATCGCCTTCTTTATACCTTGGGCTAAAAGCAAATAGGTTAACTCAGGAAAAAATCCTTGCCTAATCTAGGCAGTAAAGAGCTCTATTGCAAAGATCACCCCAGTTCTCAGCACAAGGACAATGGCCCTGTTAGCACTCTCCATCACGGGTGACAATAGATCACCCACACAATAAAAAACCCACCCTTCCCCTTCCCATCATCTGAGGTCATGGCTGCTTTGCCAGGCTGAGCAGCTAGCAAGCCAGCTCAACCCCACATCCAAACATGGGTAAAACGTGACTTTTGTGGGTTCATGTGAATTCAAATGACAGACTGTGCAAACAGGGGCTTGTCCTGGACTTACAAAAGACTGAAACAAATAAGAAAGGTAAAATCTATTGATACTTTTCAGAAAGCATCCATTCAAAGCATCCTCCTCCTCCTTCCTTGTGGGGCTCACAGTTCAGAGTTCCCACCCAGCTGCCAGAAATGGGAAGTGGCAGATGACTTTGAAACCTGGAATTAGTATTTTTGCATCTTTCTATCAGGATGGACACTATCAAAGATGGACACTAAGAAGAAGAGAAAAATCTCTGGGATTTTGGAATACTTTTTGCTACTTAAAGTCAGAGCATGGGGCTACAAAAATCTCATGACTTCTCAACTCCAAAAATTATGGTTGCAACTTTTGAAAATAAAATTGTTACTGTTCCCTTTCTTCTTCCCTACCCCTCCTTTGCCTTCTTTTCCTTTATTGAATTTATCAGGAATGATGCAAGAAAGTAAATATGAAGGCATTTCTAAAGTTCTTGGAGGGCCGGCACTGTGGCATAGCGGGTAAAACAACCACCTGCAGTGCTGGCATCCCAAATGGGCACCAGTTCGAGTCCTGGCTGCTCCACTTCCAGTCCAGCTCTGTACTATGGCCTGGGAAAGCAGTAGAATATGGCCCAAACCCTTGTACCTGCATGGAGGACCTGGAAGAAGCTCCTGGCTCTGAATTGGTCTAGGTCTGGCCATTGGGGCCACTTGGGGAGTGAACCAGTGGATGGAAGACCACCACCCCGGCCTCTCTGCAACTCTGCCTTTCAGATAAAAAATAAATAAGTCTTTTTTAAAAAAGCAGCAAATCCTTCCACACAATGCTATTTAAAAAAGAAAAAGTTCATATAATTATTGATTCACATTAATTCATTTATATTCATTCATAGTTTAATGACTGCATTATTCATATTTTTTTATTTGACAGATAGAGTTAGATAGTGAGAGAGAGAGAGAGAGAGAGAGAGACAGAAAGAAAGATCTTCCTTCCGTTGGCTCACACTCCAAGTGGCCGCTATGGCTGGCATGCTGCGCTGATCCGAAGCCAGGAGCCAGGTGCCTCTTCCTGGTCTCCCATGTGGGTACTGGGGCCCAAGCACCTGGGCCATCCTCCACTGCCTTCCCGGGCCACCGCAGAGAGCTGGACTGGAAGAGGAGCAACCAGGACTAAAATCCGACACCCATATGGGATGCCAGCGCCACAGGCGGAGAATTAGCCAAGTGAGCCACAGCGCCGGCCCCTCATTATTCATATTTAAATAGCTACTTTTTATATTTGTACTATTCTTATTAAAAATCAGTAGAAATCTTTGCTGGACTGCAAATGCCTATATTTGAGCCAAAACAATTTTTTTTAGTTAAACTTTGGTATCATATCACTATAAATAAAAAATAAAAGGAACAAAGAACAAACAAGGACAATGATACACCTTACACCCACAGTATATAGACAGAGGCAGCACAGTGTTCAAGTGGGAAGTTAATGTGCTTATTAATAAAAACTTCTCAACTGGTAAGGTCATGTTTCCTACTTACTGGTTGATGTTTGTGCAATGAAGGTAAACTCGAAGTTTGCCTCTCTCTGGGCCTTTCACACTTGCCATTAACACGGTGCTGCCCACCAGTTTCTTGAACAGAAGAGAGAGCCAATAATCCTGGTTGTGATGGTTGGAGAGGGGAGGAAAAAATTTATATTATTGTTATTTAAAACTTATCTTTACTTATTACCTCATTTAACAAGACCAGTGGACAGCAAATAGTTATCCTACAAGGGATGTGACTGGTAACCCAGGGGTATTTAAATAGGATTCGCCTTTTTAATTTTAATGTTTATTTTTTGGTGCATGAGACCACCATGACTCTGAGGGCCCGATCTCGTTCATTCCTTTCATGCCTGGGAGTCCATGTTTCCATAATTCAGAGAACCACAGTTAGGAGGAGAGACACCCCAAGAATGCAATTCATTGCATAGAGAATTTAAATATTCTTGGTTGTCTTTCATTCAAGAATTAAAGCAAAGCTCCAAGCAGCACCTTTAAATGCATATACTCATAAAGACACAAAGACCAGTTTTTGAAATAAAACTTCTAAGGGACAAGTTCCTTATAGCTGTACTAATAAAGCCACGTCAACAAGAGACAGGCTCACATTCTGTGCATCACGTGCTTCCTGACGGAAACTCACGTCACCTATGAAGAATTCTCGCAAAAATCAAACAAACAAAACAACCCTGAGTAAGTTCAGGCTTCTACATATAACCACCGGTGTGCAGGAAAGATGGGGGAGGAAGGCCAGGCCAAATGATAGCACACGAATACATTTAGTAAAATCGAGAATACGGGAGACACTGAAGAACAAATTGCCTACTTCCCTAAATTAATAAATGCCAAGGGAAAAAACAGAGAGTAATTTAAAGTTGAACAGATTTAGGAGACCTATCAGCCAAATGGAATATACGGACGTTGTTTGGATTCTGACTCGCATAAGCAAACCATTCACAATATTTTAGACAATGAGGAAAATGTGAAATGCTGACTCAATGTAAAGATTCAAATAATTCCCCTGTGCATTATACTTAAATGCCATTTCATGCTATAAAATCAAGGTCTTATTTCTTTGGGCTACATCTGTATTATCCCAGTTTTTATACAAATGTATCCGTCAGCTGGATTTTTTGATACAAGTTCTACTTCCTGATTTAGCACCAGATGCAGTTGGAAGTAGAGTGCAAATGAGACTTTATTCATAAATATCTTGTAGGTTATTAACAAAATAATTCTTAAAGACTTTAAAAATAGATACATGATACTGTGTCATTTTCAGATTGAATAAATGATGCTTTCATGACACACAGTTCTGAAGCTTTGGATACTGTAGGCAATCTTTGATTTATTTTGTAAAACATCTTTAAGGCAAGTTTGTTATGAGTAATAAAAAAGAATCCAGACCACACCCTAAATGGCCCACACGTAAACGGTATTCCTAGCTCTTGATTCCTCCTCTTAAAACACCAAGAGGTTGCAACGGACGCTCTCCAAGATTTCTTCCCTCCCGTCATCTCAGGGTCTCAGCTACTTCTTGAGCGGACTGTCACAGGGAGCCACACCAGGGGCCCTGTGTGTACCTTAATCTACTCACGGCAAGAGGAAACTAACGGCCACTCACAGGCAAAGGGACGAAGTTTCTGTCCACCAACTGGTAGTTTCCGGCTCCGAAGAGCGCTTGCCGCATCACCACCTCCACGCCCATGCGAGCCGCCACACCCAGTTTATCCAGCCACCTGGGACAGAGCGAGACCCAAGGAAAGTCATTCCGTTCCAATCACACACACACTACCATGAGCTTTGCATCTCTTGGAGAGGAATTAACAGCAAACGGGAAGAGTGGCCTTAGTAAGAAGCACGCCCATCAAGTGCATGGTGAGTGGGAGTAGGTGCAGAATCCTCGCCTTCTCGTCGTCCCCCACTTTGTCATAACCGCAAACCCTAGAACCCCGCTGAGATGCCGGGGGAGCCTCTGCAGGGTGAGGCACCTTCCACAAAGCAGCGCAGCCACAGCCTCACCCCTACACACCATTCCTCACCCCTGGTCCCCTTCCCCTGCACGTGGGGTGAGGGCTGAAGAAAAGCTGCCGTCAGCAACGGTGGAAACGGGAAAGAAGCTGCATCACACCTCAACCACTGCCTGCACCTCCGCCCTGGAGCATCCTCTAACCCCCTGCCGCGCACCCTGAACACCTCCCTCCCTTTCTCTACTCCTCACGCTTGCAGGAGCGGAGAGGAGTTGTGCTTTAATTGGGGTTTCTAGGAATGAGGATGCGAGGGGAAGGAGAAACGCTTTCCAAACGCGTTCCACCTGAGGCTGCGGAGCTATAGCTTGAGACTGTAACAGTTACTGAATGGAAGTCGTTGACACCGAGGTGAAACTTTGTGTCTCAATGAGGTAGGTCTTTCAACTCAGGGATGGCGCTCCTGGGGTGACCTCCTACCGCAGGCTCTGAGCTTTGTGAGAAGGGAGGAGCACAGGCCCCTACACTAAGTATCCTGCTCAGAGCCAAAGCTCTAGATGCTTCCTCTTTTAGGGCAAGGATGTCCTGGCACATCAGTAGCCCATAACGGAGGAACAGATTCTCTCCAACAGTTCCTTTTTAGACTAAGTCATTTGGGACACCTGTTGAAGGTATCCAACAAGCTGTAACTAATCATTATCTAGCCAAATCCCACTTCTGGGGCTAAGGCGCAGATACCGGCGATACAGGACCCCCCCAGCCTGGTCCCCAAGACCAGCGCCCTTTCACTCACATAAAGCCAGCTGCAAAGGTGTTGGACAGCAAGGGTGCTCCGCCGCCGTAGGCAGAACTTGTTTCTCCCAGCCAGACCTTCTTGCCGGGTCTGGTCTCCTCCACCACCTAGGCAAAGCAAAGTTTCCATGGTGATTGCAAACAAGCCCACCAACTACGGTACTGAAGACGAACAGTGTTCAAACCTTGTGTCCCCAAACCCATTCCTACGATAGAGTTACAAAATTATGTCCACAGCCATCTAAGATGTGGACGGTGTGGATGGAATGTAAACAGACCCATTGTTTAGGGTCTCTGGTAGTTAATCCTACTAAAAGGATACTGGAGGCGTGTTCAATTTCTAATCAACACACATGGGTAAGACCCAATGCCAAGGGGAAACTAACATAGTGCTTGTTGTCCTGGCTGTCCTACTTCTGATCCAGTTCCCTGATAATGTGCCTGGGAAAGTAGCAGAACATGGACCAAGTATTTGGGCCCCTGCACCCACATGGGAGATTGGGAAGGAGCTCCTGGCTTCTAGCTTCAGACTGGCCCAGCTCTGGTCAATGTGGCCATTTGGGGAGTGAACCAGTGAGAGACTTTCTCTCTCTGCCTATCTCTCTGTAACTCTGCCTTTCAAATAAAATAACTCTTAAACAAAAAGCCATAGTGCTTGTCCTTTGAAATTAGGAAACATGTAAATATGTATACCTATAGAATGTAGAACTAGCTAGACTATAAAATGACTCTAGTTTTACATTAAAAATAAAAAGACTGTTACCTGGAGTACTTTTTTCACAGATACAATAAAGGTGTCCAACACATCAGGGTTTAGGAAATCTTCTTTGGTTGCAATTCGTCCATTCACATAGTAGCTAAATAATTCCAAAAAAATTTCAGGAAAAAACCCAAACTTTATTTTCTGCTTTTAAGTTAACTGCTGACCTTATTCTCCTTCCAATCTCTCCCACCTCTGTATAATATTAAAAAATTTAAAGTACAGAAGTTCTACTAGGGAGAGACCAAGAGGAAAGAGGAACCAGAAGAAGAGTCCATTCTATCCAAATAACTGGAATTCAGTGCCTCTGTCTTAAGAACACACAAACCCAAGTGTGTGTTAGTAGGTTACCTGTTCTTTAGCAAGCAATTCATTTCAGCTATTTTTATCTTCCATGGGTTCATGGGCAGTGTAACTTGATTATTATAGAAACCACCGCATTATCTAAAATAACTTCAATTTTTGTGTTTTTTAAATATTAAAATTCTAGAACAGTTTTTTATTTTGTAAGAAAGTCAACTTTAAAGTGAAATTTTTGAAAACTAGGTACTGGGTGAAAGTAACATTGCTTTCCTGATCTTAAGAACAGGAACCATACTTACTGATGCCACGTAACTGAATCAACCACTGCTCCACCAGCCTTCAGGAAACTGGAACAGAGATTCTACTGTTATCACTTAGTCGTTAGGTAAACCCATGCAACATATGCACAAGACTTTCACTCCCTAGAAATGGCCAGGTAAGGATCAGATGAATATGAACTCCCTAATTCTGATAGCAAATGTTCTCACGGCTGCCACCTGACCCAGAATCCCTGGCATTCTGAGCCAATATTTCTCCTTTTGGTGAACCAAGTAGCCATGCAGCAAATTGTTTCATTGCGCACGGACGACTGAGGATTCGCGGGCAGAGAGGAGCTGTTTCCAGAAGAGCTGCTCTGTGTCCTCGAGCTCTTACCTGCTCAGCATCTTCACAGTCTTCCCTCGAGGCTGACCCACATCAGGACCATAGAGCTTCGCACCGCTGGAAGTAAACTTTTCTAGAAGTTTATGGAGCTCAATAAAGTCTTTTCCTAACTGCAATCCATCGATGAAAATACCAGCCTTCTTCCAGAAACTGTTAGGCTCTGAAAGATAGCGGGTCTCAAACTTATCACTTACCTAGAGATGCTTTATTTAAAAGCAAACACAGCAAAAACATTTTCCAAATTACAAAAAATTAGCATTCAAAGTCAAGTCAAATAAAACCCCAAGGTATAAAGAAGATGTTCTAGAAAAAAAATTTTAATTATGTGAGGGTACTTCAAAAAGTTTGCGGAAAATGTAATTAAAAGATGTTTGTTTTGGTACAAAGATTTTGAAATCCATGCATAGTGCTTTCATCATATACATTTCCATGAACTTTTTGAATTAACCTTATATAACTGAGATATAAGGGTATGTTAAATAATTTGAAATTAATGCATAATAAATGATTTGAAGTTAAACCCATGAATAATAGAAAGTTATCTGTATCCAGTATTTAATAATTTACTCTTAAAAAGAAACATTGGGCTGAGGAAGACATTTAATACTTAGAACAGTTCTTATATGTGCAGATCATATTACTAAATCTCATTTTTCACTTTATATCCAGTTTCACCTGCTGATGTATGGAAAATCAGTATAAATATATATTGAACAAACATGGCAGGCTTAGTCATTAACATTTTATTTAGAATTTATAAGTTCCTTGCAGGAAACAGTCCAGAAGGAGCCAATCAGGAGTTTGACTGGGTAGAATTCTAGACAGTCTGAACGTGTAATGATGGTTGGGCTGGGGTTCCCGAGGCTGACTAGCTGAGAAATGGAGAAGGGAAGGGAAGGGTAAAAGCAAACTGCCTGCTTCCCAGTTCTGCTGAGCCCTGTTGGCCAAGCATTATAGGTTTAAGTGACTCTGCAAAGCTCAAGGGACCCTGGGAGTTGGGAAGGCTGCTGGCTCCAACAGCTGCTCTCACCTCAAATGTAATATAAACTGGGATAAGCAGTAGATTCTGAGTTACAGAAAGGACTTTCCTACCACATAAAGTTCTAAAAGTTGCACTGTTGAGCACTGGCAAGAATGTGCCAGGCAGAAGTATATTTTGCGAGTACTAAAAAAGAATGTCACAAATAGAAAGAAACACTGCCAGTGAGGAATCTCTTCCTTAAGGAGGTGATCCAGGGAGTACTCACCATTGCCTAGTTCCCAAGAAATGTTGTAACTCTTGGAAGAACAGTAGTCCAGCAGCAACCGAGCATTAGAGCTATTCCACTGCAAATCTGCCGTTCTCAGTAGCGCGTTTAGGCCAAAGATCAAGTGCAGTCCTGAGCAATTTGCAAAGGCGTGCAGCATGTCCACTGAGCTTTCTACAAGGAAGATACTGCGACTTAATGGTTAGGGCAGCACCCACCATGAAAAACAGCTCTGTTCTTCATGATGGACTGCTGTTTGGGTTGCTGCCTCAAAGGAATTCCAGTCCTACTAAGTGGTTATAAAAATATGTGAAGTGCCAACAGAATTAGGCCATTTAAAAAAATCAGTTTGATGAGTTTGCTTTAGCCATTGGAAGTCTATGGAAGGTACCAGAAACTCTAATCTGGCACTTGTTTTTTGTTCAAGTGGCTTGGGTGAACTGGGGAAACCACAGTTTATGGCTCAGTGCCCAGAATGCAAAAGCCAGACTGCTATTAGTCAGCATAAACCCCAACCTCCATTATTTAAATATCTCTACCCACAAACTCAGCTACAAAAGATTTTCGTAATTTTAATTACATTTACAACAATTAAAATGTATATATTTATTTGTGAGACAGAGGGAGAGCTCCCAAGTACTGGTTCCCTCCCCAAATGTCTGCAATGGCTAGGACTGTACTGAGGCCAGAAGCCAGGAGCTGGGAACACAACGCATGTCTCCCATGTGAGTGGCAGGAACCCCTTCCTTCAGCCATCACTGGCGTCTCCCAGGGTCTGCAGTAGCGGGAAGCTGGAGTCAGGAGCCAGAGCCGGGAATCAAACTCAGGCACTCCAGTGTGGGATGCAGGTGCTTCAACTGCTAGGCTGAACACTTGTTCCTATGTTAAAAACAATTTTTGAAAAAATCCTCTATATGTCATACGCACTTAAAATGAAGAAGACTTTATATAGGATAATTGACCTAGGGCCATAGCATTGTGATTTCCAAACTATGTGCCAAGGCACCCTGGAGAGAGGCACAAAACATTCACCAATGTACTTTGTCAGATTGAGCAAACAAAAATATGACACCTGGATAAGCTGATCTTCAGTTAAATGAGTAAGTTTTAGCTTAAGAATGTCCTATGCAACAGGTGAGAAATACTTAACACTATAAAATATTGTTGTGTATTTGAAATTAAAATCTAACCAGGTGACTGTATTCAAGGGGGTAGTGTAGGATCTTTTGTTTGCAAGGGAGGAACACCACATCTTTTGGGCTTGATAAGAAATCTTACTACTGTTAAGGTGTTTAGACCTAAAACAACAAAACACTCAAGTATTTCTGTTGGCCCAGGTATGCTGTGAAAAAAAGTTACTTAGACATTAAGGTGCCATAAGAGCTTGGGAACCTGCGTACCCTGCTTTTTAAACATTACTGGTGTATAATCATTTTTTCAGAGTGGCAACAACAGGATTTTAATAGTTGTCTTTAAAGTAATTATCAGGGCCAGTGCTGTGGCATAGTGGGTAAAGCTGCTGCCTGCAGTACTGGCATTCCACCTGGACGCTGGTTTGAGTCCCAGCTGCTCTACTTCCAATCCAGCTCTCTGGTATGGCCTAGGAAAGCAGCAGAAGATGGCCCAAGTCCTTGGGCCCCTGCACCCATGTGGGAGACCTAGAAGAAACTCCTGGCTCCTGGTTTCAGATCGGCCCAGCTCTGGCCATTGCGGCCATTTGGGGAGTGAACCAGTGGATGGAAGACATTCTCTCTCTCTCTCTCTCTTGCTGCCTCTCTGTAACTCTGCCTTTCAAATAAATAAATCTTCAAAAATAAATAAATAAAGTAATTATCATGGGGGCGGATCTGCTTTTGCGATTTTTTAAAATCTTATTTATTTGAAAGACAGTGACAAAGAGAAAAGGTAAGAGGAGGAAGTAGGGAGAGGAGGAGGAGGAGGAGGAGGAGGAGGAGGGAGCTATCTTCCATCTTTTGGTTCACTTTCCACATGCCTGCAACAGCCAGAGCTGAGGCAGGCCAAAGCCAGGAGTCAGAAACTCTATCCAGGTGTCCCCTGTGGGTGACAGGGACCCAAGTACTTGGGCCATGTTCTGCAGCTTTCCCAAGTGCCTGATATAGGATGCAGGCATATCAAGTGGCAGCCTAACCTGCTGTGCCACAACATCAGCCTTTGTATTTTATTTTTTAAAAAAGATGTATTTGGGGGGCTGGCGTGGTGTAGCGGGTAAATCCGCCACCCGGAATGTCAGCATCCAGCTCCCCGTCAGTGGCTAGGGAAGTATTTTTTTTTTTTTTAAGATTTATTTATTTGAAAGGCAGAGTTACAGAGAGAGAAAGAGAGACAGAGAGAGAGCTCTTCCATCCACTGGTTCACTCCCTAGTTGGCTGCAACAGCCAGGATCGGGCCAGGCAGAAGCCAACAGCCAGGAGCTTCTTCCAGGTCTCCCACGTGGGCGCAGGAACCATCACTGCTGCCCTCCCTGGCATGTTAGCTGAGCTGGGTCAGAAGCAGAGCAACCAGTACTTGAACTGGCACTCAGATATGGGATGCTGGTGTCGTCAGGTGGCTTACTTTACTGTACCACAACACCTGCCTGGATTTTTAACTTAAAATTTGAGAAACACACACAGAGAGACAAAGACACAGAGAGAGCTCCCATCTGTCGGGTCACTCCCTCAAATACCCACAATGGCTGGGACTGGGCTGGTGCTGGGGCCAGATGTCACCGCTGCTCTCCCAGGGGGTGGCACCACCACCGAGCTGCCTGCTTTGTCCTCCCATTCCGGGAGGGGGAGGGCAAAGGGGCGTGGCAGAGTGGGACCAGGGTGGCCAGGCCTGGCCACAGCCCCCACCTGCAGGCTGGTGCTCCAGGATGACAACTGCCTGAAGACTCTGCCGTGGCACCTGACCTCGCACAGTCTGAGCATTGTGAGCGATACCTGTAGCATGCTCTGGGACCTGTCTGCCTGCAGCAGGTGGGACCAGGAGCTGCAGTGAGACCTGGGTGCCATGCTGTGAGCACGCTGTGCAACCTGCTGCCCTCCAGGCACAAGACGATCACCAGGCAGCTGCCATGTCCTTGTCCAGGGGGCAGATCTGAAGCTCAGTAGTCAAGATGTGGGTAAGACAACTGCACCCCATAATGGAGTGCCTGGGTTTGATTCCCAGCTGTGGCTCCTGGTTGCAGCTTCCTGATCATGCACACCCTGGGAGGCAGCAGTGATGGCTCAAGTAATTGGGTTTCTGCTCACCCACCATGGGAGACCTGAATTGGGTCCCTGGTCCAGGGACCTTGTGAGTATTTGGGCAATGAAAAAAATGGATGGTTGTGCGCTCTCTCTCTCTCTCAACCTCTCCAATAAATAAATACATTAATGTTAAAAGCAATGTTCTCTCTCTCTCTCTCTCTCTCTCTCTCTCTCTCTATATATATATATATATATATATATATATATATTAATCTCCTAGTTTAAAAAATCTGGCAAACATATCTTTTCTCCTTAAAAGTATTTTTGTTTTTGTTTTATTTCTAATTACTGAATTACTTGGATGATCATAGCAGTGAAATCCTAGGCTTAACACAGTGGATAAGGTGGCCGGGCAGAAACATGTGAGGAAATCGAGACCCATGAAAGTATTTTGCCCAATATCACCTAGCTATTTGGCGGCAGTGTTAGAGCCTGTTGCAAAGGGACGTCTTGATCACCCTCGTCACAGCTGTATTTTATGCTTATAAATCACAGAATCACATTCTAGAAAGTTCCCTGGCTCCAGAATCCTAAGACCTGAGCTTCAGGTCTCGCCTTCCTGCTTAGAGACTCCAGTGTGATGAGGGCTACTGTTTTGACTCACTGGGGCCTCAGCCATGTCGACCATCCCAGCACAAGCACCATCATGTGTCTATACCCTATCAAATCCAAGTTGAAACCACACAGCTGAAAAAATGTTTGTAAGCCATGAAACATGAAGAAAACTTATGGATATAAGAGTACTTCAAAAAAGTGTATGGGAAGATGGAATTTAAAGATGAGTTTATCTTTGGTGGTACCAAAGATATTTGCAATCTACGCATAATTTCTTCATAATACATTTTCCATGAACTTGTTGACGATCCCTTGCACATGGCACTGTGACTGCTTAGTGTGGGCAAGGGAGGATTATGACATTTTCAAAAAGCCTAGAATGTTTGCATTTTCAAGTATCCAACTAGCATTTACCCTGCCTGTATTTCTTCATTCTCCAAAATGTGCTCGGAATTAAGGTAGCTGAAATTTCATCATACACTCCCTATAACACAATAAACAGTAACATCTCTTGGAATAAAGCCTTTATGTTACTAAGTCCAAATCCACTCTTTAAAAAAGATGAAGAGGAGCAGACGTGTAGCCTAGCAGCAAAGATGTGGATGCCACACATCAGCGTGCCCGAATTTGACTGCTGGCTCTGGGTTCTGACCCCAGCTTCCAGCCAGCGCAGACACTGGAAAGCAGCAGGTGATGGCTCAGGTAACTGAGTCCTTTTCATCCAAGCAGGGGACCTGGATTTCCTAGTTCTGGCTCCAGTCCTGGCCCAACCTTGTTCATTGCTGATGGGAGTGCTTGCTCTCATTCTTTCTCTCTCCTTTTCTCTCTCTCTCTTTCTTTCCCTCCCTCCCTCCTTCCTCCCTCCCCTTCTCTCTCTGTTGGTCTCTCAATTTCTGTCTCTCTGCCTCTCAAAACAAATACACAAACAGAATAAGAAAAACCACTTAGCCTACTTCTTCCCCCAAATAGGGAAAACAATAGGAAAACTCACAACTTAGATCCCATTCCTAATCACTTTGCAAACTCCGAGATCTGACTGCAAGAATGGAAAGCCCTCTGGATGAAGACCATCTAGATAACACATTCACGAGCAGCACAGATTCTGTCGGTTACTCTCCACCATGTAAGTTTAAAATGGTGTCTAGCATCCAGCCTGGTACCTGACACAGGGGTGATGAGGAAGAGAGGCGGAAGAGGAGAGCAAAGTAAGGAAGTAGCTCCATCAGCATGGTCAGTTTAACAAGGGAGGCCTCCTTTCTGCAGGCACACCCAGAGTCCCAGTCCTGCCCAAACAGGTTTGCCGTGTGAGTCTATATTCTTGCGACAAATGTTTTGTCAGCTTAGAAGCTGACAAATGGAACACATCATCCAAGAGGGCTTATATTAGGAAATTTACCTGTACCTTCCAGGGTACAGGCCACTAACATATCCTGGTCACAACAGACTTCTGCTATCTCTTCCTTTGTACGGGGCCCTCCAGGTCACTCAGCCTTAGATTCAGAACTACACGTAGAAGCCCCTCGCAGCGTCTGTGATACCTGTCCCTCTGAAGAGTGAGTGCTCAGATTTAGCACAGGCAAGTTCTATCTTCTCATGACTTGCAGATTCAAATGGAAAATTTCAGACCAGAACTCAAATGTTTCCAAATACAGTTAACTTTTTTTGCATTTGTTATGCATTTAGCCATTGCCGGTAGGATGGCCCGAGTTGTAATAACCCAGCTGCCTTTCCCCTGGTGTGTGGAGGTCCAAGTCCCAGCAGCAGGAAAAACGCTGATAATGTACCATCTTAGTAACAGAAAGATCACAGGAGGTAGCCAGCTGTTTTCAGATTAACTGGAACAATGTTCAATGTGACCAAAACCAGACGGACTCCAATGATTACCTAATACTGTGGGGTCTCCTCCTAGTGAGTGTGCATCATAATGTTTTATTACAAATGAGACCTCACTACTGTTGATCTCTTGTATTTTTATTCTCCCTTTATCATCCTTTTGTGATGGCTTTGCCCATGCCAAATTCCACCCAACAGTCAATCATGTTTATTGAAGTGTCAGAATAGTTTTGGGAACTATATTAGCATATAAACTATTTTCTGATTTCTCTTGCATAGTTCCACACCTTATTACATAAATATATATGTATGTTTAAAAATCTGATACACTGGAATCAAGGTAGTATACTATAAACTTTTATAAAGTTAACTTATTTTACATAATGTGCTTTAGAAAAATGTTAACTTAAAGAAAGTAACTTCAAGTAACTTATTTTCTAAAAGTCAAAAGATGACAGTTCCAGGGGCTAGTGTTGTGGTGTAGCAGATAAAGTCGCTGCCTGCAATGCAAGCATCCCGTATGGGCACCTGTTCATGTCCCAGCTGCTCCGCTTCTGATCCAGCTCTCTGCTAGTGCACCTGGGAAAGCAGTGAAAGATGGCCCAGGTGCTTGAGCCCCTGCACCCACCTGGGAGAGCCAGAAGGAGCTCCTGGCTCCTGGCTTCAACCTGGCCCAGCTCTAGCTGTTATAGCCATTTGGGGAATGAACCAGTGGATGGAAGATCTCTCTCTCTCTCTCTCCCTCTCTCTCCCTCCCTCCCCCTCTGTCTGTGAGTGTGTGTGTGTGTGTGTGTTTTGCCCTCTATCTGTAACTCTGCCTTTTAAATAAATAAATAAATAAATGTTTTGGGGAAAGAACCATATAGTTCCAAGAGTATTTCCTTAAATAAGATCTGGGGCAACATCAATCTTCAAATGAAAATTATATATCATAGTTAAATCAGGGTTGTTTGTTTCATTTGCTTTAAAGTCCTGCATGACAAAGTCATCCTATTTTGAAGATAGAAAAGCCGTTTCAAAGAGCAGAAATAAGTTCCTGGTTAGTTTTGGGGCTGGAACACCAGCACGGTGCCATTTGCTTCTTACTTGAGTAGGTGCTGTTCTTGAACTTTCTCTGATACTGTTCTCTGAGTAGCAGTTGCTCCTGGAAGGGCCATTCCGACTGTAACCTTTTCTCCACATCGGAAGGAATGGGTTCAGATTTGCAAGCATCTGTAAGCGGAAGAGGCAACTTAGAGAATCCGTTTTCACAGGCAGACGGTTAAAATCCTATACATATATTTAGTTAGCTATATATGTGACAGAGCAGAATAAGTTTCTGGTTATTAGGCATGAGATCACAGACAGATATGAGGATACTTTTTAAAAAGTCCATGGAAAGTAGAGTTAAAAAATAATTTGAGGGCTGGTGCTGTGACACAGTGGGTTAAAGCCCTGGACTGCAGCGCCGGGATCCCATATAGGTGCCAGTTTGAGTCCTGGCTGCTCCATTTCTGATCCAGCTCCCTGCTAATGTGCCTGGGAAAGCAGCAGAGGATGGCCCAGTCCTTGGGCCCCTGAATCTGTATGGGAGACCTGGAGGAGGCTCCTGGCTCCTAGCTTTGGATTGTCTCAGCTCCGGCCGTTGCGACCATCTGGGGAGTGAACTGTGGAGGGAAGACCTCTCTCTCTGTGTCTCTACCTCTCTCTGGAACTCTGTCTTTCAAATAAATAAAATAAATATTTTTAAAAAGATTTTATTTTGGTGCAAAAAATTCTAGAAATCCATGCATAGGAGAAGTCTTCAAAAAGTTCATGGAAAATACGAATTGTGAAAAAAACATGCACAGACTCTAAAATATTTTTGCATCCAAATAAGCATATCTTTTAAATCTCATTTCCTCACAAACTTTTTGAAGTACTCTCATATATTCTGCTGCATGGGCCAAAGCTGCCAGCTAACCAACCACCACAAAGGCAGGTGTCTTAGGAAACCCTGGCATGAGTGGGACAGAACCTCAAGTTATTTAACAACTTGAAGGATTTCCAGAAGCATGAGATTATGAGAAGACTAAGAAAGAAGTCACAGTTCAATTCTTCAAGGTTCACTTTCCTGTACATAGAAATGTGTGTTAACATGGGCTCCATCTGCCGCTGGGTGAATTATTCTCTCCACTACACAGGGGAAGACAGGGAACGCTGGCTTTTGTCTCTTTAATTTTGGTATTGTTGAAACTTCTGGGACCAAGACATGTACCCCTGGAAACCTCCACCACCAGCCTGGGTTTCTTTATCTTAGGACAGCAGGTCCCCAGGCCCTTGCTGCCAGGACAGGCTGGCTGGCCAACGACTTCCTGTCCGGGAAGCCCCACATGGTGACTTGCTGGCCCCGGTGCCCCATCCAACCCTGTGCTCACAAAGGGATGTTCCAGAGGAACTTGGATAATCCTGATAACCCCCACCCCATGCCACAGGATGAAGAAAATTGATGAGCAAAGGACAGGCTCCTGCCTCAACTCTAAGACCTCTTGAATGCATGTGACTGGGGAGAAAGGGCCAAGTCCAAACAGAAATTTTCCCGACTTGGCCTTCACAGAGAACCCTCTTGCCTGCTCCCTTTATTCCCTATTTTTTCTAATTACTATATGCTGTCAATGTTGGCCCAATAACGGATGAACCATTCTAAAAACTTTCTAGAGGAAATGATGGAATATATGAAAGAATTAAATATTACTTGCTAATATATACATTAACAGAATTCAAAGGCACACACTCTAGTTTTAGTCATTATTAAGACAGTGATTTGGCTTCCATTGGATGCCTGATAGCACAAACACAAGACAAATCCTTGTGACTCCTCCTGTGGCAGCTGTCTCGGGGGAGGGCCCCGGACGTCCAGTATCAGGATCTCCTGACAAGCTTGAGAAAATCAGGATCTTAGCTTCAAACCCAGAAATCCAAATATTCAAACTCACTCTGGGTGGTGAAGGAGACTCAATAACACTTGAGACCAATCTGCCCAGTAAATTGCGTCTTATAAACCGTTCTTTGAAGCAGAGTACCTCGCCTTGTGCCCTTGTTGCAACTCTCGTCCACATTCTATTTGCAGAATAAACACGCTTCAGTCCATGGCTCTAGCTTCAGCTAGAAACACCCTCTCGGGAGCCATGCATCTCTACCCACAGGCTCCCTCCCAGCAGCCTCTCCTTTAGCCACAGTGGCCGCTATGCTGTTTACAGCACAAGTGGCTCTCAGCTACGCCAGGCACACCTTCCTCGGGAGGTTTCACACCCATGCGAATTGCGTGATGAGGAAGCCTGCTCACTGCTTCCTCATTTTGTACAGGTGCAGGCACAGCTTCACCCCTTCCTCACGGTCAGATTGGAGCAGCAACACTTTTCTCTAAGTATTTTTGTGATGGACTCAAGTTCACGAAAACATCATTCATCTGCCAAGTTTTACCCTGGATGACTTGTGATTGCCAGTAACTTCTCTCTTCGAAGGTTGGTTCCTTGTGGGGATCAAAAATGAGAAAGTCTGTCTTGGTGCCACCAAACCTCAAGTATGCAGGAGACAGGCCTCTGGCCAGAGTACGAAGCTTTGGAGAACTGCAAGAGAGGCAGGCGAGAAAGGATCATTATTTTTTCCAAGATCATGTGGTCAAACATTTTTACCTATTTCTCTCTTGATGAGCCTATTTCTTAACTTGCAGCTATGCAGGGCTTGGAGGGGGAGATGTCACTGGGCTATAAAGGGGAGTCATCTGGGTCTGAGTCTCTCCAGCTGAGGGTTGTTATTTCAAGCACCTGAAAGCAACTCGGAGCTTACAAATAGAGTGGTGGTCAGCACGTCTACAAAATCGCAAAACCTTCTAGGACTGGTGGAAGGAAAGAAACAAGAGTGGAAACCAACGGAAAGAGGACTCTGTCTCTTTGAAAACTACTTGTCCCAATCTATGGGGATGGTCCAAAGATCAGTGGTTGTCAGGGCCTGGGAATGGGAGCGAGGGGAAAGGGGTGCAAAGTGGAGGCAAAGAGGCAATTCTGAAGCCACGCGAGGGGCTCTTTCCCCAGACGTTGGGATGGGGGCTGGGGTAGAGAAGGTTGTCCAGGGGGAAATGGCTTCACTGTCAGATATCAAAACAAAATCGCCTGGATTAGAGAGAGTGCGGTGGGGCTGAGGCAAGTGTCCCCGGTGAAGGGGAGAGTCTGTGCAAACACCAGAGGTGGAAGAGAGCATGGGGCCCTGAAGGGGCTGAAGCCGGTGCCCAGGGACAAGGAGGTGGGGTGCAGAGAAGCTGGGAAAGAACAGACTGGAGAGGCAGATGGGGCTGTACGTCGGGCAGCCTGTAGACCACAATGCCAGCAGGAGCGTTTCCACGGTGAGCCATGGAAGACCCAGGCACCTGGAGTGACTTCACCCGACTTTTATTTCAGAAAGGAAACTCAAGCAGCAGTGCAAAGAACTGAGCAGAAGGACGGGGACCGGTCATGTTAATGTAGATGGAGACAGGAAGATATCTTCCATCTGCTCATTTACTCAAATTCCCACAGCAGCCCAGGCTGGGCCAGGCTGAAGGCAAGAGCCTGGAACTCCACCTGGGTCTCCCATGTGGGTGGCAGGGACCTAAGTACTTGAACGATCACCATGCCTTCCCAGGGCATACATTAGCAGGAAGGTGGATCAGAATCAGAAAAGCCAGGATTCAAAGCAGGCATTCTGATATGGGATACAGTTATCCCAAGTGGCATCTTAACTACTGTGCCAAAGACCCACCCCTCAAGACAAACTTAGAGGTGGAAATGGATTCAGTAATTAATTGGATGTTGAGGAAGAAACAAGAATTACTTCTGGGAAGCCCCGTGGAGGATGGTAACATCGTTCGCCAAGATGAGCAACAGGGGATAGACTGTAGATGGTTTTAAAGGGGGAGGGGACTGCTGTAGAATTTGAGAAGCCAGTGCAAATGCCCAAACTCCTCTCTGCTCAGGCCCTTGGCCATGTGAATCTGAGGCTCAGGGATAAGTTTTGGCTGCGGATATGTATGGTGAGGTCCTCAGGATAAAAGCCAAACTGGCAATCTTTGACCCACAGGTCTTGAGACACAGCCCCCAAACCAATGCAAGACTGTGCCTTAGAGAGAGTCACCCCCAGTTGGCCTGGTTCCCCAGCCTCCAGCCAGGCGGTGATTCTGGCCCTTGGCTTTTTTGATCGCTTTTGGTGATAAAGAAAACTCATTTAGATATGTGAAGCTGGAATTTGTAAGCAACTGAGAGTAGGAGAGAGGCTGGCAAGTGGAGGGAAAATAAGTGCTTGGAAAAGACTCTGTGGTATCCCCAGGATGGCCTGATCAGGGTCAGCACGTGGCACAGCCATTAGGCTGCTACTTGGGATGCCTGTATCCCATCCTGGAGTGCTCCTAAGTCCAGCTTCCTGCTAACCATGGGAGGCTGCTGACGATGGCTCAACTACTTGAGCCATCCCATGTGGGAGACCTGGGGGTGGGAGACCCATGTGGGTGGTCTGCCACCCATGTGGGAGACATGCAGTCGCTGGCTCCCACCTTTGGCCTGGTTTACCCCTAGCTGTTGCATGTGGTGAGTGAACCCACAGATGGAAAACCTCTCTCTCTCTCTCTCTCTCTCTCTCTCTCTCTCTCTCTGTGTTTGTCTCTCAAATAAAAGAAATTAATAAAAATGTAAAGGAATCTTTAAAAAACTGACCTGGGTCAGATGTCTGAGCACCAGGGCCTGGTCCCCGGAGGTGTGGATGGGCCACACGGGGTCACTCTCCAGCACATTACCCTGCCTCTGTGTCCTTCACAGCCACTCTCTGACATTAGCTTCCTCCCTGTCGCCTCAATTTCCTGACTGCTCCAGCCCCCATCCCTGACAGCAAGGACCTTATCTGTCTCGTTTATCAGAATCTCCCAGGAAACCAGGCACACAGTTGGTGCTTACTAAATATTCATTAAGCGAATGAACAACAGAGGCAACTTGACAAAAGGGCAACTGGAGGCCAAAGAGCATTTCGAAAACCAAAGGAAGCCCAATGCCATGGCTGCGGTCCCTTAAGGAGAATCCTGTGTTTCAAAGTTTGGTGTAAGGACCTTTCTGTTAGTCTCCTTTGCAATGGAATTTGTTGTTGTTGTTTTGAGAACACAATACTGATGTCCTCAGACAAAAACCAGATTTAATACAGCTGCAAAACGTAAAACTGAGCTGATCAAAGACATAGTATTTCAATCATAATGATGAAGACAGAGTCAGGGGGGAAAAACACCTATCACAGTGACATGGGAGCGGCAAAAGAATGTAGAAAAGAAGTTGTGGCGGGGCTGGCGCTGTGGCACAGCGGGTTAAAGCCCTGGCCTGAAGTGTCGGCATCCCATATGGTAGCCGGTTCTAGTCCCGGCTGCTCCCCTTCTGATCCGACTCTCTGCTATGGCCTGGGATAGCAGTGGAAGTAGCCGGTTCTAGTCCCGGCTGCTCCCCTTCTGATCCGACTCTCTGCTATGGCCTGGGATAGCAGTGGAAGATTGGCCCCTGCACCCTTGTGGGAGACCTGGAAAAAGCTCCTGGCTCCTGTCTTCGGATAGGCACAGGTCTGGCCATTGCAGCCATCTGGGGAGTGAACCAGCAGATGGAAGACCTCTCTCTGTCTCTACCTCTCTAACTCTATCAGTTGTAGCTATTCTAACTTCTTAGGGATAAAACAAGCCTGCATGTGTCTTTATTTTATCTTATTGTAAGATTAAGTTGTTCTGACACAAAAGCAGAAGTGGTTTGTTAATGCGCATTAAAATTCATGATGAAGTAATTTTTTTTCCAATCCCAGATTTGAGGGCCACCAGGTAGATTCCCCAGAGAGAAAATATTGGTGGGCTAAGGGTAAGTCTGGGGTTTTGGCAAGGAACACAGTGGGGAGGGGGCTTGGGGAAATTACCACAAGAAAGATTCATTGAGAAATCAAGAAGCCCCAGTGAGATGGGAAAGAAGAGAGGAGGCAGCTGTCCAGTCGAGGAGAGAACTTACTTTTACCAGAAAGTAAAAGAACTGAGAGGAAAAGGCATTGTGGTCCAAGAATGGGAGGTTTGATTTTGAGATTTCCGATGTTGTGAAGGACCCTTATGGGGGAGAGGGACAAGAAATTAGGCCTGGGCAAATATCAGGGGCTTCTTAAGAGGTTAGATGTTCCCCAGAGTCTAGCGGGCAGGACGTTCTCTGGGAAGGAAAAGTCAATCCCCTTCAGAGAACCTCTAGGCACGCCCAGAGCAGAAATGCCCCTCCCCTCCAGGAAACCTCTGGGCGCGCCCAGAGCAGAGCTGCCCCTCCCTTCGGAGGGTCTCTAGGCGCACACTTATGATGTCACTGCGACCGGCCAATCCTGTAACACCTCAGCACTCTCGCTTAGCACTCTCCCTCAGCATTCTCCGGTATGCTAATTGTCCCTCCGAACCAACCAATCCCGTGCCACCTCTGCATTTTATACCAGCACTCTCCACCAGCATTCTTCGCCAGCATTCTCCCATATGCTAACGGTCCCTCTGAACTGACCAATCCTATGCATGCGTTAGGAATATGCTAATTCGTTGCCTATATAACCTGTGTGAAACTGCCGCTCAGGGCTCCTCACTGCCTGAGGTGGGGGCCCGTTTGCGCAAACGTACAATAATTACCTCATGCTTTTTGCATCAACTGGTTTGGAGTCTGGATTTTTGGGCGTCCTCTCGAGCAAGTGGGCATCTCTACTACTGAGAGGTCCAACATTTGGCGCCCAACGTGGGGCTTGAGGTCGCCCTCAGACCCATTCTCTGCAGGACCAGTTGGAGGTATAATTAAGTATTCTCTGTTTGTTGTTCTTCGTCTTCAGTATTCTGACTGGCCAGTACCTGACCTGACTCTGTGAGACCAGTGGGGGAGGCAGGCGTGCCCAGCAACCCCTGGTCCGTTCCCCGGAGGACGCTCCGGTCTGTGAGACCAGTAGGGGAAACCCTCGGTCCGTTCCCCCGGGTCACGCTCCCGGGGTGGACTGGAGGTGGGTCGGAGACCAAGTCTCCCTCCTTCCCGGGGAGGGCTGGTCAGGCAGCCGCTCCCAAAAATAGCGCAATAGCGTTCGATTTGTCCTAGCCATGTGGTTTGTCTTGCTTACTGTATATGTCTGTGCATTGGCTGTTCTTTTTGTTTGGGCTGAAATCCTTGCACGCATGGGTCAACAAATAACCACCCCTTTAAGTCTCACTCTAGATCACTGGAAGGATGTTCGAGAACGCGTGCGCCACCTCTCAGTGGAGGTTAACAGGAAACAATGGGCAAAATTCTGTTCCTCAGAGTGGCCGGCCTTCGAGGTCGGCTGGCCAAGGAACGGCACTTTTAACCTCGATATTATTTTACAGATTAAGGAGCGAGTCTTTCAGCCAGGATCCGATGGACACCCTGATCAGGTGCCCTACATTACCACGTGGGAGGATCTTTCACGTAACCCCCCTCCCTGGATAGAACCCTTCTCCTTCCCGACGGAGCCCATACGGACCCCGATACCCCCTCCTCCTATCCCGGTTGTGCCAACCTCCTCCCTATACCCTCTGAAGGAGATTCGAGATCCAAAACCTGACAAGCCACCGGTTCTTCCGGCTGATCAGGACTTTCTGCTCTTTGACTCTCCCCCACCCTATCTTCCCAGCCAGCCTGCTCCCCCGCAGGAACCCCCACAACAACCAGAGCGGGATGTGCAACCTTCTGCACCATCCCCTGATTCCACGAGGGCAGGGGAAGAAGTCTCAGCGCCTTCCCCGCCCTCCAGCCGCCTGCGCCTCCGTCGGGGGCAGGCAGGGGGCTCGGGAAGCGTCTGGACTTCGCAGGCTTTTCCTCTTCGCTCGGTGGCTGGCCAGATGCAGTACTGGCCATTTTCTGCTTCCGATCTTTACAATTGGAAAACCCATAACCCCTCTTTCTCTCAAGACCCCCAGGCTCTGACTGGGCTGATCGAGTCAATTTTATTGACTCATCAGCCCACCTGGGATGATTGTCAGCAGCTCCTGCAGACCCTCCTCACTACTGAGGAAAAGCAGCGCGTCTACCTTGAGGCACGGAAAAACGTCCCTGGAGCAGATGGCCGACCGACCCTACTGCCAAACGAAATCGAGGAGGCGTTTCCCTCAACCCGTCCTGATTGGGACTACACCACCGTTGCTGGTAGGGAGCGACTTCGTCTTTACCGCCAGATTCTCCTTGCGGGTCTCAGAGGGGCTGGAAAGCGCCCCACCAATTTGGCCAAGGTACGTGCAGTAGTGCAGGGGGCTGAGGAAACGCCGGCAGGCTTCCTAGAAAGATTAATGGAAGCCTACCGTATGTACACCCCGTTTGACCCCCTGGCAGAGGACCAGCAGGGAGATGTAATCATGTCCTTTATAGGACAGTCAGCGCCGGACATCCGCAATAAATTGCAGCGGCTAGAGGGGCTTCAGGGATATACTATACAAGATTTAATGAAGGAGGCAGAAAAAATTTACAACAAAAGGGAGACCCGAGAGGAGAAGGAGGAAAGGATCCGCAAGGAGCAGGAGAAAAGGGAAGACAAAAGAGACAAAAGACGTAATCGAGAGCTTAGTAAAATTTTGGCCACCGTAGTGCAGGATATAGAAAGGAGTAGACCAGGACAGAATAGGGACTTGGGAGACAAACGAAAGCCTCGGGTGGAAAGAGATCAATGTGCCTATTGTAAAGAAAGAGGACACTGGGTCAAAGACTGCCCGAAGAAAACACAGGGACCAAAGAAGAGACCAGTTCCAATCCTGTCCCTGGAAGAAGACGACTAGGTGAGTCAGGGCCAGGAGCCCCCCCCTGAGCCCAGGATAACCCTTGAAGTGGGGGGCAGACCGGTAACCTTCCTGATTGACACGGGAGCCCAGCACTCGGTACTGACTTCAGAAAAAGGGCCTTTAAGCTCCAAGACTTCCTGGGTTCAGGGGGCAACTGGAGGGAAGTTATGTCGCTGGACAACCAATCGAGAGGTCCAGTTAAGTACAGGACTTGTGACACACTCGTTCTTACTAGTGCCAGACTGCCCCTACCCCCTCCTGGGCAGGGACCTACTCTCGAAGGTAGGAGCCCAAATTCACTTCCATGAGAAAGGAGCTACCATCACAGACTCAGGAGGGCGGCCCCTCCAGGTATTAACACTACGCTTGGAGGACGAACACCGATTATTCGAGAGGCCCTCGTCCACCATGGCTCCCCTGGACCCCAAGTGGCTCACAGATTTTCCTCAGGCCTGGGCAGAGACTGCGGGAATAGGGTTGGCCGTCAACCGGCCTCCCTTGATCATAGATCTGAAGCCCACGGCCATTCCCGTGTCAGTTCGTCAATATCCGATGGGCAAGGAAGCTAAGGAAGGTGTCCGGCCACATATCCAGAGACTGTTACACCTAGGCATTTTAAAACCTTGTCGTTCACCTTGGAACACCCCCCTACTACCAGTAAAGAAGCCTGGTACGGGTGACTACCGCCCGGTACAGGACTTGCGGGAGGTTAACAGGAGAACGGAGGATATGCATCCCACAGTGCCCAACCCCTACAATCTGCTAAGTACCTTGCCTCCGACCCACGTATGGTACACTGTGTTAGATCTAAAAGATGCATTCTTTTGTTTAAGACTGAGCCCTCAGAGCCAATCCATCTTTGCTTTTGAGTGGAAAGACCCAGAGACCGGGTTTTCAGGACAACTTACCTGGACAAGGTTGCCCCAAGGATTTAAAAACTCGCCTACCTTGTTTGATGAAGCTCTGCACCTAGATTTGGCCGACTTCCGAGTCAACCATCCAGACCTGGTCCTCCTGCAATATGTGGACGACCTCCTCCTTGCCGCTGAAACTGAGCAGGACTGCCTAAAAGGTACCGGGGCCCTGCTACAGAGACTGGGGGAATTGGGCTATCGAGCCTCCGCGAAAAAGGCCCAAATATGTCAGAAACAGGTGGCCTACCTAGGCTACCTCCTAGAAGGAGGGCAACGGTGGCTGACAGAGAGCCGAAAAAGGGCGGTTGCTCTAATTCCACCCCCCACCGATGCCAGAAAGATGCGGGAATTCCTCGGGAGTGCGGGATTCTGCCGCCTTTGGATTCCTGGGTTTGCGGAGCTGGCAGCCCCATTGTACCCCCTCACGAAGTCCAATGCTCCCTTTCAATGGAGAGAAGAGCAACAGCGGGCGTTTGACAACATAAAAAAGGCCCTATTGTCAGCCCCAGCCCTGAGCCTCCCTGAGCCTCCCTGATATGACCAAGCCCTTCACATTATACGTGGATGAGAACAAGGGAGTGGCGAAGGGAGTGCTAACACAAATGCTTGGACCCTGGAAAAAGCCGGTGGCATACTTTTCAAAAAAACTAGACAATGTAGCGGCCGGCTGGCCTCCGTGCCTCCGCATGATAGCGGCCGTGGCAGTTCTGGTAAAAGACTCGGACAAATTGACTCTAGGCCAACCTCTCACCGTAGTGGCACCTCATGCTGTGGAGACAGTTATCCGACAGCCACCAGATCGGTGGCTCTCAAATGCTCGGATAACTCATTACCAGACTATGTTATTAAACTCAGAGCGGGTCCGGTTTGGGACTGCCACCTCTTTAAACCCGGCCACCCTGCTCCCGGAACTGGGGCCCCAGGCCCAGGTAATCCATAACTGTCACCAAATCCTGGCTGAGGCCCACGGCACCCGAAAAGACCTAACCGACCAGCCTCTGCCGGATGCCGAAATGACCTGGTTCACGGATGGGAGCAGCTTTCTACAGAACGGTGAGCGGAGGGCTGGGGCAGCGGTGGTGGATGGAAAAACTGTTATCTGGTCAAGTGCCTTAAAGCCTGGAACTTCTGCTCAAAAAGCCGAGCTCATAGCCTTAACTCAAGCTTTAAAACTGGCACAAGACAAAAAGGTCAACATTTACACAGACAGTCGGTATGCATTCGCCACTGCCCATGTACATGGGGAGATATACCGGCTAAGGGGCCTCTTAACCTCGGCAGGCAAGGACATTAAAAATAAGCAGGAAATCCTAGATCTTCTACAGGCCCTGTTCCTGCCCAAAAGGTTGAGTATAATCCATTGCCCCGGGCACCAACGAGGAGACGACCCCGTAGCAAGGGGAAACAGGATGGCAGACGAGGCCGCTAGGGCGGCAGCCCTGAGCCAACAGGTGCTCCCGTTAAAGACAACTGAGCCCACCCAAGTATCGAGGGAACCACCTTTCCTCTATTCGGACCAAGACTTAGATACGATCCAGCGGCTCGGTGCAGAGTATGATGAACAAATAAGGGTTTGGAGGCTCGGAAAAAAAATAGTCCTGCCACACCAATTGGCTAAAAAAATAATTACCAGCCTCCATCAATGGACTCATTTGGGACACAAAAAACTAAAAGCAGCCTTACAGGAAAATAGGCAGTCTTATTACATCCCCGGACTTGACTCTTTAGTCCAGCAGGTGACTGAATCCTGTGTTCCGTGTGCCAAGGTAAATGCCAGACACCTCAAGCTCCCGGAGGGAGCTAGGGTAAAAGAAAACCGACCAGAAATCAACTGGGAGGTCAATTTCACTGAGATAAGACCGGGCAGTTATGGAAATAAGTATCTTCTAGTTTTTGTAGACACCTTCTCCGGATGGACTGAGGCATTCCCCACAAAACGGGAAACCGCCCAGGTGGTCGTCAAGAAGATCATAGAGGAGATCTTCCCCCGGTTCGGCTTGCCTAAGGTAATCGGGTCCGACAATGGCCCGGCGTTTGTCTCCCAGGTAAGTCAGTTGGTGGCCAAAGCATTAGGCATAAATTGAAAATTGCACTGTGCCTATAGACCCCAGAGTTCAGGACAGGTAGAAAGGATGAACAGAACAATTAAAGAGACCCTAACCAAATTAGTGTTGGAGACTGGCGTTAAAGACTGGGTCCAACTCCTCCCTATGGTGTTGTTCCGGGTCCGAAACACGCCCTCTCATTGCGGGCTGACACCATACGAAATCCTTTATGGAGGGCCCCCACCAGTAGCAGGCTTGCTTGACCTTGCCAGTGACTCCGTTGCCGATGCCCCTAAGTTACAGGCCCGGTTGAGAGCGCTCCAGATCATCCAGAACCAGGTCTGGAAACCTCTTGCAGCAGCCTACCAACCCAAGACGACAACTATCCCACATCCTTTCCAAATCGGTGATGCCGTGTATGTCCGAAAACACCAATCTAAGACTCTAGAGCCCCGGTGGAAAGGCCCTTTCACTGTGCTGTTGACAACTCCCACCGCTCTCAAAGTCGACGGAATCGCTGCTTGGGTCCACGCCTCACACGTGAAGCGAGCACCACCTCCCCAGGGCCCCGAGGATCCGGATAGACCAGCCAAATGGAAGCTCCAGCGCACTCAGAACCCACTCAAGCTAAGACTTTCAAAAACTGTTTAATATTTGTGATGTTCCTGGCCTTTCCCCATTGTTTTTCCAATCCCCATGCTCCACAATTGTTAACGTGGAAAGTAATTTCCTCCACAGGACGGGTGGCCTGGTCTGCTAGTGGGTTACATACCCCCGGGGCATGGTGGCCCACCTTATACCCGGACGTATGTCAACTGGTTACTGGGTTAGATACCTGGGATGTACCTGACCAGGATAATTTGACAAAAATCCCTGAAAATAGTCTTAACTATTGGGGCGTGTATGGCTCCCAGTCCCCAGTCAGTGGGACCCAACCCAGTCCAGCAAGAACAGAGTTCCCTCCCTCCAGTGAGGCAGGCTCTCCCCAGGCCACCCCTCTTGCCAGCCACCCTTTCGCCTAGCTTGGCAAGTTTAACTCCAAACGCTTCAAGCCCCCGTACAACCGGACAGCGGCTGTTTAACCTTTTGACAGGGGCCTTTCTGGCCCTCAACCAGACCAATCTGGAGCTGACCGAGTCCTGTTGGCTATGCCTAGCCCCAGGTCCACCTTATTACGAGGGCCTCGCGGTCCCCAGGACCTGGAATGGCACTAAAAAGGCAAATAATTGCCTCTTGCCCCTTTGGGCGCGTCTCACTCTTACAGAGGTGTCGGGACAAGGTACTTGTGTAGAAAATCCTCCCTTGTCCCACCGACACTTGTGCAATGTCACCCACAATGTTACTATACGAGACGGCTCATGTATTCTTAACAGGTTGCTCCAGTTTATCCGCGAGAGGCTTTTCCTTATCCAAACCCGGGTGCTGACTCAACAGTACCAGTGTCAAGCTTCAAAGACCTCCGAGGTCCAATAGATTTTAGGATTAAAATCTGTGCAAAAAGAAAAGGAGGGAATGAAGGACCCTTATGGGGGAGAGGGACAAGAAATTAGGCCTGGGCAAATATCAGGGGCTTCTTAAGAGGTTAGATGTTCCCCAGAGTCTAGCGGGCAGGACGTTCTCTGGGAAGGAAAAGTCAATCCCCTTCAGAGAACCTCTAGGCACGCCCAGAGCAGAAATGCCCCTCCCCTCCAGGAAACCTCTGGGCGCGCCCAGAGCAGAGCTGCCCCTCCCTTCGGAGGGTCTCTAGGCGCACACTTATGATGTCACTGCGACCGGCCAATCCTGTAACACCTCAGCACTCTCGCTTAGCACTCTCCCTCAGCATTCTCCGGTATGCTAATTGTCCCTCCGAACCAACCAATCCCGTGCCACCTCTGCATTTTATACCAGCACTCTCCACCAGCATTCTTCGCCAGCATTCTCCCATATGCTAACGGTCCCTCTGAACTGACCAATCCTATGCATGCGTTAGGAATATGCTAATTCGTTGCCTATATAACCTGTGTGAAACTGCCGCTCAGGGCTCCTCACTGCCTGAGGTGGGGGCCCGTTTGCGCAAACGTACAATAAATACCTCATGCTTTTTGCATCAACTGGTTTGGAGTCTGGATTTTTGGGCGTCCTCTCGAGCAAGTGGGCATCTCTACTACTGAGAGGTCCAACAGTTGAGAGGTTAGGAGTGATGGAAAGAATCAAGACCCAGTCATGGCCGCATCGTTGCTGGCTGAAATGGAATTGGGCAGCATCTGCTGGTACGCCTGCTCTCTGAAACAGTGCCCTGCTCTTAGCATCTGCCGATTGCCATGGTGTAAGCCATCCCACCGTGACTGCCTTCCAGACGCCAGTGCGATCACTGAACACAAAGAAGAAATGCAGACATTTCATGCGGTGGTGCAGCCTGGCTCTGTTAGGTAGGAAGTCAGTTATGAGCTTATGTGTGTGTGACAGGCCTAAACAGAAGACATCTATATGCATCTGCATCTCAAAGTCATCCTAACAAGGTTTCAGGGGAAGCCCAGATTTCGCATCCTGCCTGCCCTGCCCCCTTCTACCTGATAACCTGCCAGGTGGAGGCCCTCACCCCTCCTGCTTCCTGCCTGATAAATCGTCCACAATCTCCCAGGTGCAGCCCAGTATCTGCATGTCAAACACCCTGCTCCCTTCCTCAGGTCTGATAACATTTGCATCCATAAAGTCCTTTGTTTCAGACCTTCAAGAGAAGTTTTTCTATTTACATCCAAAAAGCCCTTTGTTCCAAGAGGAGCAGAGGTGGGGAAGCAAGACCCATCTCCTTAAAAACCCCCAGCCTCAACTGGACTGCGCGCTCAGCTCTCTGCATCTTTGCTGAGTTGCCCGCCTGGCCTGGCCTGGCCTGGCCAGGTGTACTCTCCACTCACCCATGCAGCCCCCCCTCTCCCCCAGTCTGAGGGACTGGGCACTCTCTCTCAGGTCCTGTCTGGAGAGGTGCCCATCCGTCCTTACAGATGTTCCTTAATAAACCTTGCTATTTTACCTCCCACTACTCTCTGTCTCACGCCTGAATTCTTTCTTGCGCGAAGACAAGAACCCTGCAATTTCTCCGGTAACAGCTCCATTACCACTGAGGGTGGAGGAAGGAAAGCTCTGAGGGGTGGAGAAGTCCAGACAGAAGTGATTCAGAAGGATCTGAAGTCATCCAGGACAGCGAGAGGCTCAGAGGTTGGGAGGAGACCATGCGGTCAGTGCCAGTCTTCAACCAAGAGGCAGGGGAGGGGAGCCCCGTGGCAAGGAGACGGAGTGCCAGCCAGGTGTGGCACTGGCCACCCGCCCAGCGGAGTCAGGACGGCCATCTCTACAGCCTGCAGCCCTCTCCAAACTCAGTGTCTTATGCAGGCTGTGAAGATTCTTCCCCTTAACCCCGAAACAAGCCAAGGGGACAGGCGTCCTTCTTTTCCTGTTTACAGATACGGAATCTGATGAAAAGGAGGCAGGGTAATTTGTCCCCAGGAACAATGCAGAGGGGGATTTCCTCACAGCGGTTGGGCCACTGTCCCTAAGCTTGTCGTTGGCCATGGAGACTTCCATCAGCAATAGAAGTAGTCTGTGGTCCTTTCCAACACTAGTCACCAAAACATGCGTTGAACGCTGATAAGTGCTTCTCTAAATATGAAAACCAACTCTGCTAATGAAGATGCAGGGGTCTAATTACTGAAAGTCGTTATTGATAAATATTTACCAAACTGGTCAAAGGAGATGACCTTTGTTGAAGAACGGTAAGCAAACCCCTGGGAAAAGCAAGCCCGGCCAGCTGCTGTGTCGCTGCTGTAGCTGTTCAGCACTGCTTTTGCCCTGAAGGACTCGGGGTCTCCACGGCAGACCGTGTGAGTGAGCTGTTGCATGTACAACAGTGCAAACTGAAACCCACAGCAGCACTGCACGGTCCAGTAGAGCTGGCTGTGTGTGGCTGGCCCCTGCACATTGGAAGGTAGTTAGTCCAAACTGAGGGCTGTGCGCATACAGTACGCACCAGATGTCACAGACTTGGTTCCAGAAAAGGAAAGTTAAATATGCAGTAATATTTTTATATTGGTAACATGTTAAAATAATGTGTTATATATGTTGAGCTAAATAAAATTATTAATCTCATTCATTTATTTTTTTCCTTTTTTTAATGTGGCTACTAGAAAATTTTAAAACTAAGGGCGGGTATTTTTAGCCTAGCAATTAAGCAGCTGGTGAGGATGCCCGCACCAGATTGCCCGGGTCAATACCAAGCTCCGGCTTCTGCTTCCTGCTAATGCAGACCCTGGGAGACAGTGATGATGACTCAAAGGATTGGGTCCCCAACACCCACAGGGGAGATCTGGATCGAGTTCTCAGCTTCCAGCTTTGGCTCCGGCCCAGTTCCTGGCCATTGTGGGCATTTGGGGAGTGAATCAATGGGTGGGAGCTCCATTTCTTTCTTTCCTTCTTTCTTTCTTTTTTAAAAATTTCTTTATTTATTTGAAAAGCAGAGTTACAGATAGAGAAGGCAAGACACAGAGATCTTCCATCTACTGGTTCACTCTCCAAATGGCTGCAATGACAGGGGCTAGGCCAGGCCAAAGCCAGGAGCCCAGAGCATCTTCCAGGTCTCCCACATTGGTGCAGGGGTCCAGGGACTTGGGCCATTGTCTGCTGTTTTCCCAGGCCATAGCAGAGAGCTGGATTGGAGGTGGAACAGCCAGGACTCGAACCTGCACCCCTATGGTATGGACAGGAGCCAGGCCTGCAGACAGGAGCAAAACAGGTTTTATAACCAAAGAAAGCAGTTCTATCTACTGCATGCTCTGCTCTCTTGATTTTCTCATTATCCTCCAGTCTCTAACAAAAAGGCAGGATACCATGGGAAACAAAGAGACACTTGAAGAAGAGTAAGTTATCGCCCTCACGAGCTGACAGAACAGCAGTTCTGTGTTGGGGACCAGGGCTGTGCTGGTCAACTGGGGTGAGCCTGACTACGCAGTGCCCAGGCTGGAACCTGAGCGTCCTGCAGTAAGATTTCTCTTTTGGACCAGTTTCTCCAGGGCGGAATCGTGCCCTTCCCTGGGGAGGGATGGGGTGGGCCCAGGCCAGCTGCAGCAGAAGAGGATGCCAGATCAGGACTGCCTCAGGAGGGTGCCTCACAACTCCTCTTCCCCGGGCCTCCCCCCAGCCTCAAGCTAAACCTGGGGTCTTCAGCTCCAGAGTCCCTGGGGTTCAGCGTTCTGCAGAGTATTTGTCCCATCCCCAGGCAGCTGCAGCCCAGATCAGCTTCCTGTCACCCAGGGGAAGGGCAGAAGGCAGGGACTCCTCCCCACCAGGAAACTTCCTGTCCAGGGCCGCAGGGGAAATCATAGAGGTTTACTGTGACCAAAGCAAACACACAAGAAATGAGTGAATGACTAGCAAACGCCATTTCCCAGGAAGAAGCAATTAGTTTAAACATTGCCTTTGGGTGCTAAGTACTTATCAAATCAAATCCTCATCATAATCCCAAGAGGCAGGCTTTATTTATTAATTATTCAATTAATTTGAGATGGCTTATTTTGCTAATATTTTTAATACTGAATTATCAATTTATTTTTATTTGAGGCCAGCACTGTGGCACAGTGGATTAAGCACCAGCATCCCATATGGCACTGGTTCAATTCCCAGCTGCTCCACTTGTGATCCAGTTTCCTGCTAAAGCACCTGGGAAAGCAGTGGAAGATGGCCCAAATCTTTGGGCCCCTGCATCCTCAAGGGAGACCTGGAAGAAGCTCCTGGTTCCTGGCTTCAGCCTGGCCCAGCCCCAGGTGTTGTGAGCATTTGGGGAGTGAACCATTGCATAGAAGATCTCTCTTTGTCTCTCCTCTCTCTATATATATGTCTGACTTTCAAATAAATAAAAAAAATTTTCTTATTTGAAAGGCAGACAGAGAGAGAGGTCTCCTATCTGCTGCTTCATTCTCCCAATGCCTGCAATAGCTAAGGCTGGGCCAGGCGGAAGCCAGGAGCCCAGAACTCAATCCAGGTCTCCTATCTGGCCTGCAAAGACCCGAGTACTTGCGCCATCACCTGCTGCCTTCCAGGGTGTGCATCAGCAGGAAGCTGGAATCAGAAGCAGAGTCCTGGACTGGAACCCAGGCACCCTGATGTGAGATGCAGGCATCCAAGGTAGAGTCTCAACCTTTGCAGCAAATGCTTACTCCAGAAGCAAGTTTAGAAATTCCATTACACAGATCAAGCAACCAAGGTTTGGGGTGGCTGAGCAATCGTTGTAGAAACAGCGACCATAAAGACCAAGTACTTAGCTTTGCAGAATCAGGAGTCAAGATGGGGTGGTCTGACTATCAGTCTCCCCCATCGAGCTACTTTATGGAATCCACAACAGCAGCTGATGGTCGGGGCTCAGAAAGGGCAGCCTTGAGTCTCGGAACATGGCAGACAACGGGCTGGTTGAGAAGTGGCTATCTCTGTAGCCTCAGATGGCCTGAGACTGTCCCTGGGGTACATGGGTCAGGAGCCATGACCTACAGAAACCTCAGGTGAGAAAAACTGTGCAGCAGATGAAGCAGCAGCGCAACTTGTGTCCTCATTTCAGGGACACATTTTTTATTAGGGCTCTGCAAGTCACTGTAGTCATCTCCTAGGTCTCCTTGGTTTAATATTCAGTTTTTTTTTTTTTTTTTTAATAAGAGGAACAAACTCTTCTTCTTGTCTTTTGAGGTCGGTTTCATCTGACTTTTTTTTTTTTTCCCCCTTGCTTGGTTGGTTGGTTTAAATCCTCCTGACAGAGTTAAAGGATGGAACCTGATCCACTGTCTTGCTTGTCCTACACTGCGCACCAAATCCAAGCACTCACAGCCCTCAGGTGCACCTGCCGGGCCTCCTTCTGGGGTGGGTAGGGGGCAAGTAGGCAGTTTCTTTTCCAGACTTCTCCTTAATACTTGTGTTTGGTTGGTGCTCAGCCCACACTTGAATGAATGAAGAAAAGGTGTGGAGTCCGGCTGGAGTGAGGGGGGCGGCGGCGAGTTGAGGGAAGGAGAGGGAGAGAGAGAGAGAGAGAGAAATTTCGGCGCAAAAGACAAGAAAGTGACTGGCGGGTGAGCACGGAGGACAGGAGCGGGAACGGGACCCGGACCCGGAGGCTGGCGCTTACCCCAGGAAGGTGAGGAACCGCGGCTCCGTGGCCAGGTTGGCGTCGATGGTGAAGGACAGGAATGCGGGACTCACCAGCTGCCGCGGGCGCTCGGTGGAAAAGTGCAGCTCCACCGCGTCCTCGGCCTGCGCGGGTCCCGCCACGGCGCCGTGAGGGAGGGCACCGAGCGGCCCCAGGAGCAGCAGCAGCAGCGGCGGCGGCGGCGGCGGCGGCGGCGGCATCTCGGGCTCACCTGGCGGCCGCGAGAGCCGGAGCCCGAGTGGGGCCGCGCACTTCCTCGCGCCGGGCCGCTGCCGCCGGCTCTCCCGTCCCGCCCCGGCGCCAGCCTCCCCAGCCCTGCCCGCATCCCTCCCACTTTGGCTCGCCTCCGCGCCCCGCCTCCGCTCGCTCCCACTTCCTTGCGCACTTTGCCCCTCGGTGGCGGTCTCTTGCACTTGCGAAATCATCCACACCCATCGGCAGGGCGCGGAGGAAGCCCAGGGGCAGCGCGCTCCAGCTGTTTCCTCCGGCAGGTCCGGTCCAGGTAGCCCGGCGCACCTTCCTTCCGATCCTCCTCCCAGCGCCTCCCACCTGGTCTGGTCCCCACCGTCCAAGTGTGCGGTGGTGGCTGCCCTTGAAGTTGGAGCCTTGGCCAACTCTCCCCGTACTGCATTTACTTCTAGCTGTTGGTCAGACTTCAGTTTGCTTTCGGAGCTTCCGTACATACATAAGTATAGCAAGCACCATGCACCTCGTGGCTGCTCTGTGCCCTGTACTGTGCGAGTGGCTGTCCCTTGATTTCTCATTCTCACAGGTGCGGGGTTTCCTTTTTACAACGGAGGACTCAAGCTCTGAGGCCTGGGTAATCTGTCCACCTGTCAGAATTGACATGTGAATGTAGTCACACGACCCACGCTGGCCGCAGCTTGTTTTAGCTGAACACAGCTTCCTCAAGGAAGTCTTCCCTGAACTTCCAGGTGTTGCAAGTCCCCTGTGACAGGCTCTGAGAGCATCCTTCTTGCTGGGGCACACCCATTGGTCAGTATGATGTGGCTCACCATTGGCCTCGTCTTTTTTTTTTTTTTTTTTAAGATTTTATTTATTTATTTGAGAGGTAGAGTTACAGACAGTGAGAAGGAGACACAGAGAGAAAGGTCTTCCATCCACCGGTTCACTCCCCAAATGGCCGTGATGGCTGGAGCTGACCAGTTCTGAAGCCAGGAGCCAGGAGCTTCTTCTGGATCTCCCACACAGGTGCAGGGGCCTAAGGACTTGGGCCATCTTCTACTGCTTTCCCAGGCCATAGCAGAGAGCTGCACTGGAAGAGGAGCAGCCGGGACTTGAACCGCTGGTCTTTGTCCTCTTCTACTACAGGGTCAGCTCCTCTAAAGCAGCGGTGGGGTTTGCTTTGCAAAGTGCACTAGCTCTAGCTCAAGCATGGCCCCAGGCTAGGCACTTGGAGCCATCCAGAGGTATTAGTTGAGTAAGAAAACAAAACTGATTTTTCCATTTCCATTGCATCACCAGTGAAGCAACAAAGAAACATTGATTGTTTTGGAAGGTTTATCTAATTTGCATAGATTATCATTTTTTGAAAAAAGAGATTTATTTGAAAGGAATGGGGCGGGCGGGGGAGGGTGGATATCTTCCATCTGCTGGTTCATTTCCCAAATGGCTACAACAGTCATGACTGGGCCTGGCTGAAGCCAGGAGCCAGGAACTCCATCCAGGTTTCCCACTTGGGTGGCAGGGGTCCAAGTACTTGGGCCATCACCTGCTGCTTTCTCAGGTGCATTAGTGAGAAGTGGGATCAGAAGCAGAGCAGCCAGGACTGGAACTGGCACTCTGATATGGGATGATGTGTTCCAAGCAGTGGCTTAACTCACTGCATCACAACCCTGGCTATAGATCTGTCTATTCTTAGGTAACTTAAAAGTTAAATACATGAATGGGGGCTGGCACCGCTGGCATCCCATATAGGCACTGGTTCGAGTCCTGGCTGCTCCACTTCTGATCTAGTTCTCTACCATGGCCTGGGGAAACAGTAGAAGATGGCCCAAGTCCTTGAGCTCCTGCTCCCACATGGGAGACCCAGGAGAAGCTCCTGGCTCCTGGCTTTGTATTGGCGCAGTTGTGGCCAATTGGGGAGTGAACCAGTCAATGGAAGACCTCTCTCTCTCTCTCTCTGCATCTCCTTCTCTCTCTGTGTAACTCTTTCAAATAAATCAATAAATCTTTTTTGAAAAGTTAAATACATGATTAGCTTTGCACACTGAATGAGGTTCATATTCTAAAGTCACAGTTTATATAAGAAGAAAAAATTCATATGTTTACATTAAACACCAAGCTACCAAGAGTATAATCTTATGACAGTAGTCGTGCAGATCCATAAACAGTAGGTAGACAGGCTGCCATCTGCTTGGATTGTGTAGTGACCTTTGGGTTGTCCTACCTTTGCCACTATGTAGAGGAAATACGGCCACAACCAGAAGCAAAGGAGGGAAAGCATACCCGACACTAACCTTGAAAAGCGGCTCCTCCCAACTACCTGGTGAAGCAGCTGTGCGCGTTTATCTTGTCTAGGGAGGGAAGATGTCCTAAGTTCTGCTTCTGTAACCCTGGTCATAAATCTGTCCTATGAATCTTTCCCTGGTATCTCTTTTACAAACATATCGGACCCACTGACCATTGGAAGTGTGGTCCTAAGTCACGTAGGCTGCAATTTAAACCCACTAACGCTGTAACAGCTAAGGTATGATGCTGATGAACCTATAAATATTGTAAGAAATTTTATATCATTGCTCAGTTCTCAGGAAAGTATCCCAGCGGAGCCCACTGGTGTTAATAAACTGCTTGGTTCCTCCATTATCTCTGGTGCCTGTTTGAATGAAGGGAGTTTTCCCACCCCAGGTTTCTGTAACAAGGACGCTGATTCTACATCCCAACACCATGCCCCTTCTTCCTGTAATTGTGCAGCCAAAGTCACACTAGCTTCTTTGGAATGTGTGGGTGGTATTTGAAAAGGGGATCATTGCAAGCTTTCCGTGTAGCAAATCCTCAGGACATCCTGAGCTGTGGGCCAATACAATCTCTGTGCAAATGACTAATATTGAAACTAACAAAACAGAAATGAGGAACTCAGGAGAGGCAAGCTGCTCATGTGATGAGCAGCTTGGCTAAGATCAACATTGATCAGGTAGTTTTTGGATCCTGACTCCAAGTTGGTTTAATACATTGTCTTGGAGAAGAGGATGATATGGGCACACGGGAGGAGAAATGTGTGCAAACAGAAATAAAAATAATGGTGCCATTTTGGAGACACCTTACTTTTTTTAATTTAAAGATTTATTTAATTATTTGAGAGGCAGATTTACAGAGAGAGAGATTGTCCATCCACTGATTCACCCCCCAAATGGCCACAATGGCCGGCACCCAGGTTACCTGTTATGCCACAGTGCCGACCCCAACACCTTACATTTTTAGGCTGAGTTACAGCTTACAGACATCATAGCTAGAGCCTTTCTACCTGCATCCTGGCCCAGCAACTTGATAAGGTATGTGATTTGGGGCCAGTTTTCCAACCTCCAAGAACCTTGATTTCTTCATCTGTAAAGTGAAGATAATACATATTTCACAATTTTCTTTGAAAATTGATTTCATATATTACAGAGCTAGCTCAATATGCAATATGAAGGACATGTCTAAAAGATGACAGTTTTTGTGGTTTTTTTTTTTTTTTTAGATTTTATTTATTTATTTGAGACGTAGGGTTACAGAGGGAGGGAGAGAGAGTAGAAAGGTCTTCCATCTGTGGGTTCACTCCCCAGATGGCTGCAGCTGGGCTGATCTGAAGCCAGGAGCCAGGAGCTTTCTCTGGGTCTCCCACAGGGGTGCAGGGGCCCAAGGACTTGGGCCATCTTCCACTGCTTTCCCAGGTGCACTAGCAGGGAGCTGGATGGGAAGTGGAGTAGCCGGCACTCAGGCCAGTGCCCATATGGGATGCTGGTGCCACAGGTGGAGGCTTAACCTTCTGGGCTACAGTACCAGCCACGATGACAACTTTCTTAAAATGATCACCCCACTCAATCCTCACAAGAACTTGGTTTAACAGGTTTAGACTCGGCTTTCTAATTCCAGGTCCAGGATGTTTCCACGACATCATGCAGGTTTGGTGACTCACACATTATATGATGTATATAATGATTTAGAAACAAAAGCCGGCCAGCGCCGTGGCTCAATAGGTTAATCCTCCACCTGCGGTGCCGGCACACTGGGTTCTAGTCTTGGTCAGGGTGCCGGATTCTGTCCCGGTTGCCCCTCTTCCAGGCCAGCTCTCTGCTGTGGCCCGGGAGTGCAGTGGAGGATGGCCCAAGTGCTTGGGCCCTGCACCCACATGGGAGACCAGGAGAAGCACCTGGCTCCTGCCTTCGGATCAGCACAGTGTGCCGGCCACAGCGCGCTGGCCACGGCCGCCATTGGAGGGTGAACCAACGGTAAAGGAAGACCTTTCTCTCTGTCTCTCTCACTGTCCACTCTGCCTGTTCAAAAAAAAAAAAAAGAAAAGAAAAGAAAAGAAAAGAAACAAAAGCCATCAGATGAACTCGGGCAGTCCATGTGACTCACTTAATAATTATAATGTGGTATGACTTCCATGGGGCCCTTGGTAGTGATGTTGGGTTTTGGGGATTCACATAGAGTTCACATAGTCAACAATGATAAGCACGTGGATGACAACAGGCTGATTTCAGAGTGTTTCCAGAAAATAAAAATCTTTTCATTTGTGTGTTTAGAAATTGAGATTTTCCTAACCTAAATACCACTTAAGTATGACAAACTTTTAGGTGGTGGTGGTTATCTTCAAACATATAAATAATTAGTGTGCTGTGTTGTTTTGGGTTATTGGGTTATGATTTACTAAAGTTTTTAATTGTTTGGTTATCGATCTATACTTGAAAACAAGGAGAAACTGAAAGAAAATCTTTGCTAGGCATTGAAAGGAAGGAAGGTAACTCCTTTGAGTGCATGCTTACGTAGTCATCTTTTTGTTTGAATATTTGTTGTATGCCACTGTGTGCCAACCACTGACGTAGGCAGTGGTCAGCAGCAAGTAAGAGTGGTTTCTGAAGTCTTACTGGGAAAAAAAATATATATATAATCACAAAAATATATATATTATCACACAAATGTAAAATTGCAAGTGTGGTAGGTGAAACAAAGATGATCCTGGGGCTTTACAGATGTATGATGGAGGATTTCAATTTGGGACGTGGGGAAGATGGTTCCAGTTGAGATCTGGAGAATGAGTAGAGACCTAGGCAAAAGGGGCCAAGGGGATGGTAGATGCCAAGGTCATGGGATTTGAGGAAACATAGTAAGAGGATTGACGGAAGGTATCTGGATCAGAGAGAACAAGGGGACAGCTTGGGATATAGGGACAGAGATGGTGGAGACTTGCAGTATCCCTGGAGCAGTGGGCAGCCATTTAAAGAGTTTCAAACCCAAGATGGGGAATGTGAATATGATATCATCAGATTAATATTTTTTTAAAGATTTATTTTATTTATTTGAAAGACAGAGTTACACAGAGAGGAGAGGAAGAGAGAGAGGTCTTCCGTCTGCTGTTTTACTCCCCAAATGGCCGCAAAGGCTGGAGCTGCACCAATCTGAAGGCAGGAGCCAGGAGCTTCCTCCGGGTTTCCCACATGGGTGCAGGGGCCCAAGGACTTGGGCCATCTTCTACTGCTATCCAAGGCCATAGCAGAGAGCTGGATCGGAAAAGGAGCATCTGGGACTCGAATCAGGGCCCATATGGGATGCCAGCGCTTCAGGCCAGGGCGTTAACCGGCTATGCCACAGCACTGGCCCCCAGATTAATATATATATATATATTTTAAAGCGCATACTTTTTTTTTTTTTATTAGACAAGCAGAGTTAGACAGTGAGAGAGAGAGAGAGACAGAGAGAAAGGTCTTCTTCCGTTGGTTCACCCCTCCAAATGGCTGCTACGGCTGGCGCGCTGCGCCGATCCAAAGCCAGAAGCCAGGTGCTTCCTCCTGGTCTCCCATGTAGGTGCAGGGGCCCAAGCACTTGGGCCATCCTCCACTGCCTTCCCGGGCTACAGCAGAGAGCTGGACTGGAAAAGGAGCAACCAGGATTAGAACCCAGCGCCCATATGGGACACCGGCGCCGCAGGCAGAGGATTAACCAACTGAGCTACAGTGCCGGCCCCAGATTAATATTTTTAAAAGGCAAACTGTGAATGTTGTTTTTCTTCTGTGTCGTAGATGCTTGCTTATAAGATGTGGATGTGCATTGCTCTATAGATGTAGAGTTTCTAATTTTCTTTTACCAAACTTATGTGCCTATGTGAGAGGACTTCAAAAAGTTCATAGGGAATGGAAATAAACGATAAAAATATATTAATGTAAAAATTTTGAAATCTGTGAATGCAAGTAGTCTTTAAAGTTAATTAAAGTGTATATTATGAAAAAAGCTATGCGGCCGGTGCTGCGGCTCAATAGGCTAATCCTCCACCTGCGGCGCCGGCACACCGGGTTCTAGGCCCGGTTGGGGCACTGGATTCTGTCCTGGTTGCTCCTCTTCCAGTCCAGCTCTCTGCTGTGGCCCAGGAGCACAGTGGAGGATGGCCCAAGTGCTTGAGCCCTGCACCCCATGGGAGACCAGGAGAAGCACCTGGCTCCTGGCTTTGGATCAGCGCAGTGCGCCGGTAGCAGCGGCCATTTGGGGGGTGAGCCAATGGAAAAGGAAGACCTTTCTCTCTCTCCCTCTCTCTCACTGTCCACTCCTCCTGTCAAAAAAAAAAATTAAAATTAAAAATTTTTAAAAAGCTATGCATATTTATTTCTCCATGAACTTTTTGGATTACCCTCATATAGACACTATGAATGTATGTAACTGTGTCTGTAGGGAGTTGGGTGCTAGGAACTGGCAAGTGTGCCAGAGCATGACAGAGAAAACAGGAAGTGTCCCTAGAATAAGAAGAACTCATAAGCTCCAGCAAGCATGCATAATAACCCGGTGAATTATTAGATTTCAGGCTGGGGATTATTCAAAAGTCCCCAGAGATGAAGTGCTGACTGCTGAATTCTGGTCAGCTGTCTCCGGGATGATGAAAGACCACGGCAAAAACGCAGAACAAAATGTACTGAATGAGATGTGACTTCTTGTCATTCTAGGAACAGAGAAGGAAGAAGTCTAGCAAATGCATTCATGGAATAAGGAAACAACTGGCATAGCGAGATGGGGAGAAGGCAAGCTGTGCTGGTATCATATGTAAGCTAGGCTTTCTTCTATATTCTTAACTTTTGGCAAGGTAGCAGTTAGTTTTGGGCTCTCTCAGGAGGTAAGTAGTTTGAAGTGAACAACAATGTTTCCTGAGTGCCAACTCCAAACCTGGCATTAACAAAGGAGGTGGGCAGTGGAGGAAATGGTCATTTTGGTTAGCACTGGTGACTGAGACCTTGTAGTGGTCACGGTTTGCATCCAGATTTGGTCAAAGTGAATGTTGGGGTGACCCATGAACTGGGTAAACAAATGCTTCTCTAACTTCCGTGGAATAGTTGGTTCAGACATGATTGTGCAGTTACTTGACAAGTATATTGCATATATCATTTTTTTATAAAATGGATAGAAACCAAGAAGTAGGACTGATAAGAAATATGGGTCTCATTAACTTACTTCATTTGCAATCAGGTGGGAAATCCTTAATGGTGCTCATCGATACAAATCTTTATCCTCAATCTGAGGCTCTTCAGATTTAAAAAGGTCAAATATGCATTTATTTCTGAAGGGGAAATTTTAAAACTGTATTCAAAGCAAGCTAGAAATAACCTGATTTCAATCTCAAATCAAACAAATAAACTTATTAAAGAGCATGTATGAGGCAAACAAGGAAACACAAAGCATACGCTGAATATTAAATAAGTTGTTGATTTTTTAAAGGTAGCATATGACTATTTTTCAAGGATCCTTGTCTTTTCGAGATACCTGTGGGAGCATTTGTGGGTGAACTGATAGGATGTTTAGGATTTGTTTCACAACAGTCTCAGAGGGAGGAGAGACATAGGTGTGGGTGACACAAGTTTCACCAGGAGTGAGCAACTGTGGAAGCTGGGCAATGGGTGCCTGATGGTTGTAGCAGCTTACATGTGACAACATGTGTTCTGGAATTTGATCTTCCTACCCTCCCATAGAAAGATGGCGATCTATGCCCCTTCCCCGTGAATATTTGGCAGACTTACAGTGCTTGAATCCACAAAGCATAACACAAAGGGTGCAATGTGATCTCTGAGGCCAGGGCGTGAAAGGCCATGCAACTCCCTCTTGATTCTCTGGGTATTCTGGCTCTCCAGATGCTCCCCTGGGAACCTGACTGCCATAGGAGGAGAGACCCAGATCAAATGAAAAGGCCATGGGTAGATGCTCCGGTTCACAGTCCCCAGCCACACCCGGCCTTGGACTCATCCCAGCCCAGGAACCAGACATACGAGTGAAGAGACCGCCAGATGATTCCAGCCCCAGTGATTCAAGCCACACCATCTAGTCCAGTCTTTCCAGTTGAAACTCCAGATGTTGTGGACCAGAAACAAGCCAGCCCCACTAAGCACTGCTCAAATGCCTGCCCTTTGAAATCCGTGCACATGATGGCATGAGAGTGACATCACAAGGTTGTGGGGCCACTCCAGGGATGGCGACTCCTGGGAGTCTCCAACCTCAGCTTGGCTTGACTACCCAGGGCCAAAACCTACTTGTAGGCCCTCTAAGGGTCCAATCCATAAGTTTTTAAAATTTTACATGTTTTATTATTATGTTTAAAAATGTATTTGAAAGGCAGAGAGAAAGAGAGAGACAGATAAACAGACAAATCTTTCATTTTCTGATTTGTTCCCCAAATGCCCACGACTGCTAGGGCTGCACCAGGCTCAAACCAGGACTTCCGTCCAGGTCTCCCACATGAGCCATCTCCTGCTGCCTTCTCAGGTATGCATTAACAAGGAGCTGCAATCAGGAGTAGAGCCAAGAACTCAGCCCAGGCACTCCGATATGGGATGTGGGCATTGAGTTGCTGTGCCAAATACCAACCCCAATTACTAAGTTTTAAATTGCATGCCATTTTGAGTACTATGATGAAATTCTGTTTTAAATTTCCAGTCACCTCTTTCGAAAAAGCAGCCAGCCAGGCTTATTATCACAGGGTGGATGGTGTGACAATGCAAGGAAAAAGGAGAACATTTCATTTCCTAAGACTTGCTTGTAAACCCGCTGAGATTATATGCAGTGCATCAGAGTTAACATTTCACCCCCTTGCGGATTCCCAACCCTGCACACATCTTGACATACCCAGAAGATCACAGTGCTGTAGGACGCTCTGAGAAAGCTCATACTTTATAGCAAATCCGTACACATGTGGTGAAAGATGGATTACATTTTGTATGTTATGTAATTAGGATAAGAAATGAAAAGCAGAGCGTGTATGTGCTAAATATTTTATTTGTATACAACCTCAAAATACTGTCTCTTCCATTTTTGAAATAAAAGACTTGACTTTGAGAACATAACATTTCATATCCAGTGTGCTTGTCTATTACCTCGAGAATTGAAACGATGATCTCTTCAAATGCTTGATAAAAACTTGACTCACATAAGAGCTAATAAACAACAACAAAATCTACTTATCATATCATAGATTCATCCTTTTAACAAAAATACAGAATTAAGTATATTCATAAGATTTGCAGCCATCACTATCTAATTCCAGGATATTTTCACCACCGCTAAAAAGAAATCCCACATTCATTAAGTCAAAAGGAATCAAGAATATGTAGCCTTTCATGTTTGGCTTCTTTCACTTAGAGCACTGTTTTCAAGGTTCAGTTGTGTTGTAGCCTGAGTCAGCACTTTATTCCTTGTCATGGCTCAGGACTATGCTCTTACATGGCTGCAGCACTTGTATTTGTCCATTTATCAGTGGATGGACATTCGTGTGCTATTATGTATAATGCTCCTATGAACAGTCATATCTAGGTTTTTGTGTGGACATACTTTTAATTCTTTTGGGAATATACCTAGGTGTAGAATTTTTAAAAAATATACTTATTTATTAGCATATCGAGAACAAATTTCATAGATACAATTCCAAGAATACAATGCTTTCCTCCCTCCCTCCCTCCTTCCTTTCTTTTCTTCTAATTTTTTGCAATAACATACTTCCAATTTACTTTATATTCACAGGCTCAGTGCTCTAGGAGTGGAATTGCTGAGTCATACAATAATGGTACACTTACATTTTGAAGAACTGCCAAACTGCTTTCTGCAGTGACTGTGCCATATTACATTTCCCTCAGTGATCTAGAGGGTTCCAATGCCTCCAAAGACCCAAAATTCATATGAGTTTTTATTACACATGAAAAAATACATTTTTGGGGAGTGGGAGTGTGACAAGACAAAAAGGCTTGGACTAGGAGTAGTAAATTGTAAACAGTAATTAGCAATTCATGGGGTAACTAGTGGAAGAAAAGCGCTATTTTAGTTTCAGAAAATCAAAATGCAAACATGGCATATTTGGGAAGTTGACCCCCTTTGCAATGTAGTGGGTGTGAACTGATGTCTCGTGGACTTGACTTGCATTTTCTTTTTTTTTTTTTAATCTTTTTAAAAAATATTTGTTTTATTTATTTGAAAGAATTACAGAAAGAGGTAGAGACAGAGAGAGAGGTCTTCCACCCGTTGGTTCACTCTCCAGATGGCTGCAACGACCAGAATTGCGCCAATCCAAAGCCAGGAGCCAGGAGCTTCCTCCGGGTCTCCCACAAGGGTGTAGGGGCCCAAGGACTTGGGCCATCTTCTACTGCTATCCCAGGCCACAACAGAGAGCTGGATCGGAAGAGGAGCAGCCAGGACTTGAACTGGAGCCCATAGGGGATGCTGGCGCTTCAGGCCAAGGCTTTAATCCGCTGTGCCACAGCACCGGCCCCTCAACTTACATTTTCTTAGTGACAAATGACACTGACCATCTTTCTATGTGTTTAGCAATGATTTGTGCATCTTCTATGAGAAATGTCTACTCAAATCCTTGGCCTAATTATCTTTTTTTATATAGATATACTCAATGTAAGCTACAGACATTAGTATGCTTTACTCCTAAAGACTTCAACATTCAGGTTATTTACTAGAGTTCAACATCGTATATAGTTCATTTGTTTTTGGTAAAATTCACATAGAGTGAAATCCACAGATCTTAAGTGTCACATGGGATTACTTTAGACAAATGGGTAAAACCTAACCTCTATCATCGCTGAAAGTTCCTTCAATCCTTTGTTCAGTTAGATGCCTGTCCCTACTCCCAGAAGCAATCACTGTTTTCACTTTATCCATCATAAGTTAGCTTAGGGGTGGGCATTTGGACTAGTGTCCATATATTGTATCAGAGTGCCAAGGTGTTAGATCAGGACCTGCTCCCAATTCCAGCTTTCGGCTAATATGCACCATGGGAGGCAGAAGGTGATGGCTCAAGTCCTTGGGTTCCTGACACCCACATGGCTGACCTGGACTGAATTTCCTGGCTCCTGGCTTTGACCCGGCCCAGCCCCAGCCGTTGTGGGCATCCAGGAAGTGAATCAGCAGATGAGAGCTCTCCATTTATTGCTTTGTCTCTGTTTCTCAAACAAAACAAAAAAGAAAAAAATTATTTTAGTCTGCTCCAGAAATTTAAAAACAAATCACATCATATACTCTTTTTGTGCAAAACTCCTTTCGCTCAGCATAATATTTGTGAAATTAATTCAGGCTATTGCATTTAAGAGAGTTCACCCATTTTTTTTTTCTAAGTATGTATTTTCCATTGCATTACTGACTATACAGTAGCCTGTTCATCCATTTTCCTACTGTTGGACTTTTGAGGTTTTTGCTAATTTTAGATTATAAATAAAACTGCTAAGAAATTCTTATCTCATTCCTTTTGTGGACATATATTTTCATTTCTCTGGGGTAAATGGCCAGTGGTAAAACTGTTGGATAATAGGGTTGGTATGAAACTACCAAAACTTTTCCTAAGCGTTTTCTCTATCATGAATAATGCATGAGCTCTGGCTACTCTAACAGCCAACCTGCAGGCTGTGTAAGCCCATGAAATCACCTGGTCTGGTCCTGCCAAAGCAAGTGCAGGTAACACTTGAAATTCAATAAATCTATAGCTGGCTAATTTTTAGGTTGATCATTCTTTCTAAAGATTTATTTTATTATTTGAAAGGCAGAGTTAGAGAGAAAGAGAGAGAGAAAAAGAGAGAACTTCCATCCTCTGGTTCATTCCCTAAATAGCTGCAACGGCCAGAGCAAGTCCAAAGCCAGGAGTCAAGAGCTTCCTCTGGGTCTCCCACCTGCGGGCAAGGGGCCAAGGACTTGGGACATCTTCCACTGCTTTCCCAGGTGCATTAGCAGAGAGCTGGATTGGAAGTAGAGCAGCTGGGTGCTGAATCAGTGCCCATATGGGATGCTGGTGCCACAGGCAGTGGCTTTACCTACTACACCACAGTGCTGGCCCCTAATTTGATATTTTATATGGCCCATGATTGATGTTATAAATATTCAAATAGCCATTGGCAGAAAAAAGTTTCCCCAGTCTCACATCTAAACCAACATTTACTTTTGTCAGTTTAAAAAATTTTAGCCTTTCTAGGGATGTATAATCTTACTTCATGTGATTTAATTTTCATTTCTCTGATGACTAACAATGCTTTTATGTGCCTATTGACCACTGAATAGGTTCTTCCATGAAATTGTGATTGGAAGTTTTGCTAACTGTTTAGCATTTTAACACATGTGTGCCCTTCCAGCCAGGGAAAATAAAAAAGAATGTGGAATTCTGTGACTTCAGATATGAAATTATCTAAAGAGCCAGATGCATTGGCCTGATGGGCAAGACTGGATTAGGGTCAGAATCCTAGAAATTGATTTAAGAATTAGCTCTTTAAGATTTTATTTATTTATTTGAGAGGCAGTTACAGAGAGAGAGAGAAGGAAAACAGAGAGTGAGTGAAAGAGAGATCTTCCATCCACTGGTTCACTCCCCAAATGGCTGCAACAGCTGGAGCTGGGCCAATCTGAAGCCAGCAGCCAGGAGCCTCCTCCAGGTCTCCTACATGGGTGCAGAGGCCCAAGTGCTTGGGCCATCCTCCACTGCCTTCCTAGGCCAAACCAGAGAGCTGGGTTGGAAGAGGAGCAGCTGAGACATGAACCAGCACCCACATGGGATGCCAGTGCTACGGGCAGAGGCTTAGCCCACTACACCACAGTGCCAGCCCCAAGAATTAGCTCTTGAAACGAATGTAGGCTAAGGTGACTAGAAGCCACATGAGAATTTTTTTGTGGGCCCTGGGCACTTTTGCCTTTGTAGGAAAAAGCATTGGAAGTTATATTTTACTAGTACATTGGTGTCAGATGCACGTCATGCAAGCTGGACTCATTACAATATGTTCATCATTATTAAACATTTTCTTCTGATTTTAAAAGAAATTAAAATCGGAGGCCGGCACCGCGGCTCAACAGGCTAATCCTCCGCCTTGCGGCGCCAGCATACCAGGTTCCAGTCCCGGTCGGGGCGCCAGATTCTGTCCCAGTTGCCCCTCTTCCAGGCCAGCTCTCTGCTGTGGCCCAGGAGTGCAGTGGAGGATGACCCAAGTGCTTGGGCTCTGCACCCCATGGGAGACCAGGAGAAGCACCTGGCTCCTGGCTTCGGATCAGCTCAATGCGCCGGCCGCAGCGGCCATTGGAGGGTGAACCAAAGGTAAAGGAAGACCTTTCTCTCTGTCTCTCTCTCACTGTCCACTCTGTCAAAAAAGAAAAAAAAAAAAGAAATTAAAATCGGGACATGTCTGTGAGCACCTAAAACTGTGGCTCTAAGCGCTGTGCCATGCTGCTTATTGGCGAGGTGAGCCCTGTAGGTGGCTGTGCTCCCTTTAAGTTATGGCACGAAATGCTATAGGAATTATCAAGAGAATTAACACGACCCGGATCAGGGTCGTGAGAAAGCTGTCCTGGAGGTCGGCAGTCCATCCTAACGTCCTGGCTGAAACCACTGGTTGTCCTGTGTCACCTCTCAGACATCTGAGAGAACAATTCCCGTAGAGTAGAATAATGCAATCTTTTCCTTGGTGGGCGAGCATCTCTGAGCCGCAGGAAAGCATCCCCAGTAGGGTTTGTGTTCATTCGCTTTCCAGTGCTGTCACAAAATACCTGAGACTGGGCAGCTCGGAAAGGAAGCGTTCACTTAGCTCCCGGTCTGGAGGCTCCAGCACACGCTGCCAGCTCCCGCTAGGCTGTGACGAGGGCCTCACGGAGGGCAGCATCACAGCGGTGGGAGCGTGAGCGGAAGCAGCCCACGGCCAGACAGGAAGCCAGAGGGGCTAGTTTTGTTCTTTTATATCTACCCCCCAGCCTCGGGAACTCACTCACTATGAGAGGCTGGTGTTAATCCCTTCTGACTGCAGTACACCCCAAGACCTAGCACCTTCCACGGGGCCTCACCTCTCAAAGGTCCTCCCACCTGGTAAGACTGCCACCTTAGGGATCACGTTTGTAACCCATGACCCTTAAGGGACACACTCAAGCCCCTCTCAGCTAAAACTGCGAATGCTGGGGCATGTAGCCACTTCCTCCTACTTCGGCATGGTAAGATAGGGGCTCCCAGCCAGGGGCTGGCTGCGCCACACAACTGGCTGTACTGGTGCCTCTGTCATCTCTCTTCGTCCTACAGAGGCTTCCTTGTTTTGCTTTGCTTTGCTTTTTTTTTTTCCTTCAGTTCTTCACCAAAAATTTCCATCAGACCTAGAAACATTGCTTTGTTCTTTTCATATCCTAGAGCCGCTTAAGTTAGTGAGGCTATATCCTATCCAGCCACCTTGGATCTCTAGTGTGGGCCACTTTACCTGGGTCTTTCTCACTTGCAACCCACAGCCTTTGCACTAAGAAGGAAAGGCCCTTTACCAAACATGAGTATCTCTAGTCACAGAATATGAATCTTTTCTTTTTTAAAAATAACTTATTTAGAAGAAAAGTAATTCAATACTTAAAGAAAGAAGAATTATGGCCTACTATGGTGTAAGGATGGTTTGTTCTCATCCAAACTGCTGCTGGAATTTATGTCTATCATGAGATAATAGGAGATGGACCAGGTGAAGCTTTAAGAGGTGATTAGGGCTCTGTGCTCATGAATTGATTGATCTATTTGTGCAATTAAATAATTAATGGATTTATGGGTTAATGAGTTATCTCTAGAGTGAGTCTGTTATAAAACATAGCTTAGGCAGTAGGAATTTGGTGCAGTTGTTAAGATGTCCACCTCTCATCTTGGAGTGGCTGGCTTTGATATGGTGTAACTAGGCAGTTAGCTAAAGCTTAGACAAGCTGGAATTCTGTACCTCTGCAAACTAATACCTGTCCTTTAACTGTCGGCCTGATAATGTCAAACTTCTGAAGATGCACCTGTCTCATCCAGGACCAGAGCACATGCTAAGACCCTACCCTGTTTGTATATCTAATTAAGGTACTACCCTATACCTCCTACAAAGAGGTGGAGAGCAGGGGAAAAGGTCTCTTTCCAGGCTTAGAAGTACCACTATCATTTGTCTCTTTCAGGGGCAATCCTGTGGCCCACTCATAACGGAAATTTCTCTGTGTGAGGCAGCCAACTCTCACTTGTGAATATATGTCTATTCCCTTGCTGTTAGATAAATCCCGCTCCTATTCACACACATTACTAGTCTCCACTTAGACTTGGCATCTCTGTGAGGCAGGAATCTTGATTGGAAATTAATATGCTCATTGCCCACATCAGTTTGAGTCCTGGCTCCTCTGCTTCCTATCCAGTTTCCTGCTAATGCTCACCCTGGGGGGCAGCAATGATCCCCCCAAGGGCTTAGGTTCCTGCCACCCACATGGAAAATGAGGATTGAGTTCTGGGCTCCTGACTGGCCTGGCCCAGCCTTGGCTGTTGCAGGCATTTGGGGAACCAGCAGATAGAAGATCGATTTCTCGTCTCTCTCTCTCTCTCTCTCTCTCTCTCTCTGTCTGTCTTTATCTCTATGCCTTTCAAATAAAGTGAAGAGAAATCAATAAATACCTTCCAAGGTCAGTTTGGCCAGTCTCTCACCAGCTCCCTGTCTCTCCTGTGGGATGCCCGGTGCTGCCTCAGGGCTCTGTCAGCCGAAATGCTCTTACCATTTGCAGCCTCTTGACCTTGGACCAGAACCATAAGGCAAAACAAACCTCTTTTCAACTGACCCAGTCTGTGGTGCTGTGTTATTATCAGCAGGAAACAAACCAAGACAGGGTCCCTACAGTTTAATTAGGTTCTACTGTGTTAGAGTTTCCATTCCAAAGCTTAAAGCAACTAAAGTACACAGTAACTTCAACCTAAAATACCAAACTGAACGTGCTGGGTAAGGGGCTATGTGCACAGGTCACCAGGGATTCAGTTGAAGGAAGGAAATAGCCGCCACACATTTGAAGCAGAAAGGACTTTTTCTACAAAAGTAATTAAGCACTTACAAAATTTGAAGGGCCAGGAAGAGAGGGCTTGAGGCTGGGCCCCGGAGATGAGGCTCACAAACAAGGTAGAACTGGCACTCCAGGGAATCAGCGACTGAAGCCGCAATGTTGATGTTGAGGCCACACATCCATAACCTTGGCCCAGGACCAGCTGCCTGTGGACGGCCAGGAAGCTATGGATGGGCACGAAAGCACTGCTGTAGATAAACCCAGTGGATCCAGGGCAGCCTTGCCAGAGGAAGACAGCAAAGCAGGAAAGATGGCCCCTGCCTCTCTCCCACCTTCAAAACCAACAACAAGGATTATAATAAAAGTAACGCTTAAATGATACTACATGCCAGACAAAGCCATTGATATGTTTCACTCACTTAATTCTCTTAAAAATCCTACAAACGGATACTGTTATTGTGCCCAATTTACAGACAAGGAAAGTGAGGTAGAGCTATGAGGCTTACCCAGATAACAAAGTAGTAAGCAGCACCTTTCTCTCTGTCTCTCTCTCTCTCTCACTATCCACTCTGCCTGTCAAATAAATAAATAAATAAAGATTAAAAAAAAAAAAAAGGCTGGCGCCGTGGCTCAACAGGCTAATCCTCCACCTTGCGGCGCCAGCACACCGGGTTCTAGTCCCGGTCGGGGCGCCAGATTCTATCCTGGTTGCCCCTCTTCCAGGCCAGCTCTCTGCTGTGGCCAGGGAGTGCAGTGGAGGATGGCCCAAGTCCTTGGGCCCTGCACCTGCATGGGAGACCAGGAGAAGCACCTGGCTCCTGGCTTCGGATCAGCACGATGCGCTGGCCACAGCGGCCATTGGAGGGTGAACCAATGGCAAAAAGGAAGACCTTTCTCTCTGCCTCTCTCTCTCTCACTATCCACTCTGCCTGTCAAAAAAATAAATAAATAAATAAATAAATAAAGATTCAAAGTAGTAAGCAGCAGTAGAAAAGTGTGTCTGTCTCCTTGGTGTAATCCAGTTTATTTCTAGAACTTAGCCACAATGATGCAGTCTGCAAAGCCAAGTGTGGCTCTCAGTTCTCCCAGAGAACCTGGGGCACACCAGAAGGGACTTAGGATGGCAGCCGCATGGCTGCAGTCCCAAGGTTTACCACTGCAAAAATGCCACAGCCACCATCAATGATCAAAGTGCCCAATGGGTTTGTCATTTGTTCTTTAAGATTAGCTCACCACAAAACCCTATCAAAGCCATACAGCTGACTTTGAGATGGTATCTGGCTCATGTTCGGTTTGAGTAAGGCTGAAATTAGTTTGTTGCCTGTGTTTCTTTTGGGGCTACAAAACCACACACTTGGTTAATGTATTCATTTTTGGGTGATTTATGAAATGCCATCTATGAAAATAAGCATAGCAACCCTGAATGACAATGACATGCCCAGTGGATGTCCACAGATCTTCACGTCTCAGGACCAAATGCAAATGTCACCTCTCCTGTAAAGATTTCCCTTCTGGCTTTCAGCCCTTATGCCCACTAGTTGTATTCTCTTCTGTGTCCTTCACTGAGAATGCCATAACAAAGTCTCATAGCCTGAGTGGCTTAAACAGTACTGGAGGCTGGAGATCCAGCATCAAGGCTTTGCCAGTGCTGGTTTCTTCGGAGGCCTCTCTCCTGGGCTTGTGGATGCCTGCCTTCTCCCTGCATGCTCCCACAGCCATGTCTGCATGTGCCCTAACCTCTTTCCTCTTAGGGCAGCCGTCTTAACTGGATTCAGGCTCATCCCAATGATTGCACTTTAACTGAATGGCCTCTTTAAGAACACTATCTCACATTCTGAGGTGCTGGGGATTAGGACATCAGCACAGGAATTCAAGGGGACAGGGCACAATTCAGTCCCCAACAATGTGTTTTGCCAACTAAACCCTTGTGCTCTCAGCAATTCTCCTACCAATTGCCATGAGCTATTTTGATAACAACACGCTAGCCCTTTGACTGCTACATTTGCTGTTGAAGGAGGGCAGGACACTCCATCTCAAAATATGCTGCTCTGGCATATTGACTATTTTGAGTTAAAGGCACTTGAAAAACAGCAGATGCGAGAAAATCACTCTGACCTTCCTTCTTTTTTATCAAAAGCAGGAGATGAAATTCCCACGTGAAAGGCCCTCCTCATATCAGAAAGAAAATATCCTTCCATCATCAAAGATGGAAGATTGAGGCCAAGGGAAATTGCACAAATCACTCATATCTCCCCCGCCACTTCTCCACCAGTGAATGTCCCTCACCCAAGCCCCTGTGCCTTGTCACATTTTCATAATTTACTACTTGTGCAATTTGGCATATGAGAGTGCTTCCAAAAGTTCATGGAAAATGGAATTAAAACAAAAGCTTGTTTTAATTTTTTAAAAAATGTATGCATAATTTTTTCATAATACACATTTTCATGAACTCTTTGGAGACTCTGTGTACAAGCATTTGATTGTAACTACTTCTTTAGGTCTTTATTGTCCTTAGGAGAACTTGCACTCCATAGGAAACTTGTGTCAAAGGGCAGGCATTTGGGGCAGTGGATAAGATGCTGCTTGGGACCCACACGTCCCTCAATGGAAGGCTTTAGTTTGAGTGCATTAGCAGGAAGCTGGATCAGAAAGGAGACAACAGGGACCCGAATCAGCACCCTGATATAGAATGATGGCATCACAAGCAGCAGCTTAAGCCAATGCACCACACTGCCTGCCCTGAAAAATCTCTCTTCCCCCATCTCAAATAAATAATTTTTTTTAAAAAAGTATGAGCTAGAAGAGTAAGAGGTCAATTACTTAATGATCAGTGCATAGTTTTGAATAAACATTTCTGAATGAATATCAAATTAACTGCATCTACATTCCCATTGCTGTTAGAGTTGTATAGAAACTATTCAGTTGAGTTAGCCAAAGGTAAGTGGTGACATTCTTTTCAGATGCTTGCAAATACTATAGGTGTGACAAGAAAATCTCTATCTTTCTCCCTTCCAAAAGAACAAACAAAAACAGGGCCAACGCCATGGCTCCCTTGGTTAATCCTCTACCTGCGGCGCCAGCATCCCATATGGCTGCTCCTCTTCCAGTCCAACTCTCTGCTATGGCCCAGGAGTGCAGTGGAGGATGGCCCAAGTGCTTAGGCCCTGCACCTGCATGGGAGACCCTGAAGAAGCACCTGGCTCCTGGCTTTGGACTGGTGGTGTTCCGGCCAGGGCGGCCATTTTGGGGGTGAACCAACAGAAGGAAGACCTTTCTCTTTGTCTCTCTCTCTCACTGTCTATAACTCTACCTGTCAAAAAACAAACAAACAAAAACAAAAGCAAACCTGTATCACATACATTTGTAAGCTTTTCTCCCCTTGATCTGTCACAGGTCAATTTCATTCTTAGGTCCTGGGGAAAAAACCCCAAGAGGGTAGAGTAACAGTTTTGCCTTCCCTCTGCTGCAAAGAGTTTTCTAAATAGATTTTGCATAGGGGGGTTATTTTATTTTTTTTACAGAGCTACATACACCCATCTTTCCTTCAATTTATATTTCCTTATTTTTTAGTTTCTTCTTTGTTTTTCTATTTATATCTCTTTAAAGTATATTGAATACTCGCTTTCTGAATATACCTTTCTCCTTCATTTGGTGTTTGGTGACGTATCCTTTAACTATCCCTTGTCTTTTGGGGGCCCATTATGTGACACAGTGGATTAAGCTACCACTTGTGATGTCAACAACAGCACTGATTCAATTCTTGATTGCTCTACTTCCTATTCAGCTCCCTGCCAATGCACCTGGGAAGACAGCAGATGATGGCTGAAGTACTTGGGCACCTGTCACCCACATGGGAGACCCAGATGGAGTTCCAGGCTCTTTGTTTTGGCCTGGCCCAGCCCCAGCCATTGTGGCCATTTGGGGAGTGAGTCAGCAAGTGGAAGAGCTCTTTCTCTCTGGCTCTCCCTCTTTATGTAACTCTGCCTTTCAATAATAATAATAATAATAGTAATAATAATAATAATAATTTTTCTGTTTGTGGCAATGGAAGAGTTTTTTGGGAACTATGAGGGGGTCTTCAAACAGTTCATGGAAAATTTGTATTATGAAAAAAACTATGCATGGATTTCAATACTTTTGTACCAAAGTAAACTTATTTTTAATTCCATTTTCTATAAACTTTTTGAAGTACCCTTATATAATGTGACTTATTTTCAATTGCTAATTTTTCAAAGATTTATTTATTTGAAAGATAGTTACAGAGATAGAGGAGAGACAGAGACAGACAGAGTTTCCATCTGCTGTTTCACTCCCCAAATGGCTGTAATGACCAGACTGGGCCAAAGCCAGGAGCCAGGAGCTTCTTCGAGGTTTCCCATGTGCCCCCAAATGGGGGCAAGGGCCCAATGACTTGGGCCATTCTCTGCTGATTTCCTAGGCACATTAGCAGGGAGTTGGATCAGAAGTGGAGCAGCCAGGACTCCAACTGGCACCCATATGGGATGCCAACATTGCAGACAGCAGCTTAACCCACTGTACCATAGCACTGGTCTCATCTTTTGCTAATTTTTTTAACATTTACTTTCATATAAATTTTTATTTAAAATATATAAAATATAAATAAAAATATAAATGTTTTTGTGAAAATATATTGCATCAAAACTTATAATCTTGGTCATTCCTTCTTGATTTTTGTATAAATCTAAAAGAGAGAGAGAGACACTGGCTATTTTTTTTAAAAAAATATTTATTTGACAGGCAGAGTTACAGTGAGAAAGAGAGAGACAGAGAGAAAGGTATTCTATCCACTGATTCACTCCCCAAATGGCCACAACGGCTGGAGCCAGGCCGATCTGAAGCCAGGAGCAAGGAACCTCCTCTGGGTCTCCCACACGGGTGCAGGGGCCCAAGGACTTGGGCCATCTTCTACTGCTTTCCCAGGCCATAGCAGAGAGCTGGATCGGAAGAGGAGCAGCCAGGACTAGAACTGGCGCCCATATGAGATGCTGACACTGCAGGCAGAGGATTAACCTACTGCACCACAGCACTGGCCCCAACACTGGCTATACTGACAACCTTAAAGCAGACTCCAGGAACATCACCCACAGAGTGACCTAGGTGAGCTAACCCAGCTGCCATAACTTCATAACTTTCCTCATTAAAGTCCAAGCAGCCATCATCGCTTGAACAGATGCATGGCAGAAGTTGGCTGTTTGGCATCAATCCTGACTTCTTCCAGCACAATTCCCTTCCCATGGGAAGAGCTTCCAAAGGAGCTGGTCTGCGCCCCAATGGGCTTTCTTGTACTGTTCATCATGCCAGAGGCCCGAGCAAAAAGGTGAGGCGGCACGGACTCTTTTGCTAATTTGGAGGTAAATATTATAAACACTCAAAAAAGAAGGAAGAGAGAAACAGGAAGGTTTAGTGATCTTAGTAGATGTGCCAGCTATCAATTTTTTGCCACGAGGCTCAAAATCTCCTCTTTTTGGGTTGGGGTTAGAAGATAACTTTGAAAGTGTGAGGAATTAGATGAGCTAACAGGCAGTTAGATCAGGTCCCTGTTGGAGTGAGAATGGGGCCCCTGGTTAAAACACACACACACGATATAACTCTCCAAGAGCCCTGAGAGGGGAGCCAACACACCTGACTGAAAACGCTGCACACTTCTGTGTGGAACAGACTAGTACAATTTCAGTTCTCTGATTGGTCCACGTAGCATGCTTCATTAGCATATATTATCCATTCTCTGGTTCACATAGCATTCCTTATTAGCATACGCTTTCAGTTCCCTGATTGGTTGTTATTTTGGCCTCTTGAATGGTTGCTATTACTACAACCATTCTACTCCCCCTTCTGATTGGCTAAATCTGGATCTAATTTTCAGGAAGGGGGCCAATCAGAGGGAGCAGCCTTGTATATAAAAGAGCCAGTCCTCGCAGGCTTCACTGGCAACTCCTCCGTTGGGGTCTCCTTTATAACTGCTGCAGCAGGATGTTTCTCACTTTCAATAAATCTTGCTTTGCTCACCAACTCTGTGTGAAAATTCTTCGGTGTGAGCCGAGTTCACCTTCACCATCCCCCAACAAAAGGAAGGTGGTTTCTTTTTAAAGGTCATTTCTCTGTTAGGTGGTGGTAGGGGGAGGTACTGAGGTTATATAAGTCTATATAAGTCTGGAATTCCCTATTGCTGTGCACTAACAGTTCTCAGAGATCACATGCTACTCCTAGGCCATTGTGTAGGTTCCTTTCTCTCTCTTTCTTTAAATATTTATTTGCTTATTTATTTAAAAGGCAGAGTTACAGAGAAAGAGAGAGAGAAGCAGAGACAAAGAGAGATCTTCCATCTACTTGGTCACTCCCCAAGTGGCTGCAATGGCTGGGCTGGGCCAGGCTGAAGCCAGGAACCAGGTCTCCCATATGGGTGCAAGGCCCAAATGTTTGGGCCATTTTCTGCTACTGTCCCAGGCACGTTAGCAGGGAGTTGGATCAGAAGTGAAGCACCCAGGACAAGAACCAGCACCAAGGACAAGAATTGCAGACAGCAGCTTAACCCACTACACCACAGCACCAGCCCCTCCTTTCTCTCTTGTACCAGCCCACCAGCCTCTGCTCTCCTTGAATGACAGCACAGAGAATAGAAGAGGAGGTGGAATTAGGCTGGACGTGTCCTGTAGGCAGATGGTTGTGCCTGAGCAAGTGCAAACAGAGGAGCAGCACACACTGGTAAAATTTGATGGTCCTTTATTGCTGGCAGCAGAGAGCAGGCTCATGCCCTAAAGAACTCTTGACCCGGAAGCTCAAAGCAACAGGGTTTATAAAGACAAAAACCACAAGGAGGGGAGGGGGAATAAATGGTTGCCAGGATTGGAGGGGATGTGGAAATGGATGGTTACCAGGTTCAAAATGACCTAAGGCCTACGGGAAACTAATATCAAGTACAATCTTGACAACAGACAAATTACAATCTTAGCATTAACCCATGAGCAGCCTGTTTTAAGCTTGAGTGATCATGCTAGGGAGTTTCTCTGTTCTGCCAAATGGGATGCAGTGGACTGTTATTGTCTTGAGTTTTAGACCATAGTTAGTTTCAGACCAGAGTCTCTCAGTGGGAGATGCTTTCTCAAGATGGACTCTCAGGTGCTCTAAAACAGAGTCCCTACTGTCAAAGTGTTACTTCAAGATGATCAAGAGTTTAAAGGGAAAAAAGTGGCTTGGCCAATAAATCCACATAAATGTCTTTCAGAATGCCATTCTTTACAAAATTTCCCTGTTTTTCTTTTTTTTTTAAGATGAAATTTAAATTACATCATGGCTAGCTGAGCACAGAGTGATGGCTCAAGTAGTTGGATGCCTCCCATGTGGGGCATCTGAATGAGTTCCAGGCTCCTGGCTTCAGCCAAGTCCCAACTGTTACAGGCCTCTGAAGCAGCTGATGGGAACTTTGGTCTGCCTGTCTCTCTAGCTTCAGCCTGGCTTAGCCTTAGGTGTAGCAGGCAACTGGGAAATGAACCAGCAGATGGAAGATGGCTCTCTCTGCTCTTCAAGTGAAAATTTTTGAATATTTTAAAGAAATTCATTAGAGGACAGAGTCAACATTTGTTTAGGTGGCACTGCTTAGAAAAGAATGCTTGTTGCATAAGATAATCCAAACGCTACCAAGACTGGCAATCTTAAAGTGCTGAAGACGTGACCTCATGGAAATACTGGCCATCTAGAGATCCTTATAGATCACACACTGGAAACCAAGTGACGGCATCTTACTGCCCATCTATTAAAGTTTGTATTATTTGTGGCAGATTGATTTAAGATAAACATCTATGATGAATTACCATCACATTAACGCTATCACATTTTAAGGAATCATGATCATATGGTTGTGGCCCCAAAATGAGTCTAGATGTGAAACTTTGAAAACACTAGAGATAGCAGGGCAGTGGGAGACACCATTTTGGGTGTGTCTATGGCTTCCTCTCAGCAGGAAAAACTCAAACCTTAAGAGTTGCTTTGATGGCACTAAAAGGCAGTTTAGAGCTGGCTAAGTAGACCCTGGTTATAAACAATAGAAGGGGGAGAATCCATTATTGCAATATCATTCTCATAATAAAAATATAAACAATATCAAAATGAGACTAGGGGTCTGGCGCTGTTGTGTAGTGAGTAAAGCCGCCACCTGCAGTGCCGGCATCCCATATGGGCGCTGGTTTGAGTCCTGGCTGCTCCACTTCCGATCCAGCTCTCTGCCAAGGTCTGGGAAGGCAGCAGAAGATGGTGCAAGTGCTTGGACCCCTGCACCTGCATGGGAGACCTAGAAGAAACTCCTGGCTTCAGATAGGCTCGGCTGTGGTTGTTGTGGCCAACTGAGGAGTTACCCAGCATGTGGAAGACCTTTCTCTCTCTCTCCTTCTTTTTGTCTATTACTCTACCCCTCAAATAAGTAAATAAAATCTTTAAAAAAATGAGACTAGGCCAATACCCAGGGGTTTTATTATCTTCAACAATAACAATTTCCTAACAAAATATGCTTAACAAATCACTTGCTTAAAAAGTATGAAAAGTTTATATTTCTATGTGATTATAGAAACAAGATTTTAAACAGTTATTGCAATATGTATTCTATTTCCATCTTTTGAGTTTAATGTAAATGTCTTGCAAATAGAAATGCTACAGCTTTTGAAAATGAAAATAATTATAAAGAAAAAGAGAAAGAATTACCAGACCCAGGACCTGGAACCTCAACTCACCCAGCTCAGCTTGGCAATATCAAATCGTGTCTGTCGTAGTTGCATGGAAGTGGAAACTTGATTCTGAACTTTGAGCCAAGCTATTGTATGAGTTTTTTCTCTCTCCTGTATCCAGTAAATGCCAAATAATCTAAAGCTTTTTCCTGGTACAAAACAAAGGAATAAAAAGTCCCTCATGTCTCCTGTATAATTTTAAATCACAATCAAGGACACCCAGAGGCACAGAGCTGACTAGTAACTAGGAAAAGTAGCACTGACAACATTCTTCTATGCTGTCAAGGAGAACAACAGCTGCTAAGTGCTATTAGTGCCGGGAAGGCTTTGTGTGTGAGTGCATTCGCCTCAAGTCCTCAGTTAACACAGCACCGCAGGCCCATACTACTGCAATGAGAACCAGGAGGGTGGAAAGTTTTCCTGATGAAATGTATCAGTGCCAAGCAAATTTTTATGCCAATAGATGATATTATGAATTGCTCAAATGACACGCTTAAATGTACATGAACAGATTATGATTAATATGATTATGATTAAACAAAGAAGCTTTGTTTAGTTTCTATGCTCCAAGCTATAGCTTGTAAGGAGGTGTTCAGCTCTGTTCATAAGGATAGCAATGGGGCTGACACTGTGGCATAGTGGGTGAAGCCACTGCCCACAGTGCTGGCATCCCATATAGGCACTGGTTCGAATCCTGGCTGTTCCACTTCTGATCCAGCTCTCCGCTATGGCCTGAAAAAACAGTGGAATATGGTCCAAGTCCTTGGGCCCCTGCACCCGCATGGGAGACCTGGAAGAAGCTCCTGGCTCCTGGCTTCGAATTGGCTCAGCTCTCGCCATTGCGGCCCTCTGGGGAGGGAACCAGCGGATGGAAGACCCATTTCTCTCTCTCTCTCTCTCTCTCTCCCTCTCTCTTTCTCTCTCTGCCTTTCAAATTAAAAAAAAAAAAGTTACAGGAACCATGTGATCTAGCAACATAACAGCTTTCAAGATCAAGTGAAATTCACAGGTGTTTGAGAATTCAGCCTAAATGTGAAACTTTGAAAACACTAGAGACAGAAGGGCAGTGAGAGAACCCTATGCCAGAACCTTCAGTGTGTTCAGTGAGTACCTCTGAGTGCAGATCACTCAGTCTGGGGATGGGACAGAGAAGAGTGCATGACTGTCAAATGACAATTCAATCACATAGAGATGCATGAATCAGCAAGCCTGATTACTGGTGCAAACCGTGTGGACCTAAGCTTATTTTCACTCTCAAAATGTTTCACGTGATTCTCCAGCACGACCCCTTTAGAATCATCCCTGGGTTTCCTGGATCACATCCAGTATGCATTTTATGCCTACAAAGTATAACCAAAGGGAACAAGCAGTTGAGCTTCCACAGGAGTTGGCGTTCTGCCACAGCAGGTTAAGCCATTACCTGCAATGCCGGCATTCTATACGAGCACCAAGTCCTGGCTGCTCCACTTCAGACCTAGCTCCCCACTAATGTGCCTGGGAAAGCAGCAGATGATGACCAAAGTGCTTGGGCCCCTGACACCTAGAGTTCCAGGTTCCTGGCTTGATGCCACTGTGGCCATTTGGAGGAGTGAACCCATCCAGGGAAGAGTCTGTCTCTCTCTCTCTCTCTCTCTGTGTGTGTGTGTGTGTGTGTAACCCTGCCTCTCAAATAAATAATTAAAAAAAAAATCTGTACTGAAGTTTATTTAATACGTTACAAAAAAATGGGGATTCCTTGGGCCCCCAGAACTTAAAGTGCCTGATTTTTTTTCTGCACCACTGCCTGCCTGGTCACAAGCTAGAGTGGGGAAAGCTGACTTCAGAGAGAATACAGCTCTCCAGCCAGATCTCTTGTCGTGGCGCAGGGAAATGAGCAGGCTAGTCAGGATTACGATTCCGGCCCTGTGATGGGCTTTGTCCCCGCCCACTGGTTGATTATTAGCTGTTATTCTGCTCCCCAGAATAGTGCTTAAAAGACCCCGCTTCGACAAGCTTCTCAGGTTTTTCTCCCTTGGAGCGCCCCCTTCCGGACAGCTGCCGCAGGAGCCTGCTGACTTAGCTAAGTCTTGCTATGCTCACTGTCCTGTTCCCGTGGAAATTCTATGTGAGACAAAACCGAGGTGAGGTCACCTTCATCATCATTTCCCCATAACAGGTAGACCAGGGGCTCTGCTTTCGTGGATGGATTAGTGCCTTAGCAAACAAACACGACCGTGGATGATCAGTTTGCTCTTCCAAGATAGAGAACACGTGTTAGAGTTATGATCTCGACCCTGCCTTATGTTTTTTTCACCTAGTAACACAATCTGTTTCTTTGCAGCAATCCTGTAATATGGAAGAATAAAAAGAAAGTACATTAATCAACTTTATGCCAATAAAGTCAACCAATTAGATAAAATGAAGACGCTATTTGAAAACAAGCAAACAGCTGTGCAAAGTGGGATGACACTAGAAATTCTATTCCAGTAGAATTCAATAATACATTTATTTATTCATCAGTAAAGCCATCCTACAAGGAAACCTCAGGCCCCAGTAGTTTCACTGGTGAACATGATCACATATTTAAAGGCAAAGTGGTACCCATATTACACCAAGCCTTTCATTAAGTCTGAGAAACCCTGACACTAAAACACAACAGAGATAGTAAAGGAAACCATGTCCCTCGTGGTACAAAATCCTTCAATATTATTAACAAACAGAACCCAGCAGTATATATAAGTGAATTTTAAAGGCAACATCCAGTGACTAGATGTGATTTATTCCAGGTACCTAGTATTGGCTTCAGATTCAATAACCATTTACTCATCAATAATTTATTAGCTTTGACAAAAATATGCATTAACAAGCACACTTATGGAATTCTAAGACTAAGCTTTGGTATGACCTGGAAATCCTTTGCTTCTCACAATTTCTTCAGTTAAAAGACCGGGTTCTAGTCCCGGTCGGGGCGCCGGATTCTGTCCCGGTTGCCCCTCTTCCAGGCCAGCTCTCTGCTATGGCCCGGGAGTGCAGTGGAGGATGGCCCAAGTGCTTGGGCCCTGCACCCCATGGGAGACCAGGAGAAGCACCTGGCTCCTGGCTTCGGATCAGTGCGATGCGCCGGCCACAGCGCACTGGCCGCGGCGGCCACTGGAGGGTGAACCAACGGCGAAAGGAAGACCTTTCTCTCTGTCTCTCTCTCTCTCTCACTGTCCATTCTGCCTGTCAAATAAATAAATAAATAAATAAATAAATAAATAAATAAATAAATAACCATTGTCTTTCGGTAGCTGTATCTTATGCTTGTGCTGGCTTCACTTTTGCTTGGGGGCAGGAGTAGAGAGAACAAAGGCCTTGGCATCAGCCCTGGTGAGCATCTGGACACCCCACAGGGCCTTTCCAGACATCGGAGGTGCTTATAAATACAGATGGACAAAGGGACCCAAACCAGGTACAGTCCTACCAATCATTTAAGGAAATGGAAAACCTGGATACTAAAATTCACTAATGAAAGCCCAATACCCCAAGAGAAAGAAAAAGTTCAAAACTGGCAAAGGCACATACAGGCAACACAGAAGAGGGGAGCAAGATAGCCAACGCAAAACAGAGAGATGTTCACTCTCTCCAGTAATCCGCAAAAACACTAATGAAGATAAAATATGGGTTGTGTTCACCAGACTGCCACAGGTTAAACCAGTCTGATGAGGATGAGAAGTTAACAAAAAACTCAGGGATTCCCAAAATCTGCTTGCAAATGTAACTAGAGAAGCTCTTGCATAGAACCACAAGGAAACCTACCCAGAGATGCTCATTTCAAATCGTTCAAAATAGCAAAACATTGCAAGCAACGCTTGGGGGTGGAATGAATAAAGTGTGGTATGGGATGCAAGACTGTGTGGGCTTAATGAAGCAGGTGTATTCGTACTGATAGAAGCAACACTGCTGCAGCCACAGCTGAGAGAGCTTCACCTTGAACTCTCCACCCTCCCCCAGCTGCCCTCATTCCATCCCCCTCCTCCAGCAAGTGCCCCTGCGTGTCCTGGGGCCCTGGCCTGCGGGCTCAGATGGGTTGATTTTAGTAATTTAGCCAATTCCAGAGGCGCACAGCCGCGCCCAGAGCTTCCTCCCAGCCTCCATTTCCTGACTTGTAACGGGAAGGGCTGCGTTCCCCAGCACCGACCCCCTCTCCCCCTACACGGCCTTGGTCTAAGAATGTGAATGAGAGAAACAACTGTTGGTGATACCTAAGCACATGCAACGCAGGCCTTGAAGATATTGAATATATATATTTTTAAGTCAAGATGCATTTGAAAGGCAGAGTGGCAGACACAGAGGGAGGGGGAACAGTGAGCGCGAGAGGCAGGTGTTCCATTCGTGGGTCACTCCACAAGTGGTCACAACGGCCAGCGCCGGGCCGGGGGAAGCGGAGAGCCAGGAACGCCATCCAGGTCTCCCAGTCGGGAGCAGGGGTCCACTTACTTGGGCCATCTGCTGCTGCTTTCCCAGGCTAATAGCAGGGGGCAGGACCCGTAACGGAACCGGGTACTCCAACACGGCACCGCAACGCGATAGAGGCCGCAGGCGTCCGGACCGCGGCTTCACCCACAGAGCCCGGAGCTCCGAAATATTTTTCAGGGTCAAATCCAGGCCCGGTGCGCGCGGCCACCGGCAGGGGTCGCTGCCGCCGCGGAGAGGTCCGCGCCGGGGGCGGGGCCGCCGTCGCCGCAGCGGCGAAGAGGATTGGCCGCTCGCGGCCGCCGCCCGCCTCCCAGCGCCTTCGCTGCCGCCGCGACTCCGCTTCTGCGCCGGGCTTCCCGCTCGCGCTCCCGGGGGTCAGCAGGGCACCCCGCGCTGAGGACGTCCCTGCCGGCCCGGGCCGGCCCAGAGCCCCGCCGCGGGCCCGGCGCAGACCCACGGCCCCGCACACGCGGCCCCGTCCCGCTGAGGTGCCCCGAAGCTGTGGAGTGGGAAGAGCGGGGCTCCCCGTGCCCAGGGTGAGACGCGGAGCCTCGGGCCGTGCCCCGGCGACTGCGAGCCCTGTCCGCCCGCGCGGAGCTCAACACTTCGCCGGGCTGGGGGCTCCTAGCGGCTGGGCGACCCCTCCTCACAGCCCGCGGTGAGGACCTGGCGGCCCGGGGCGCGGCCTCGGCGCTGCTCTCCCACCTCACAGACCCGGTCTACCGGTGCACTCCGGAGCCTGCCATTATTAGCGTGATAAACAAGTTCAAATCTTTTTTTTTTAAGACAGGTAGAGGATAGTGAGAGAGAGACAGACAGAAAGGTCTTCCTTTTTGCCGTTGGTTCAACCTCCAATGGCCACTTCAGCCGGCGCATCTCGCTGATCCGAAGCCAGGAGCCAGGTGCTTCTCCTGGTCTCCCATGCGGGTGCAGGGCCCAAGCACTTGGGCCATCCTCCACTGCCTTCCCGGGCCATAGAAGAGAGCTGGCCTGGAAGAGGGGCAACCGGGATAGAATCCGGCGCCCCGACCGGGACTAGAACCCAGTGTGCCGGCGCCGCAAGGCGGAGGATTAGCCTGTTAAGCCACGGCGCCGGCCAACAAGTTCAAATCTTGTGTGAGGCAATGCTGAATTAGGTATTTGGGCGTTACTACAAGGCCAGCATGATTATACGAGTTAAATATGTTAGGTAACCACGTGTAATTTAAATCAGAAAAGTGCTCAAGTTTTCCTTACTGGAAGTGCTTTTAGTCATCTCACGGAAAAGGACAGCCCTAAAGGGTGGCTGGAAGGAAACGGGATAGTGAGGATCCGTGTTGGGCCTGCCCCGTTATGTAGGTCCTAAGGAGAGTTTTACTTGGTCTTTAAAAAGTATTCTTCTTTTTAAAAAAAAAAATCATCTTTTAAAAAAATTCATTATTTTTTTATCTACTTGAAAGGCAGGGTGACAGAGAGAGGGAGTGAGCTTCCATTTGCTGTTTCACTATAAAATATCGGCAGCAGTAGAGCCTGTGCACTTGGGCCATCATCCCGCTGCTCCCTAGGGTGTGCCTGAGGAAGCTGGAGCTGAGGCAGAGGCACCATGGATTCCAGGCACTGTGAGACGAGATGCAGGTGGAAGCTTTGCCCACTGCACCCCAACACCCGCCCTAAAAACATATCATTTTTAGTGCATTACTCACTTGATTTGGGTCCCCTTGTGCCGCAACAGTAACCATACTTACCAATGTACTCTATTGTTTTGCAGCCCAGTACGGTGACTGGCTGCAGGTGATGACCAGTGTTCTGCATACAGAACTGGAAGAGTGGAGCTGGGAAGGCACCAAACAGAAAGAAAAGATCAGAAAATGAGAAGACTGGTGTCCTGGTATGGTCCATGTAAGTTATGTCTGTGTGTTGAAAAGTTGCATTGTACACCTCGAAAATGCACAAATATTACATGTTAATCCAAAAAAAAAATTTAAGATTTATTTATTAGAAAGAGTTACAGGGGCCAGTGCTGTGGTACAGCAGGTTAACACCCTGGCCTGACGTGCCGGCATCCCATATGGGCACCGGTTCTAGCCCTGGCTGCTCCACTGCTGATCCAGCTCTCTGCTATGGCCTGGGAAAGCAGTAGAAGATGACCCAAGTCCTTGGGCCCCTGCACCCACATGGGAGACCTGGAAGAAGCTCCTGGCTCCTCGGCACAGCTCCGGCTATTGTGGCCAACTGGGGAGTGACCCATCGGATGGAAGACCTCTCTCTCCTCTCTCTGTATAACTCTGACTTTCAAATAAATAAATCTTAAAAAAAAAAAAAAAGAGTTACAGAGAGAGAGGGAAAAAGAAGTCTTTAATCCGCTGGTTCACTCCCCAGATGGCTACAACAGCCAGGGCTAGGCCCTGCTGAAGCCAGGAGCCAGGAGCTTCTTCCAGGTCTCCCACTTGGGCTGTCTTCTGCTTTTCCCAGGTCATTAGCAAGGAGCTGCATTGTAAGTGGAACAGCCAAGACTCGAACCAGTGCTCATATGGGATACACCAGCCCCAATCCAAAATTTAAAAAAATTCAAAAGAAACCTAAAATGAACTATTTTGCTTCCTGGAAAAATGTCCCCGAGAGTTGTCCAGATGAAATTTATTCAGTGATCAGACAGATCACAACTAATGTCATTTCTGCCCCTTTTGGGAGCTTCTTATAAGTGTTACACAGTTTGTCACTGACTGCAGTTTATGAGGTAAGCAACCAAGCTGCTGCTTTAGGAATCATCCCGGTATTCAATGTTTTCTTAATGACCAGAGCCCTGAAGTATAAATGGGAGCTAAAGCATTATAATGCACAAGGAACATGCGTGTGTGTTCCAGAAAACACGGTAGTGCCACAAAGAAAAGACAAAGTATTCTACAGTACCCACTCTTAAACATTCATTGTAATAATTCCTTTCACTATTTTTATTTTCTACACACTATTGTATCTAACACAACTGTAGCTATAATTGTAACTTTCTTTAAAATCTTAGTTTAAGAAAGTTACATGTTTGGGATTAGTTCTGTTTAGCAAATACCAGTTTGCAGTATCTTTGCACACTCTTAGGCTTATTGTCAGTTTCATTTCCTTTATTACTTAAAACCCATGCTTATTCCTTTGTCTTCATTGCTGTGGTCACCAGTTACATCTTTCTATTGAGTTATCACCTATTTTTTTCAAGGTCAGTTTAAGTTAGACTTCTTCAAAGTCTTATCTAATGTCTAGTCTAAATGTTACCTAATTTGGTAATAATTCAGTTTATTAAATACTTGGTATTAGATGTTCTGAACTCTTTTTTTTTTTTTTTTTTTTTTAGTTGACAGAGTTAGACAGTGAGAGACAGACAGAGAGAAAGGTCTTCCTTCCACTGGTTCACCCCCCAAATGGCCGCTACGGCCAGAGCTGCGCTGATCTGAAGCCAGGAGCCAGGTGCTTCCTCCTGGTCTCCCATGCGGGTGCAGGGCCCAAGCACTTGGGCCATCCTCCACTGCCTTCCTGGGCCACAGCAGAGAGCTGGACTGGAAGAGGAGCAACCAGGACTAGAACCCGGTGCCCATATGGGATGCTGGCACTGCAGGCAGAGGATTAACCAAGTGAGCCATGGCGCTGGCCCCTGTTCTAAACTCTATATCTGTTAACTAATTTAACCTTCCTGTTTATTAAGCAAACACACATAGTCCGCATTCATTCAACAGTTGCCTATTAAACATCTATGAATGTGCAGAATAGTGTGCACGGAGTACCAGGATGATGGACACAAAGTGCTGGCCTCTCTGCAGCTCGTGTGTTCCAGAGGAGGGGGAATACATGGCAGAAGCCCATGAAATAACCAACCAGGCCCATTGAACTGTGTTGTTTTGGTCTTTGTGATCTCATCCAGATGAAGCATCCCTCTGACCCAGCTCTGTCCTTGCGGAGAATAGAGGGCAAAGTCTTCCATTCTTCACCTCTCAGTGCCGGCCAAAGCAGTGGCAATATTGAGTGGGGGGTGCAGTGAGTGCTGTTCTGAAACATCGTGCCCTCATAGTAGGGGAAGTCACGTAACTGAAATTTGTTCCTTTTATATAAATTTAAATAAAAAAAAAATAAATACATGCACTCAATGTTCCAGGAGGAAAAAAAGTGATCTAAGTGCTTGGGTTCCAAGTCACCCTCGTGCAAGACCCTGATGGAGTTCCAAGCTCCTAGCTTCAGCCTGCCTCAGCCTATTTAGGGAGTGAATTAGTGGATAGAAGCGCTCGCTCTCTCTCTCTCTCTCTCTCTCTCTCTGTTTCACACACACACACACACTCTCTCTCTCTCTCTCTCTTCATTTCAAGTAAATTAAAAAAATAATCTTTAGGAAACAGTGTTGTGGCATAGTGGATAAAGCTGCTGCCTGCAATGCTGGCATCTCATAAGGACACCAGTTTACGTCCTGGCTGCTCCATTTCCCATCCAGCTCCCTGCTAATGTGCCTGGGAAAGCAGCAGAAGTTGGCCCAAGTCTTTGGGCCCCTGTACCCACATAGGAGACCTGGAAAAAGCTGCTAGTTCCTGGCTTTAGTCCAGCCCAGGCCTGAATTTGCAGCCATTTGGAGAGTTAACCAGCACATGAAAGATCTCTCTCTCTCCATCTCTGCTTCTCTCTCTCTCTGTACCTTTCAAATAAATAAAATAATAGTAAATATTTTTTAAAAATCTTTATAAAACTTCAATTGAGGCTCAGCATACTGATGTATCAGGTTATGCCACCACCTGTGACACCAGCATCCCATAATGCAGTGCCAATTTGAGTCTCAGATGCTCCACTTTTAATCCAGCTCTCTGTTAATGCACCTAGGAAATCAACGGAATATGGCCCAACTGCTTGGGCCTTACTACACATGAAAGACCAGAATGGAATTACTAGCTCCTGGCTCAGCATGGCCCAGCCCCATGTTGTAGCCATTTGGAGAATGAACCAGTGGATTAAAGATCTCCCTCTCCCTCCCTCCCTCCCTCTCTCTCTCTTATTTCAAAAACATAAATCTCAAAAAACAATTTAATTGAATTCAAGGGCTGTTCATAATCTCTAACATTTGAAATATGGGTTGAAGGAGAAAAGAAATAGTGCCTCAGCAAAAACATGGAGGTGAAGGTTCTGGTACCCTTTATAGGAAATATGATTGTAAATTTTTATAGAAAAGAGTGACTAATTTCAAAAACAGTGAATATTCCTTTGCTAAAAGATCACATTAATAAAATTCTTCCAAACTCCAGTAGTACAACATTTTCACATATTACTAGTAACACTTAAATGTCAGTCATCTCTGTATTTGGTAAGCCACATGATCCTATCATTACCACTTTTGTGACTCATTATACTACTTGCCTCTCTCAGACAAGACCAGAAATTAATGCTCTGGATTGCAATGCTCATATTGGGGAGGAGCTGCCATCTGGTCTGTTGGCACCAGTTCTACATTAGTTGGGCTTTTCTTCTGTGAAAACAGCACAAATTAACTCTGGGAAAGTCTGAAATTCCACTGTCATGAGGCTTGTGAGCAGCCAATCCTGATATATTGCCCTTTAATGATTATGAATGAATTAAGAGATGTACATTTGGAAATTCACTGCTGAGCCCAGCCTGGAGCTTATTGGTAAGCTAGGTTGAGAAAACTTTGGCCTATGGCTCCAAGGGGAGTTGTTCTACTCTCTTTACACCCTGTGGGGCTTGCCTCTGGAGGAAGACATTTAAACTAACAGCTGGAGAATCAGGCTGGCTTCCACACATTATTCAACATGAAGAAATCAAGATTCCTAGAGGGTGAGGTGGGCCTGTAGGTCAGGTCTGGACTCTGACTCTCTTTGCTTACCATAGGTGGAAGAGTGAAAACTTGCTCCAGTTGAGCCCATCGAAATCTGAAGTCGAGTCCAGAAGGGACTAAACCACACCTGGTCGTTGGGATTCTTGGGTATCCTTCTCCCAGCGCAGCACCCAGAGTAGTCAGCCTGCATGGGGATGTTTAACCAGAGGTACAACATTGCCCAGCCTGGGTACTTTTTCTGCATCTGACACCCACAGAGTATTGTCAGTAAGCATTTTTTTCTCATGCAAGTCTGCAGGTCAGCTTAGCTGGTTCTGTTCCATGGGCCTCATGCTGCCACTGGAGTCTTGTGGCTAGCCAGGACTCTGAAGGCTTTCCCACTTCTACTTCTCCAGCATTCCAATGTTTGTCAAGTCAAGGGCACACCAAAACTCTGTTGGACTGAGAAGTTCAGTTGTCCCTCCTATCCTCGGGGACTGGTTCCAGGTCCCCTGTCTGTGGGTACCAAATTCTGTAGATGCTCATATCCCTTCTATAAAATGCTGTAGCATTGGCCCTTCATCTACTCACATCCTCTGTATACTTTAAGCCATCCCTAGATTACTGTATAGTACATAATACTGTCTGAATTCTGTGTAAGCACTTGTTATACTGTACTGTTTAGTGTCAGCTGACGAGAAAAACAGTCTATACATGTTGAGTACAGGTGCAGTTCTCTTTTTCAGACACCTTTGATCCTCCATTGATTGAACCTTGGGATGCAGGGTGTGCAAATGCAGAGGATGAATATATACATTACTCATGGAGATGTGGGGAAGGGTATGTGGATGTTTGATGGAGGTGATCTAATGGGGCTGGCGCTGTGGTGAAATGGGTTAGGCCTTTGCCTGAGGTGTAGGCGTCTCATATGGGCGCATGTCTCAGCTGCTCCTCTTCCCATCCAGTTCTCTTCTAGTGGCTTGGGAAAGCAGTGGAGGATGGCCCAACTGCTTGGGCCTCTGTGCCCACATTGGAGACCCTGAGGAAGTTCCTGGCTCCTGGCTTAGGGTTGGCCCATTTCAGGCTGCTATAGCCATCTGGGGAGTGAACCAGTGGTTGGAAGACCTCTCTGTATGTAACTCTGCTTCTCACATAAATTAATCCTTAAAAAAAAAAGAAAAGAAAAGGAAGAAAATGATCAAATGGGCCTGAGCTTGACAAAGTTTCTGTAAATTGCTGGAGATTACTAGTTCACACTCCAAACCACGCAGTCTCCTATATGTACTCAAGTCACTGCGGCCTGAGACAGACACAGACAATATGTAAATGAAGGAGCATGTCTGTGTTCTATTAGCAGAAACATTTGGTCTGGATTTGGCCCAATAGTTGCAGTTTTCCAGCCCTGTGATAGATCACAATTCGCTCTTGGTCACATGTATTCTAAAGTCTCCTTCTGAAGAGCAATTGATATTATGATAGTTCCACTTCCCTTGTAAAACATCATCATTGGGAAGGTGGCTGAATAGGATGTAGCCACACTGATTACAGGTGCCCTGGAATATGAAAAGAACAAAGGAAAGACGTTTCCAAAGGTGTGACAGAAATTTTCAGTGGAGAAGTGACAAAACAATGAAGAGTTTGTGGGATGAGAGGAAGGATGAAAAAGGTACTTCTGTAGCCTGCCAGATGGTGCAGCCAACAGCCAGCTAGGAGCCGCCATCCTATGAGTCAAGTTAGGAAGAAATTACCCTGTGCCCCACTACCTGCAACTTTAGCTGAGAGAGAATCCCACAGTCACCCACTTTTACTCCAGTCTGGTTAGCTGCCTGGGGTCTCAGCAACAGCTGGGTGGTGAGAAAGGATGCCACATTGCCTCCCTCCCATCTTCCACACCTACAGAGGCCATACATGGCTGAAAAATTGCCCAGCAGACATCTGCACTGCTGCTACCAGAGACAATCAAAGCCAGAGTCAGGGTGACTTTGGGGCACAGGACTAATCCCCTGCACCCTGATGGCTTTACTACTGAATTCTATAAAACATTTAAAGAATGGGGCTGGTGCCGTGGCTCACTTGGTTAATCCTCCACCTGCAGCGCTGGCATTCCATATGGGCGCCGGGTTCTCTCTGTCTCTTCTCTCACTATCTATAACTCTACCTGTCAAATAAATAATAAATAAAAAACATTTAAAGAGAAACTAACTGCTGTACTTCTCAAACTATTACAAAATACTGAACAGGATGGAACTCTGCCAAACTCTTTTTATGAGGCCAGCATCACTTGGATATGCAAACTGAACAAAGATGAAACACAATAAGAAAACTACAGACCTATATCCCTAATGAACCTAGATGCAAAGATTCTCAAAAAAAAAATACTAGCAATCTGAATCCAAAACCACATCAAAAAGATCATACATCATAATCAAATGGGGTATACCACAGAGATGCAAGGGTGGTCCAACATTTGCAGATTAATAACTGTCATAAATCGCATCAACAGAATGAAGAACAAGAAATATGTGGTCATTTCAATAATGCAGAGAAAGCATTCGAAAAGATTCAACACCACTTCATGATAAACTCCACAAATTAGGTATAAAAGGAATATACCTCAAAATTATAAAGGCTACATATGGCAAAACAGCAACCAATATTGTACTGAATGAGGAAAACCTGAAAGCATTTCCACTTGATCTGAAATAAGACAAGAATGTCTGCTTTCGCCTCCCTTATTCAATATAGTACTAAAAGTTTTAGCAAGAGCAGTTGGGGAGGAGAAAAGGCATCCAAATTTAAGAAAAAAAAAGTAAGTAAAAATATCCATGTTTACAGATGGCATGATGTTATACATAGAAAACCCTAAACACTCCAACAAAAAGCTATTAGAACTGATAAACTAGTTCAGTAAAGTTGCAGATTACAAAATAGATATACAAAAAACAGCATCTTTTTATTTTTTTAGTGTGTGGATGGTGCTTCAGATTTTTTTCATTATTATTTGACAGATAGAGTTAGACAGTGAGAGACAGAGAGAAAGGTCTTCCTTCCATTGGTTCACCCCCAAATAGCCGCTACAGCTGGAACTACGCCGATCAGGAGCCAGGAGCCTCCTCCTGGTCTCCCATGTGGGCACAGGGACCTAAGCACTTGGGCCATCCTGCACTGCCCTCCTGGGCCACAGCAGAGAGCTGGACTGGAAGAGGAGCAACCAGGACTAGAACCCGGTGCCCATATTGGATGCTGGCACCACAGATGGAGGATTAACCAAGTGAGCCACGGCACTGGCCCCTAGCAGCTTTTTAAAACTGGCTAAGAATGAACTCACTGAAAAAGAAATCCCATTTGTAATGGCCGTAAAAACCCAAATATTGGGGCCAACACTGTGGCAAAGCGGGTAAAGCTGCCTCCTACAATACTGGCATCCCATATGAGTGCCAGTTCAAGACCCAACTGCTGTGCTTCTGATCCAGCTCTCTGCTATGGCCTGGAAAAGCAGCAGAAGATGGCCCAAGTGCTTGGGCCCCTGACCTGCATGGGAGACCCACAAGAAGCTCCTGACTCCTGGCTTTGGATTTGCACAGCTGCAGCCATTGAGGCCATTTAGGGAGTGAACCACTGGATGGAAGACTCTCTCTCTCTCCCTCTCTCTCTCTAACTCTGCCTTTCAAATAAATAAATATTTTTTAAAAACTATTTGGAATAAATTTAACTGAAGAAGTGGAAGATATTTACAAACAAAATTATCAAACATTGATGAAAGAAATATCAAGGACAGAAAAAATGGAAAGATGTTCCTTGCTCGTGGATCTGAAGAATCAATATCATTAAAATACCTATATACCTAGAGACATCTATATATTTAATGCAATCCTTATCAAAATACCAATGACATTCCTTACAGAATTATAAACAACAAATCTAAAATTTATATGGAATCACAAAAGACAGAATAGCCAAAGTTATCCTGAGCACAAAAACAATTAAGCTGGAAACATCACAATACCTACCTTGAAAGCATAATATAAAGCTATGGTAATTTAAACAACACATAAACAACACATCATTGGCATAAAAACTGACAAGTAGATCAATGGAACAGAACAGAGAGCCCAGGAATTAATCCATGTAATATATCCAACTAATTCTTGGCAGAAGTGCTCAGACCATACATTGGAATAAGGGTAATCTCTTCAATAAATGGTGTTGGCAAAAATGAAATTAGATCCTTAACTCTAACCATATAAAAAATCAACTCAAGGTGGATCAAAGACCTAAATTTAAGACTTGAGACAGTGCAGTTGCTGGAAGAAAATGTAGGAGAAACACTCCAAAACATTGGTGTAGGAGACAGCTTCTTGGACAAGACCTCCAAAGCACAGCCAACAAAAGCAAAAAGAAGTGGGATTATATCAAGCTCGGAAGCTTCTGCATGGCAAAGGAAATGATCAGTAGAGTGAAGAGACGTCCAATAGAATGGGAAAAAATATTAGCATGCTACCTATCCAACAAAGGATTAATATCCAGAATGTCTGCAGCTTAAAAACAACAAAAAACCAGCCAATCCAGTTAAGAATGGGCAAAAGACCTTAATTGACAGTTCTGAAAAGAAGAAACACAAGTGGCCAACAAATATGTGAAAAAATGCTCAACATTGCTATCCATCAGGGAAATGCAAATAAAAACTACAGTCAGCTATCACCTGACCCCTGTCAGAATGATTAAAATCCAAGACAATAACAAATGCTGACAAGATGTGGAGAAAGGGGAACTCTTATATGGTGTTAGTGGGAATGTAAATTAGTGCATCCACTGTGAAAAATAGTATGAAGATTTCTTTAAAGCTAGAAAGGGACTTGCCATATGATCACACAATCCCACTTCTGGGTATATACCCAAATGACATGAACATGTTGTATCAAAGAGAAACATGCACTACCACATTTATAGTAGCACTGTTTCTAATAGCCAAAATATGGAACCAACCAAGGTGTCCATCATCAGATGAATAGATAAAGAAAATGTATATACACATGATGGGATATTATTCAGCTATTAAAAAATGGAATTCGGGGTCAGCATTGTGGCATAGTGGGTAAAGCCCACAGAAGATGGCCCAAATCCTTGTGCCCTTGCACCCACGTGGGAGACCCAGAAGAAGCTCCTCATTCCTGGCTTCGGATCGGTGCAGCTCCAGTCATTGTGGCTGAATGAGAAGTGAACCAGCAGATCAAATACCTCACTCTCTCTCTCTGCCTCTGTGCCTCTGTAATTCTGCCTTTCAAATAAATAAATCTTTTAAAAAAATATGGAATTTTACCATTTGAAACAAAATGGATGCAACTGGAAGACATCATGGTGTGTGAGATAAGCCAGACACAGAAAGATACCACATGTTCTTCCTTATATGTGGGAGCTAAAATTAGATGTCAAAAATGAAAACAAATGCCTGTCATTCTGGTCTGGCTAAAAAGGCCATGAGAGCATTTCAGGCATGGAAAGCCAAGACACTGTGGCAAAAAATGTCCTATATGAAGGATGTTGGTTAGTGAGACCTCAGTGGAAAGAAGTGGTCATCAAAGAAAGAGATACTTTTCTCTAAAAGGAGGAGAGAATTTCCACTTTGCTTATGGCCCTGTATAAATACTGAAGGATTTTGTGGATTCAAAAGGCTTCCATAGCCTAGGCAGCTCATGACAAGCACCTCGGGTTATCACTACATCATACATAGGAGTGTTAATTGTTAAATTAACAACAGGAGTCACTGTGCACTAGCTTCCCATGCAGGACCTCTGTCTTCAAAGAGTTGTATTATGAGAGTTAACAGTAAAACTTGGGGCCAGTGCTGTGGCACAGCAGGTTAATGCCCTGGCTTGAAGTGCTGGCATCCCAAATGGGTGCCATTTCGAGACCCGGCTGCTTCACTTCCCATTCAGCTCTCTGCTATGGTCTGGGACAGCAGTAGAAGATGGCCCAAGTCCTCGGGCCCCTGCACCCACATAGGAGACCCAGAAGAAGCTCCTGGCTCCTGCCTTTGGATCAGCGCAGCTCTGGCCATTGCAGCCAATTGGGGAATGAACCATCCTATGGAAGACCTTTCTTTCTCTCTGCCTCTCCTTTCTCTGTGTAACTCTGATTTTCAAATAAATAAAGTAAAACTTGTTCTCAAAGATTTGGTTTTTTTAGAGTATTAAGTGGAGGATGTTCTTATGTCTCATAAATTTTAGTTATGCCTAAGTTTCCAACTCCATTGCTTGTTTTCTTAGGTATTTCCTTAATGATAAAACTCATTCTCAAGGACTTACTTGCTTTTAATGTATTAAGTGGAGGATATTCTTATGTCTCACAAGTTATAGTTATGTCTAAGTGCTAGCAAAAGATGTATCATTCTTTTTTTTTTTAAAGATTTAATTATTTATTTGAAAGTCAGAGTTACACAGAGAGGAGAGGCAGAGAGAGAGAGAGAGGTCTTACATCTGCTGGTTCACTCCCCTGATGGCCGCAACAGCCGGAGCTGTGCTGATCTGAAGCCAGGAGCCAGGAGCTTCTTCTGGGTCTCCCATGTGGGTGCAGGGGCCCAAGGACTTGGGCCATTTCTACTGCTTTCCCGGGCCATAGCAGAGAGCTGGACAGGAAGTGGAGCAGCCAGGTCTCGGGATACCGGCGCTTCAGGCCAGGGTGTTAACCCACTGCACCACAGCGCCGGCCCCAAAAGATGTATCATTCTTGCATACTTCTTTAAAGTTAATTAAGTTTCTAAAAAAGAAAAGAAGTGAAAGGAACTTTGAGATGCAATGACTTCGAACAGTCTTTGTCTCAACTATCAAATTTTTGTGTTGTTTTCTTGTTTTGTTTTGTTTCCTGCAAATTGTTGAACTCTTTGCTTAGTATAAAGTTGGTCTTCTGTTTATAAAGTAAATTGAAAATGGATCTTAGTGGGAGATTGAGACAGGGAATGGGAGAGGGAGGAGGAAGAGGGTTGGGAGTGTGGGTGGGAGGGCAGGTATGGTGGGAAGAATCACTGTATTCCTAAAGTTGTACTTAGGAAATGCATGAAGTTTGTATTCCTTAAATAAAACATTTCTTTGGGGGGGAAAAAACCCAAATGCATGTGTGAATCTTTATTGCTGCAAATATAGTTTTGTCAAACATTGTTTTATATCTTTGTCAAACCAGTCATTAAGAATATTGTACTACTATAGTTTTAATGATCTGTGGTTACTTTAAAATTTACTGTATATGGGTAAAAGGGTCATTTTTGCATTTAATTATTGTTTATATCCCTTGCCAATATTGCCACTAAACTATGTCTTTTTGCTTTTTTTACTTGTTAACTTTTTATTTGGTACAACATTAAGCCCTTGGCTGTAATGTAAATTAAAAATATGTTATCTCAAAAATGAAAGAAAGAGGGGCTGGTGCCGTGGCTTATTTGGTTAATCCTCTGCCTGCGGTACCAGCATCCCATATGGGCGCCAGGTTCTAGTCCCGGTTACTCCTCTTCCAGTCCAGCTCTCTGCTGTGGCCAGGGAGGGCAGTGGAAGATGGCCCAAGTGTTTGGGCCCCTGCGTCCACATGGGAGACCGGGAGAAAGCACCTGGCTCCTGGCTTCGGATCGGCACAGTGTCGGCTATAGCTGCCATTTGGGGGGTGAACCAATGGAAAGAAGATCTTTCTCTCTGTCTCTCTCACTGTCTATAACTCTACCTGTCAAATTTAAAAAAAAAATGAAAGAAGGAAAGGAGGAAGGAAAGGAAGGAGAAAAAAGAAAGGAAGAAAGAGAAGGCGGGAGTGAGGGGGAGGGACATGGAGGAAGGGAGGGAGGAAAGAAACATCATTATCTTCTTTTTAAAAAAATGTTATTTAGGCCGGCGCCGCAGCTCAATAGGCTAATCCTCCGCCTTGCGGCGCCGGCACACCAGGTTCTAGTCCCAGTCGGGGCACCAGATTCTGTCCCGGTTGTCCCTCTTCCAGGCCAGCTCTCTGCTGTGGCCCGGGAGTGCAGTGGAGGATGGCCCAAGTGCTTGGGCCCTGCACCACATGGGAGACCAGGAGAAGCACCTGGCTCCTGCCATCGGATCAGCGTGGTGCGCTGGCCACAGTGTGCCGGCCGCAGCAGCCATTGGAGGGTGAACCAACGGCAAAAGGAAGACCTTTCTCTCTGTCTCTCTCTCTCACTGTCCACTCTGCCTGTCAAAAAAAAAAAATGTTATTTATTTGAGAGGTAGAGAAACAAAGAGAGGGAGAGACAGACAAAAAGTTCTTCTATCTGCTGGTTCACTTCCCAAATGTACTCAATGGCTGGAGCTGGCCTGATCCAAAGCCAGGAGCCAGGAGCTTCTTCTGGGTCACCCACATGGGTACAAGGGCCCAAGCACTTGAGCCATCTTCCACTGCTTTCCTCAGCCAAAGCAGAGAGCTGGATCAGAAGTGCAGTAGCCAGGTCTTCAACTGGCACCCATATGGGATGTTGGCACAGCAGGCGATAGCTTTACCTGCTGTGCCACAGCACTAGCCCCTGTCCCATATATTTTAAGCTATAGGTTCAAAAGCCATATATCCTCATGGACATTTTTTACACTTTGTGTTTTTTTTTTCTTTAAGATTTATTTATTAATTTGAAAGAGTTACAGAGATGCAGAGGAAGAGAGAATGAGAGAAGTCTTCCATTCACTGGTTCACTCCCCAGATGGTTGCAGTGGCCAGAACTGAGCCTATCCAAAGCCAGGAGCCAGGAGCTTTTTCTAGGTCTCCCATGTGAGTTTAGGGGCCCAAGGACGTGGGCCATCTTCCACTGCTTTCCCAGGCCATAGCAGAGAGCTGGATCGGAAGTGGGGCAAGCGGGACTCAAACCAGTGCCCATATGGGATACTGTACTGCAGACAGAGGCTTTCCCGCTAAGCCACAGCACCGGCCCCCACTTTGTGTTTTTATTTGATTACTTAGCTCGTACATTTTTTTCTTAAATTTACTACACATGAAAGATCAGAATAGCCATATTATGCTTTATTGTAACTCCTCCATTTTCCACTAGGTGTCACTAATGCTGCAATGTTCAAGTTAAGGTGACTTTTTTTTTTTTTTTTTCCTTCATCTTCTTCAGGCTCTGTGACTGTAATATTAGTAAGGAAGTTGAACTGTGGGCTTCATGGATAAAACAACTGTGCTCTTGTTTAAAGTTCAGATGATTTCTTCCTTCTGTCCCCAGACAAGGAAGCTCACTCCATGACTCCCCAACAGGCACATGGACTAGAGTGTTTCCTTAGCCTTTTCCTCTCACCTTTTGCAATCTTTTAGCAGTGGAGGGTCCAGTGGTTTCCCTTCATGGGCTTTGCAAAACTTGAGAGTTTCTCACTGAGTGACTGTATTTACATCTTCCTCAGATGACAGATGAATGAATGGAGGGACTCAAAGATGGAAGACTCTCCAGTACCTTTTCTATATGTTGTCTAAAGAAGAAATCAAGTATGAATCTGCACAGTAGTGAAACATAATTTTCCAACTACTCAGAAAAAGTGTTCAGTAATCAAGTTCAGTTTACAGAGATTTTGAGGAATTAATTTTTGGTTTAAGTTGTAAATAATTATTTTTGCTCAATTTTATTGAATTATTAAGCTGTATTAGATGTCATTTTATTCAATGTGAGTATGATAACATTTATGTTGGAATTACTGTAGAATGGAAACTGTCCTTTCTGTTTTAAATTCTATTGTTTGTATTTTCTAAAATCAGATCTCTGAAAATCTTTCCATTCTACGTGGTTATGTCTTTGAAAGCCAACAGTATTCACTGCTGTATGCTGAACTGCCCATGGAAGGGGTAGACAGCACTGTGCTTCAACCTCAAAAAATTGTAGCAAGATCTTTGCTGCTTCTTTTTTTTTTTTAAGGATTTATTTATTTATTTGAAAGAGTTACAGTAAGAGAGGGAGAGACAAAGAGAGAGAATCTTTCTTTGGCTGGTTCACTTCCCAAATGCCTACAATGACAAAGGCTGGGACAGGCTGAAGCCAGGAGCCAGGAGCTTCATCCGGGTCTCCCATGTAATCCACACACTTAGACCATCATCTGCTGCTTTCTCAGGCACATTAGCAAGGAACTGCATTGGAAGTAGAGCAGCTGAGACTTGAACTCATATGGGATACGGCACTGCAGATGGTGGCTTAATCCTCTGCACCATAGCTGTGGCCACCTTTGGCTTCTTGAGATGGACCAGAGGGAAGGAAGAGACAGGAGACTGCAGCAGCAGTCTCATCCATAGTCTATTCAGAAAAACCTAACTAAAACATTTTAACATATTGTCCCAAAGATTTCAACAGTACACACTCAGAAAGTTTAAGAAGTACACATGGGCTAGGCAGATGCAGAAAACCATGTAGGAAGGTTGGGAAGAAACATTATAGCCCTTGGACCCCACCGGCAATCATGGGAGCTGGGGTGCTGATCCTCCCACAGGGCAGTCTGCACTCTCCCAGCACTGTTGTCTTCTCCCTTTCCTGAGCCCTGTGTCTCCTGCACTGATTCTCTCTGCAGCTGCTGAGGGCATTTTGCTTTTAGCCCAAAGAACACTCTAGGAACACAGTTAGACAAGATGACATGTAGCAAGCTTAGCTGATAGCCCATGCCTATTCTAGTATTATCTCCAATCACACCCAGTTACGTTGTCTAAAATAGCTCAGCAGGCTGTCCGAAATGAATGTTGAGACTGCATCAATAACAACAACAGTGTGTTTCCCTTTGGAACCACATGATGGTCTTCTCCTTTCTCAGCTTCCCCCAGCGGAGGTCACTGGAAACATTAGGAAGGGAATCATGATGACCCTGGTCCCCCCTCAGCACTGTGTTAACTTCGTAGATCACATTACTTCCTGTGATGATAGTACCTGTCATCACTCTGCCATAGACTGTTCATTCCCACCCAGCCAGATCAAGGTGGGACCAGACGGAGTTTTTTGGTACTGTTAGCTCAGTAAGAGTCAGGACAACCCTCTGAGGTACTTTGGCCATCATCTCTGTTTTGCAGATGAAGACATGGAGGCTTTATTAGAATAATTGATTTTTCCAGGTCATATCCATAGGAAATAATGAAGAGGGATCCAAAAGCACATAGTTTGATTCCATAGCTCCTGCCTTTGCCACTACACAACCTTTTTTTCCATATAGACCTTTTAGAAATTTGAGGGAAGAAATGAAGAAAATAATTTTGTGTTTTTGAAGGGCTTAAGTATTGGTATCACTAACATAGCATCAATTTATACTCTCTCTTCTATTGGATGTTTAAGGTGGAAAGGGTAGTATTCAAGGAAATAAATGAAAATAGACTGCTATGGACTGAATTGTGTACTCACCAGGCTCCCATGTTGAAGCCCTGACCTGTTCCTCTTTCTCTCATGCAGTGGCACAGTAAGAAGATATTGTCCACAAGCCAGGAAGAAAGGCTGAAACAGGGGGGTTGCCTGATGATGGACTTCTAGCCTCCTTAGCACTACTGTTTTTTTTTTTTAGAAAGCTTTTATTTAGGCGCCATGGCTCAATAGGCTAATCTTCCGCCTGCGATGCTGGCACCCCGGGGTTCTAGTCCCAGTCGGGGTGCCGGATTCTGTCCCGGTTGCTCCTCTTCCAGTCCAGCTCTCTGCTGTGGCCCAGGAGTGCAGTGGAGGACGGTGCACTGGCCGCAGCGCACCCGCCGCAGCGGCCATTGGGGGGTGAACCAACGGAAAAGGAAGACCTTTCTCTCTGTCTCTCTCTCTCTCTCACTGTCCACTCTACCTTCAAAAAAATAAAAAAAGAAAGCTTTTATTTAATGAATACAAATTTCATAGGTACAGCTTTAGGAATATAGTGGTTTTTCTCCCATACCCACCCTCCCACCCCCATTCCTGTCCCACCTCCCACTCCCTCTCCCATCCCATTCTTCATTAAGATTCATTTTTAATTATCTTTATATACAGAAGACCAACTGTATACTAAATAAAGATTTCAACAGTTTGCACCCACACAGACACACAAAGTATAAAGTACTGTTCGAAGACAAGTTTTACCATCAGTTTTCATAGTACAACTCATGAAGGACAGAGGTCCCTCATGGGGAACAAGTGCACAGTGACTTCTGTTGTTGATTTAACAATTAGCACTCTTATTTATGACGTCAGCTGTTGTCATGAGCTGCCAAGGCTATGGAAGCCTCTTGAGTTCACAAACTCCAATCTTATTTAGATGAGGCCATATTCAAAGTGGAAGTTCTCTCCTCCCTTCTGAGAAAAGTACATCCTTCTTTGATGGTCCCTTTCTCACTCTCAGAGATCCTTCATGTGGATCATTTTTCGCCACAGTGTCTTTGCTTTCCATGCCTGAATGTTCTCATGGGCTTTTCAGCCAGATCCGAATGCCTTAGGGGCTGATTCTAGGTCAGAGTGCTGTTTAAGGAATTTGTCATTCTATGAGTCTGCTGTGTGGCCTGCTTCCCATGTTGGATGTTCTCTCCTTTTTAATTCTATCTATTGTTATTACCAGACACTTTGTCTTATTTGTGTGATCCCTTTGACACTTAATCCTATCTATATGATCAGTTACACACTTAAAATGATCACTTTAACATGTAAGATGGCATCAGTACCACCCAGCTTAATGTGATTTGGAGTCCCATAGCAAGTTTTTAGCTTTACCCTTAAGGGTAAGTCCATGGGAATGTGTGCCGAGCTATACAGCTCCTCTCTTATTCCCACTCTTATTTTTTACTGGGATCTATTTTCAAATATATTTAAACACCTATGAATAATTCTGTGTTAAGTAAAGAATTCAACCAATGGTATTAAGTAGAAAAAGAAAATAATAAAAAATAAAATAATAAACCATTCTTCAACAATCAAGACTAGGGCTGTTCAAGTCATTGCTTCTCATAGCATCAATTTCACTTCTACAGGTTTCCTTTTAGGTGTTCTCTTAGTTGTCACAGATCAGGGAGAACATATGATATTTGCCCCTATGGAACTGGCTTATTTCACTAAGTATGGTGTTTTCCAGATTCATTAATTTTTTTTCCGCTGTATCGTATTCCATAGAGTACATATTCCATAATTTCTTTATCCAGTCTTCTGTTAATGAGCATTTAGGTTGACTCCATGTCTTAGCTAAGTGAACTGAACTGCAATAAACATGGAAGTACAGATAGTTCTTTTATTTGCCAATTTAATTTCCTTGGGTAAATTCTGAGGAGTGGGATGTCTGAGTCATATGGTAGGACTATATTCAGATTTCTGAGGTATCTCCAAACTGTCTTTCATAATGCCTTTACCAGTTTGCATTCCCACCAACCATGAGTTAGGATACCTTTTTCCCCACATCCTTGCCAGCATTTGTTGTTTGTTGGTTTCTGTATGAAAGCCGTTTCTCACCGGGGTGAGGTGAAACCTCATGGTGGTTTTGATTTCCCTTTCTCTGATGGCTAGTGATCCTGAACATTGTTTCATGTTTCTGTTGGCCATTTGGATTTCCTCTTTTGAAAAATGTCTGTTTAAGTCCTTGGCCCATCTCTAAACTGGGTTGTTTGTTTTGTTGTTGTGGAGTTTCTTGATTTGTTTGTAGATTTTGGTTATTAATCCTTTATCAGTTACATAATTTGCAAATAATTTCTCCCATTCTGTTGGTTGCCTCTTCATTTTCCTGACAGTTTCTTTTGTAGTACAGAAACTTCTCAATTTGATGTAATCCCATTTGTTAATTTTGGCTTTGACTGCTTGTGCCTCTGGGGTCTTTTCCAATAAGTCTTTGCCTGTGCCAATGTCTTGCAGGGTTTCTCCAATATTCTCTAATAATCCGATAGTATCGGATCATGGATTTAGATCTTTAATCCATGTTGAGTGGATTTTTGTGTAAGGTGTAAGGTAGGGGTCTTGCTTCATGCTTCTGCATGTGGAAATCCAGTTTTCCCAGCACCATTTGTTGAAGAGACTTGCTCCAGTGATTAGTTTTAGCTCCTTGATCAAATATAAGTTGGTTGTAGAAGTTTGGGTTGATTTCTGGTGTTTCTATTCTGTTCCATTGGGCTATCCATCTGTTTTTATACCAGTACCAGGCTTTTTTGATTATAAATGCCTTGTAGTATGTCTTGAAATCTGATATTGTGATGCTTCTGGCTTTGTTTTTGTTTTATAAGATTTTTTTTTTTTTGACAGACAGAGTGGATAGTAAGAGAGAGATACAGAGAGAAAGGTCTTCCTTTTTGCCGTTGGTTCACCCTCCAATGGCCACTGTGGCCGGCGCATCTTGCTGATCTGAAGCCAGGAGCCAGGTGCTTCTCCTGGTCTCCCATGCGGGTGCAGGGCCCAAGGACTTGGGCCATCCTCCACTGCACTCCCGGGCCATAGCAGAGAGCTAGCCTGGAAGAGGGGCAACCTGGATAGAATCCGGCGCCCCAACCGGGACTAGAACCTGATGTGCTGGCGCCGCAAGGTGGAGGATTAGCCTGTTAAGCCACGGCGCCAGCTGTTGTATAAGATTGCTTTAGCTATTCAAGGTCTCCTATGCCTCCATATGAATTTCATCATTTTTTCTAGATCTGAGAAGAATGTCTTTGGTATTTTGACTGGTATCACATTAAATCTCTAAATTGCTTTTGGGAGAATAGACATTTTGATATTGATTCTTCCACTCCATGAACATAGAATATTTTTCCATTTTTTTGTATTTTCTTCTGTTTCTATCTTTACTGTTTTCTAATTCTCATCATAGAGCTCTTTGACATCCTTGGTTAAATTTATTCCAATGTATTTGATTTTTTTGTAGCTGTTGTGAATGAGATTAATCTAAGAAGTTCTTTCTCAGCTGTGGTGTTGTCTGTGTATACAAAGGCTGTTGATTTTTTTTTTATTGACCTTATATCCTGCCACTTTACCAAACTCTTCTATGAGTTCCAATAGTCTTTTAGTGGAGTTTTTTGGATCCTCTATGTATAGAATCATGTTATCTGCAGATAGGGTTAGTTTAACTTCTTCCTCCCCAGTTTGTATCCCCTTGATTTCTTTTTCTTGCCTAATGGCTCTGGCTAAAATTTTCAGGACTATACTGAATAGCAATGATGGGAGTGGGCATCCCTGTCTAGTGCTGGAACTCAGTGGGAATGCTTCCAATTTTTCCCCATTCAATAGGATGCTGGCTGTGGGTTTGTCATAAATTGCCTTGATTATGTTGAGGAATGTTCCTTCTATACCCAATTTGCTTAGAGTTTTCATCATGAAAGGGTGTTGTGTTTTATCAAATGCTTTCTCTGCATCTGTTGAGATAATATGTTTTTTCTTCTGCAGTCTGTTAATGTGGTGTATCACATTGATTGATTTGAGAATGTTGAACCATCTCTGCATACCAGGGATAAATCCCACTTGGTCTGGGTGGGTGATCTTTCTGATACGTTGTTGGATTTGATTGGCTAGAATTTTATTGAGGATTTTTGCATCTATGTTCATCAGGGAAATTGATCTGTAATTCTCTTTTTCTGTTGCATCTTTTTCAGGTTTAGGAATTAAGGTGATGCTGGCTTTGTAGAAAGAATTTGGGAGAATTCCCTCCCTTTCAATTATTTTGAATAGCTTGAGAAGAATTGGAGTTAGTTCTTTAAATGTCTGGTAGAATTCAGCAGTGAATCCATCTGGTCCTGGGCTTTTCTTTTATGGGAGGGCCTTTATTACTGATTCAATTTCCATCTTGGTTATGGGTCTGTTTAGGTTTTCTGTGTCTTCATGGCTCAATTTAAATAGTTTGTATGTGTCCAGGAATCTGTCCATTTCTTCTAGGTTTCCCATTTTGTTGGGATACAGCTCTTTATAGTAGTTTCTGATGATTCTTTTTATTTCTGTGGTGTCTATCATTAGATTTTTTCACATCTAATTTTATTGATTTGGATCTTCTCTCTCCTTTTTTGAATAGGTGAGCCAATGATGTGTCAATTTTTGTTTATTTTTTCAAAAAACCAGGCAGGAATACTTTGGGGAGTATGTCTGCTTCCCAAACTGCATATCACAGAGCCACCTGTTGTTTGCTGTGCTGTGCCTTATTTTCTTGCATTGTTTTTCTGTATCTTTCCAGCTCATATTTTGATGCTGCTGAATCTATCCAAATACCTTGAGAAAAATAGGAAGAATATTGAAAATTTAGCTGCATTGGTTGATTTGAAATGAACTATTGGCTAATTGATCTATTTTGGGCTATCATTTAATTTGATTAGATACATTAATCTGGCCAAAGAGGAGGCCTACTCCAAAAACATCCTCCTCCATATCTTCACCAAGGAGCTCATCAGCTGTGCCAGTGTGTTTGTGGGCTTAAAATTAAGCTTCCATTTCATAACTTAGGCAAAATGAAAAAGAGAGACAGACTGAGGTAGAGGTACACATATGGATACCGACAGAGAGACAGAAGCTGGAAGGGAAAACAAAGGAGACAGAGAGAGGGAGAAGGAAAGTACTTAAAAAACACTATGTTCGGGGGTCAGTACCGAGGCTCACTTGGTTAATCCTCTGCCTGCAGCCCCAGCATCCCTTATGGGCACCGGGTTCTAGTCCCGTGTCCCGGTTGCCCCTCTTCCAGCTCAGCTCTCTGCTATGGCCCGGGAGTGCAGTGGAGGATGGCCCAAGTGCTTGGGCCCTGCACCCGCATGGGAGACCAGGAGGAAGCTCCTGGCTCCTGGCTTCGGATTGGCTCAGCACGCCAGCCTTAGCGGCCATTTTGGGGGGTGAACCAACAGAAGGAAGACCTTTCTCTCTGTCTCTCTCTCTCTCTCTCTCTCTCTCACTGTCTAACTCTGCCTGTCAAATAAAAAATAATAATAAAATAAAATAAATACTATGTTTGAAAATTTTTTAATATCCCTGTATGTCTTTTATTTATAAAAAGTAAGTACTGCAGAATATGAAGCAAGAGGAAACCATATTAGTTTCAATACTTAGCTCTCTCAAATATTCATACCTGTGGTGTTTCATTTTAAGAAAGTGGTTTTCACAAGCTGGTAATTCTTTTTGGAATTTACTTTATCCAGTTCTCACTACTTTGCAACACAGTAGTTTTTGTGGTTTTCAGGTTTTTCAAAATTGATGTTATTTTAATAATTTTTTTTTTTTTTTTTTTGGTCTATGGGAGGAACTGTCAACACATATAAAGTTACAGAATAGTACAGGGAATGCCATTTACCATGGGCCCTGTACCGGATTTACCTGGCTGGTACCATGTTAACCACGGGCCTTATCATTTCTTTTCTCTGTCTGTGTCTCTCTGTAGATATGAGTATGAGAATACCGATTTTCAGTTACATGTATTCTGGCCCTTTATCTTAAATACCCAGGTATTTCCTAAGAATCGGGATGCTTCCTGTAGGACCACCATCCGTGTTCTAGTTTTATGTGTTGAATATAGTTGTGCTCCCTTTCTAGGACACGATCCACCCCAGGGTCAGGTATTGCACTGAGCTGTTACATCAACTACAGAGGATTTTGGAAAGGTCTTCCCTTCCCCGAAATGTCAGAACTGAATTGAGCCTGGAGGGACAGCCCTTCGAAGAGATCACTGTGTAGACACCTGTGTCATCCTTCTGTGCCATTAGGAAGAACGGCTTCCACTGCTGTGGTTCCTGACACTGCGGTGGAGTAGGCGAGATGTTCATAATGGTGACCACAACCTGCCCCCAGTACGTTATCCTTCACAGCACCCCTGTTTCACCCACAGCTGCGCTGTGGGACGAAAAGCAAGTCATACAAAACAGTTATTTCCTAGGAACTAGCCAGAGCCGGGCAAAGGCTGCCGACTCCTGTGCAGGGGCCAGGTGCATTGCTTGAAGGAAATGAGAGCAGTTCTCCTGTTGGGAAGCACTCTCCTGTCTCTGCCTGCTTTGTTATCAGTTGTGGCAAATGGTGACATTCAGAAAACTTTAAGGAAGATCACCTTGACATTTTAGAAAGTCAAATGCATTTAGGTATTTCCACATGACATAAACATACCTAAATCTTTTCATTCACTTTTGAAAATCTAAGTTTCACTCTAATGCTGTTTTATTTCATCTCACTGGTCCTAACACATTTTCTTATTTTATCTGAAGTGATCTATATTTCCTGTCAATTTTCTTTTTTTTTAATTTTTTAAATTTATTTTTTATTTGACAGGTAGAGTTTAGAGACAGAGAGAGACAGAGAAAGGTCTTCCTTCCGTTGGTTCATTCTCCAAATGGCCATAATGGCCAGAGCTGCGCTGATCCAAAGCCAGGAATTTCTTCCTGGTCTCCCATGCGGGTGTAGGGGCCCAAGCAATCCTCCATTGCTATCCCAGGCCACAGCAGAGAGCTGGACTGGAAGAGGAGCAGCCGGGACTAGATTCCTGTGCCCATATGGGATGCTGGCGCCGTAGGCGGATGATTAACCTAGTGTGCCATGGCACAGGCCCCTCCTGTCAATTTTCAAAGCTGTCGTCGATTATCACTGAACATGGATTTTTTTTTTGGGGGGGGGGGGGCGCTAATGCTTTCCTTTCAGCACTGTAAGGGTATCGCTCTGTTTTCTGATCTGTGTGATTTCTGAGTTGTCTGTAATCATTCCTTATTGCTCAGCTACTTGCATGTCATTTTTCCTTTCCTTTTCACTGCTTTCAAAATTTTCCTTGTTATTGAATTTTGAAAGTTTGAGTATAATGTGTCAAAGCAGGGTTTTCTTTGCATCTGTTCTGTTTGGCATTTTCTGAACTTCTTGAATCTGGACATTTTTTGTTTGGCAAATCTATAAATATTTCAGCTATTGTTACTTCCTACTTTTTTTTCTTCCCCATTGTCTGTCTTCTGTCATTCAAGGACTCCTTGAATTTTGAAATAAAACCTTTTGAGGTTGTCCACAACTCCTAGGCCCTGTTAATATTTTCAGTTTGTTTTCACTTCCTTTTCAGACATTAAATCCAATCTTGATCTATTTTCAAACTCACCAGTCTTCCATTTGTCATCTCAATTGTGTTTTTCAACCCAGCCACTAAATTTTTGATATTTTTCAGAGCTAAAATTCCCATTATAACTTATAATTCTGTGCTGCTGTGATCGCCTACTTTTTTTTTATTATGAACATGTATACAACATAATAATACTAGCTGCAGTTGTCTCATAATTTGAACATCTAGATTATCTTGAGGTTGCTGTCAACTCTTGAGAAATGGGTTTTCCTGGGACTTCATATACCAAATAACACCATCTCATGGAGAAAAAAGTGTCACATTTCCACTTTTTTTATTGGATAGTTTGATTTTTTTTTTTTAAGCTTTTCCTTACTAAGTTTTATCTACTGGAATTTATTTTGTTTACAAGGAGAAAACAGGATCAGGAAGAAATGTGCACGCTCTTGTTATGATTTTTTTAAAAATTCCGTAGGTTTTATAAAACCATGAAAACCCACTGTTTACAGACCACATAAATTAGGAAACAATTGTGAGCATTTCAAAAGATGTTCCTTTTTATCTTTTTTAAATAATTTTTTATTTATAGAAGGTGAACAAATTTCATATATACAGATTTAGGAACATAGTGATCCTTCCCACCCACACTCCTACCTTCCCTCCTCCTCCCTTCTTAGTTTTTTTTTTTAATTTTTACAATTACATACTTTCAGTTTTTTTTATAATCATACGCTTAACTCTGCACTAAGAATTCAACAAATAGTGAGAAGAAAAAAGAAAAAAAAATCCAAATAACAAGAACTACTGTTTCTCAACACTAGAGACAAGGCTGTAAGGACCTTTTTATCTTTTTAAATATGTTTATGATCCAGTATTAAAACCCCATGGAAGGACTTTCAGACCTTTCACCAAATAGCAGAACATTTCCTTCCAGTTAAGTTTGAAACCAAAGCCTTGTGCTTGCACCTTTCCAGATATTTTATCATAAGAGCTCCTGACATCCCTGAGTTTAGGTGACTCGAGTTCTGCTGTTGGGTACTGAGATGCATTTTCACAATTAGCAGAATGTGAAATCAAAGAATTTCAGATGTCTGTTTAGAAAAATCAATGAACAACTTGCATGGCTATATTTCCTGTCAAGCAAGGGAAGTTTATAGCATTAAGTGCTTACATTAAAAAAAAAGAGAGAAGTGTCTCAAAGATCTAATGATGCATCTTGAAAACTTAGAAAAACAACAACAAACCAAACCCCAAATCAGCATGAGGCAAGCAATAATAAGGATCACAGCAGAAATAAATGAAATTGAAACTAAAGTGGGGACAGCGCTGTGGCACAGCGAGTTAAAGCCCTGGCCTGAAGTCCCGGCTGCTCCTCTTCCGATCCAGCTCTCTGCTATGGCCTGGGAAAACAGTGGAAGATGGCCCAAGTCCTTGGTCCCCTGTACCCATATGGGAGACCGGGAAGAAGCTCTTGGCTCCTGGATTCTGATTGGCTCAGCTCCAGCCGTTGCGGCCATCTGGGGAATGAACCAGTACATGGAAGACTTCTCTCCGCCTCTCTGCCTCTGCGACTCTATAACTCCACATTTCCCAGAGGAGTTTCCTGGCTCCTGGCTTCAGATTGGAGCAGTTCCAGCCATTGCGGCCATCTGGGGAGTGAACCAGCGGATGGAAGACCTCTCTCTGTCTCTACCTCTCTGTAACTCTTTCTTTCTCTCTCTCTCTCTCTTTCTCTCTCTCTCTCTTTCTCTTTTTCTCTCTCTTTCTCTCTTTCTTTCTCAGGCAGAGTTAGACAGTGAGAGAGAGTCTTTCTTCCGTTGGTTCATCCAAAGCTAGCAGCCAGGTGCTTCCTCCTGGTCTCCCATGCGGATGCAGGGCCCAAGCACTTGGGCCATCCTCCACTGCCTTCCCGGGCCACAGCAGAGAGCTGGACTGGAAGAGGAGCAACCGGGACAGAACTGGTGCCCCAACCGGGACTAGAACCAGGAGTACCGGCGCCGCAGGCAGAGGATTAGCCTAGTGAACCACGTCGCCTGCCAATAACTCTGTCTTTCAAATAAATAAAATAAATCATAAAAAAAGAAAGAAACTAAAGAAGCAACACAAAATTTCAACAAACCAAAAAGTTGATTTTTTGAGAAGATAAACAAGATAAACCTCTAGCCAGAATAACAAAAAAAGAAAAAACTCAAAATTAGAGATGAAAAAGGAGGCATTACAACTGACACCATTGAAACAGAGTCATAAGAAACTACAGTGAAGAACTATATTCTAATAAGCTGGAAAACCTTGAAGAAATGGATACATTCTTGGATTCATTTAACCTACCACGATTAAATCAAGAAGATATAGACAACCTAAGCAAATGCAAAACAAGCAATGAAATATTCTGAGTATAGACTGTGTACAAGTGTGAGACTGTCGCTGCAGGCTTCTGTCGCCTACCCTCTATTCCACCTCAAGAAGCAAGGGGTAGCCAGCGCTGTGGCACGATGGGCTAAGCTGCCGCCTTATGCTCTGGCATCCCATATGGGCACTGGTTCCAGTCCTGGCTGCTCCACTTCTGATTTAGCTCCCTGCTAATGTGCCTGGGAAAGCAGTGGAGGATGGCTCAAGTACTTGGGCACCTGCACCCACATGGGAGACATGGATGAAGCTCCTGGCTCCTGGCTTCATCCTGGCTCAGCCCTGGTTATTGTGGCCATTTGGGGAGTGAACCAGCAAATGAAAGAACTCTCTTTTTTCTCTCTCTCTGTCTCTCCCTCTCTTGCTGTAACTCTTTCAAATAAATAAATAAATCTTTTAAAAAAAAAGACAAAAACAAATCTTGCTACAATTTGTGACACTTAAACACAGTGCTGTCCACTCCTTCCATGGGCAGTTCAGCATGCTGGGCTCATTCCCAGGATGGGGAAGAGAGACTGTGCTTGTCCAGTCATTCCGCCTGTGACTCTATGGGCTGCTTAGCTCGCAGAAGGAGGAAGAGAAACTTTCTGTCCTAGCTCCAAGCCTCTAGGTCCTATTCAGCTTTACTAGAGAACTCTGGAGTTGCAAGGATAATGTATTCATTCTACCTAATCTCTTTCTGCTTCCTAGGTCTACTTTTCTAATTGGTTTAAAGAGCTAGAGCAGAGGGATTAGGATAATATAGTAAGCACAAATTCCAACCTATTATTCGGTTACAAAACCATGTGGAAGCATGACAAAAGACAAAGTGATGGAAGAAAATTAAACACCCTCAAACTATTTGAGGTAGCTTAGGAAAAAGGAGGCATTTTTAGGAAACAAAGAAGTTCACACAATACTCATACTAAGATACTCAAATGCTAAGACCACAAGTTCTCATTTCTCCAACTGAGAGTTCCAGGGTATTCAGCCCTCCCTTAGGTTAAGTCTGAGTGTGCTGGGGCAGAGGACCCTCCCCTGTCCACCAGCCTCTGAGAATCAAGGAGAGAGAGTAAAAGAACATGAGCTTGGAATTGGGCCTGGAGTGGATACTGGATGTTTGAACTTGGGCAGTTAACTGAATCTTTCTAAATGTCACTTCTCAGGTTGGTAAAATGGGGGCAATAACTCTCAAAAGGTTGTGTAAAGATGGAGATAATGCACATAAGCTAATCCCATGCCTGAGGCCCTCCAGCCCACACAGTGAGCTCAAGATGCCCACCAGCACTCCCTCTGGTCTAGACGGTGCTGCTTCATGGTTCTGCTGGGAGATTCTCCTCTGGGACTCACTGGGCATCAGAAGAGCTGTAAAACCTTCCTTCTGGATCCAGGCCTCCCTCACCACACCCTTCTCCCTTCATGGCTCTGAATGGTGGCAGTTGCAGGATGCAGATCTTCATGGGCTGCTGTGAAAATGTCTCCAAGATAAGCTGCCGAGTGAACGGGGAGCATCTTAACCTTTGTGCACTACTCCCAGCCCCATCCATGCAATGAAGCATTCATATACCAGGGCCTTCAAAAAATTCATGGGAGGCAACAGGAAGTACTTGGGTCCTTCTTATGTGAGAAACGTGGGAGTGAATTGTTGGCTTCTGGCTTCAGCCTGGTCCTACCCCAGTTATTGAGGGCATTTGGAGAATGAACTGGCAGATGGAAGAAGTCTCTGTCTCTCCCTCCCTCTCTCTTTTCTGTTGCTCTGCCTTTTAAATAAATGAAATCCTAAAAAAATAAAAATCATATAAAATAAGCATGAAAAAAAAGCAGCCCTTCTGGCTGCTCCTTGCTCCAAAGGACTCATCCTTTAGGATTCAGACTTTTTCATTCCTTCACCTCATGGCTCTCTTCATGTCCCATTACCAGTCTCCAAGACCACAACCTGCAGCCCAAGCCTCCTACTTCCCCTGCAAACCCAGCCCCGACTCACTCAGAAGGAGCCAGCTGGCAGGTGTGAGGCAGCTCACTGGAGCCTGGCATATGGTGATCAGAGCCCATGCAGCTCCTTTCTCAGATCTGGAGGCTCTCTGCTCTGCTGTCTGCTTTGACAGAACTACACTGCTTTTACCACTGCAAATTCCATGATCCAAGAACTGCACTGTAGACATAAGATATTTTGGCCATCAAAGGCTCAAAAATGTCTTTAAAACAAATAATTTCTCTATTCAGAATGTGGGGCTTTATCTCCCATTTATAACTCATGGTACTGATCATTAAGAAAACACTGAGTACAGAGATGATTCCTAAAGCAGCGGCTTGGTTGTTTCCCCAGTAAGTTCAGATCAATGACAAACTGTGTAATACAAGAAACTCCCAACAGTGGCAGAAATGACTCCAGCTGTGATCTGTCTGATCACTTAATGAATTTCTTCTGGATAGCTCTTGGGAAGCCCAAACAGTTTGTTTTAGGTTTTCTTCTGTATTTTTAAAAAATATTTTTATTTTATTTATTTGAAAGAGTTACAGAGAGAAGTAGAGACAGAGAGAGAGGTCTTCCATCCACTGGTTCACTCTCCAGATGGCCACAACAACTGGAGCTGTGACGATCTGAAGCCAGGAGCCAGGAGCTAGGAGCTTCTTCCTGGTCTCCCACGTGGGTGCAGGGGCCCAAGGACCTGGGCCATCTTCCACTGCTTTCCCAGGTCACAGCAGAGAGCTGGATCGGAAGAGGAACAGCCGGGACTAGAACCAGTGCCCATATGGGATGCCAGCGCTTCAGGCCAGGGCTTTAACTCACTGTGCCACAGCGCTGGCCCCATGTGGTGGCCATACAATTTTCAATGTATTTGTTTAATCTCTCTTTTTTTAAAGATTTATTTTTATTTGTTTGAAAGAGACAGAGGGAGAGGTCTTCTATCCGCTAGTTCACTCCCCAAATGGCTGCAGTGGCTGGAGCTGAGCCTATCCAAAGCCAGGAGACTGGAGCTTCTTCCAGGTCTCCCATGTAGGTGCAGGGGCCCAAGGACTTGGGCCATCTTCCACTGCTTTCCCAAGCCACAGCAGAGATCTGGATTGGAAGAGGAGCAGCCAGGACTAGAACCGGCGCCCATATGGGATGCCGGCGCTTCAGGCCAAGGCTCTAACCTGCTGTACCACAGTGCTGGCCCCTTGTTTAATCTCATTAGCAAACAAATCAGTCTTCACCAGGAAGGTTTTTCTTTAAGGACTAATCCTCAAAACATATTAGTAAAATTAAAAGGCTCTTTGTGCTCTGCAAAACCTCCATCCTGCCATTAGAAAAGCCTCCATAGCCAGATGAGAAACTGGTTTAAAATTTATTTATTTATTTATTTACTTTTATTGTTTTAAAAGGCAGAAAAACAGGGACAGAAAGAGCCCAATTTCCCATCCACTAGTTCACTCCCCATTTGTCCACAGCAGCTGAGGCCAGGAACTCAATCCAGATCTCCCATGTGGGTGTCAGGAACCCAAGGACTTGAGTCATCACTTGCTGCTTCCTAGGACATGCAGCAGCAGGAAGCTGGAATCAAAAGGAGAGTAGCCACGACCCAAACCCAAACATTCCAATATGGGATGTGGGTATCCCAAGAGGCATCTTTAAAAAAAAAAAAAAGTGATTTATTTATTTGCGAGGTTGAGTTACAGAGAGAGAAAGAGAGACAGAGAGAAAGGTCTTCGATCTACTAGTTCACTCCCCAAATGGCCATAAGAGCCAGAGCTGAGCCTATCCAAGGCCAGGAACCAGGAGCTTCTTCTAGGTCTCCATGCAGGTGCAAGGGCCCAAACACTTGGGGCGTCTTCCACTGCTTTCCCAGGCCATAGTAGAGAGCTGGATTGGAAGAGGAGCAGCCAGGACTTGAACTGGCACCCATATGGGATGCCGATGCCACAGGCAGGAGCTTAGCCTACTATGCCACATCGCTGGCCCCCCAAGAGGCATCTTAACCAATGCACCAGTGCCTGCCCTGCAACTCTTTTAATACATTGATATCCAATGTTTAGACTTTTAACGTTTTAGTCATTGATTTTAGTTAGGAGAAGTAGTCTCTATTAATTTAGAAACAGTGCCCTCCAGCAGAATGCAGACACATCCCTCCCATGGGTGACAAAACAGAGTATGTGCTGAATGTCCCTTCTGACAGGAGAAGTGATCGGGAGGCTTTCTTCATGGGGATCTGTCAATGAAGCTCCAGATCCGTATCAGTCAATACTGGCAGTAGGGCCTAGACAGGTTAAGAGATCTTCCTTCAGATTCCTCATCCATGTAATGGGAGTGATAACATCAATTATTCGACTGTCTGGTATGGTTAAGTGCTCTTCAGGATGACAGAAGATGTATGTGGAAATATGCGATGGGTGTCAATGCCCCATAGATTATGTTGACAAATACTTTCAACCGTGAAATTGTCCAAGACTGTGCTATGAACAGGTAGTCAGAAGCATCACTACAGAATGAGACAGCAGATCCTCTCAACAAGTGCTAAAATAATCTGAGACAATATAAAATAGTCCATGGTTACCCTTTAAGTTTGCGTGGAATTTCTGCTGGAATTTTTTCCCTAACTCTTCCTTGAGATTGTACTCGCTCCACTTTTTTTTTTTTTTTAAACTATCTTCCCCTAGACTAGAGCAATAAGCTCCCTCCCTATTCTGCCATCTTGGACTCCTCCACTGCTCCTTTCTTAATTGAAAATGTAGGAGCCAGCACTGTGGAGTAGTGGATAAAGCCACTGCCTGCAGTGCCGGCATCCCACATGGGCACTGGTTGTAGTCCCAGCTGCTCCACTTCCAATCCAGCTCTCTGCTGTGGCCTGGGAAAGCAGTGGAAGATGGTCTAAGTCCTTGGGCCCCTGCACCCACATGGGAAGATCCAGAGGAAGTTCCTGGCTCCTGGCTTCAGATCAGTGCAGCTCCAGCCGTTGCGGCTATCTGGGGAGTGAACCAGCGGATGGAAGATCTCTCCTCCCTCTCCCTCCCTCCCTCCCTCCCTCTCTCTCTCTCTGCCTTTCCTACTCTGTAACTCTGACTTTCAAATACATCAATAAATGAATCTTTAAAAAAAAGAAAAGAAAATGTGGCCTAAATGCACATAGAATGGTAATGAGACAAGATATGGTAAAGACGTTTCTTGCAATGAAAAATCATACATATGCTTTTCATTTTTCTATTGGTTCTGTGTTCTCAAAAGCCAGTTGGTAAAATAAGTTTCCTAGTCTTTCCCGGGAATATTTTTCCCAGGATGAAGTCAGTCATTTCAAGTTTGGCACGGATTACAAAGCTCTGAATATGACACCAACAACAGAAACTGCAGCTCAGCCCTGTGATGAGAGAACTGCAGATGTGAAGCTGTGAGGCAGGCCCGTCACTGCCTGAATGAATTACTCTGCTTTCTAGTTCCGTGGAATCGTTCCTCTCTTCTCTTCCTGTTTGAACAGAAAAGATACCCACTGTATCAGCCCTTACCTGTGTGAATCAGATGTTCTTCCATCTGGCCATTTTGTAGGAAAGCATTGTAGAAGCACTTTGCCCAGCACATGGAAATCACAGACTTGCTGATTTGGGAGAACAACAGGCCTCCTTCTAGGGTCTCCTCCGACAGATGGCCAGTGAGGTTCTTTATTGTCCCAGGTGGTTTCCTAAGGGAAAAGGGGAAGTTCTGTGTTTTGGGCTGCAGAATTTCTTCCACCTCATTTTAATCATTTCCCAGAAACACAAGCTGCAACGTGAAAGCAAACCAGGGCATTGTGTGAAGCGCACACACTTAAGAGTATCAGAGAGTAAGGTAGCGGGGAGCCTGCTGAGCCTGACAGTGAGGCCCGGACATTTTGCAGACAGCGTCTCAGAGCCAGCTGTGATGTGTGTGCTCAGCAGGGCGTTCTCAGTCATGAGCCACGTGGAGGTTCACGCTGCTGGTGTCTACTTCAGCAGGAGTTCTACAGGTGAAGAGAAAACTGTACCTGCTGAAAACAGAACTCAGTACGACAAAGGGTGCAAGGAAAGTTTGGGTGCCATGTTGCAGTTTTATGTGTGAGTAGGTTTTTGTAGCAGAGAATTCTTTTTTGCCTGCATTTTGTATCTGTCCCTTGGGAGACCCTTTACTGATCAGTTCTCATCTGATATTGAGCCTTCCAGCTAAAGATGACTGCCCATGCTGGCTGCAGTTCCCACCAGTGCCTCATCGTGTGCAGGGGTGCTGTGTGAGGTGGAGAAATGGTCATGGAAGGCAGGGAGAGAACCACTGTCCTGTGGGAAACAGGGTTGCCAGATGGAACTCGCGGCTGGCTGCAGGGATGAGCTGAGTCCATGACAATTGAATTCCTCCTCCCAGCTCCTGCTGCTATACCAATCGCAACTCAGAGGTTATTCCTAAAGAGTTAGACTTCCTCATTTTTATTTCACTCTGCACATTTGCTTCTGATTTTACTCATGGTAACACAGAAATCCTGAAAAGGAAAGACCCTAATAGTTCATGCATTTGAGTGCTACGTCTCCACTGAAGCCTCACTTGTGCTAACTACTAGGCATTCTCAGAACAGCTTGAGTCTCTTAGCTCCTACATTTAGAATGAAAGCTCTTATGCCATCTCTTGTTGAACCCTGGGTTTACCTTAGGGTCCCAAAGTGAAAGACGAAGGTCACCGTATGTTCACTTGTTGTTGGAGATGACTTTGAAAAAGCCAGCTCAGCTGGCTGCAGAAATGAAATGTTTAGTCGTTCCTGGACACCAGGTGTGGCCAGTACAACCTGTTTACCACCTTTAGACAATGGCCACTTTCAGGGCTCAAGAAATCCTAGCAATTCGTTTGCTTAGGACTGTTCCACTGTGCAGGAGGGCGATTCTAAATGTCAGCATGGCTTATTGACGGTCCTCCAAGTGCCAAGGACACCACTGTGTCCTCTGGAGAATTACTAAACCAGAAGACACACTCATTCAATTGCAGGTCCCCAAGAACCAGAGACAGCACGGAGAAGTAGAGACCTGCACATATAACAGACAGGCTGAAACGCAGGCCTCTTCATTTTTCCTAAAGTATGCTTGCTGCTCTTGGTAACACATGTGTTACTCCTGTGTCAAGGGCACTACTAGCAGATGCCATTGGTGTTCGGGAAATAAGCTTTCTTACTGCTTTTTCCTCTGTTGTCCTAAAAATGGTAACACTAGTATCACAGTTTTTTTTTTTTTAAAGATTTATTATTTAATTGACGGCATAGCTAGCGAGGCAGAGGCAGAGAGAGAAACAGAGAGAGAGAGAGAGAGAGAGAGAGAGAGTCTTCTATCTCCAAGTTCACTCCCTACATGGCTGCAACAGCTGGAGCTGGGCCAATCCGAAGCCAGGAGCTTCTGCTGGATCTCCCCAACAGGTGCAGGGGCCCAAGCACTTGGGCCATCTTCTACTGCTTTCCCAGGCCACAGCAGTGAACTGGATCAGAAGTGGAGCAGCCGGGTCTCAAACCGGCATCCATATGGGATGCTGGCACTGAAGGTGATGGCTTTCCTTGCTGTGCCACAGTGTTGCCCCCATCACAGTTCTTATTAGTAAAATATGCAACACAGCTTTGACTGAGACACAGTAATGTTCTCAGGTGTCAGAAATAATGCTTGAGGGGCCAGCACTGTGGCAAAGCAGCTTAAGCCACTGCCTATAGTGCTGGCATCCCATATGGCCGCCAATTCAAGCCCTGGGTGCTCCACTTCTGATCCAGCTCCCTGCTAATGCTTCTGGGAAGCAGCAGAATATGACCCAAGTGCTTGGGCTTCTGTACCATGAGGGAGGTCTGGATGAAGCTCCTGGCACCTGGCTTTGGTCTGGCCCAGCCCTGTCCACTGGGGCCATTGTGGCCATTTGGGGAGTGAGCTAGCATTTGGAAGACTTCTCTCTCTCTCTCTCTCTCTTTCTCTCTCTCTGCCTCTTCCTTTCTGTAACTCTGCCTTTCAAATAAATAAATAAATATTTTTTTAAAAAGAAATATTGCTTAAATTTGCAGATTAATGCTTGAAGTAGTTAGTCCCTACCTACATAGTCAACATGCTGTTTTGGAACTAAATGGTCAAAAGGGCATGTGTGAGGTTATGAGAACAGATTTCATGATTCCATGGGTCCAAATTAGGTTGGTCAATTTAGACAATTCAAGAAACACTTACTGAGTGCCACTTGTTTACCCAATACTGTTCTAGATGGTGACGATTTAAAAATGAGTAACATGGGGCCAGTGCTGTGGTGTAGCAGGTAAAAGCTGATGCCTGCAGTGCCAGCATCCTGTATGGGTGCCAGTTCAAGACTCGACAGCTCCATTTTTCTGATCCAGTTCTCTGATATGGCCTGGGAAAGCAATAGAAGATGCCCCAACCGGTTGGACCCCTGCATCCACGTGGGAGAGACCAGGATGAAGTTCTGGCTCCTTGATCAGCACAGCTCCAGCCATTGCAACCATCTGGGGAGTGAACCAGTATATGGAAGACTTCTCTCTCTTTCTCTCTTCCTCTCTGTTACTCTGCCCTTCAAATAAATAAATAAATCTTAAAAAAAAAAAAAGAGTAACAGAGAAGGCTGAAAAGAGTTCACAGTGGGAATGTTCATGGGTCACAAGGGAGTTTTGGTTGGTGTGCAAGTAAGCAGAAACTATGTTACTGTGCAGTAGTGGCTATAATGATTTTTGCACCTTTGGACTTTTTGTTAGGAGGTTGTACAGGAGGTTGGCAGCTGTACTACTGCTAAAATTTCTGGGGAGAGGGATTGTGATAGTCCAGTTGTTGGGTATGAATGTTAAGGATCAGAGAATTAAGGAATGAAATAAGAGTTAAATTGACTCTTGGAATTCCAAAACTCTGGGGCAATGAAATTATCAGGCACGTCCTCAAGGGGGAAGAGGGTTTGCAACAATCACTGTCAGTACCTGGCCCGTCTGTCCACTTTATCATCGTATTTCAGTGCAAAGGCCAACTTTCAGCAATCTGACAATTATCTCTGGCATTGTGGGCAAGCTAGATATGCCAGAAATCTAATACCTCCTTCCCAGCCCTCCAGCCCTACCAATAATTGACGGGAATATCTATGCAAATATCCCAGTTCCTTCACTCATCTGGTAGGAGAACTGAGATTTGACTCACATGGTTTTACTGAATAATTAAGTGCCAGTCACCCATTGTAATAACTGGTGTGAAAACACCTTTAGGTGACTTCTTTGTCCTGTTTCGCTTCTTTATTCCCTCTTTGGGATGACACCCAAATAAACTGTAGCATTCAAAACTTTTGTCTCAGAATCTGCTCTGGGGAAACTGAGGATGCTGGCATAGTAGGCAGAGGCTTAACCTACTACTATACCACAGTGCCAGCCCCAGAATTATTATTTTAAAAACTCTGTTTCAACACCTATTAGGCCTCTTTTAGCTGTTGATGATGATGATGATGGTGATGTTGATGCTGTGTGCTGTCACCTGTACATGTTCTTCAGTTCTAGGTGCACCCAATCCTGTGGTGTGCTAGTAGATGTTTGAAATCCAGCTCTCTGGAAAAGAGGAGAAAGACAAGACCTCATTTATAGACTTGCTCATTGCTGTGGTGTAAATACTCCCAGCGTAGCTTATTTTAAGCTACTGACACCAGTGAAAATGGAGCAGGAAAAGAGTTGTGGAATCAGGAAGAGATGAGCACAGTCAACTGTGCAGTCAGCACTGCTCTGCCCTTTAATTCTGACCTCATACACTGAAGCACAAAGTCCAGGACACAGTTATCATAGTTAACTGTCAACCGAATGACTTGGGAAAGAATAAACGAAGAACGAGGCTAGAATTCTATTTTCAGGGTGAGGAAAGTTTTAGTGGGAATGAACCCTTTAACATCTCATACCATTCTTTCTGAATTTTAAGAACTTTCACAAATGTAACAACTGAAAGAAAACTTAGACATGCATTTATTTAGAATATATTCTTTGACTAGCACTCTTTATTACATACTGCAAAAAATCAAACTATTCAAATCCAGACTATTTTCAACAAAGCACTTTATAGCAATAGAACACTTTACAGGGCCAGGCACTGTGGTGCAGCAGATCAAGCCACTGCTTGAACATCTAGACCCTGTATCAGAGTGCTGGTTCAAGTTCAAGTTCCAGCTACTCAGTACTTCTGATCCAGCTTCCTGCTAATGCTCCTGGGAGGCAGTGGATGATGCTCCAAGTAGCTGGGTTCCCGACATCACTGTGGGAGATCCAGGTGGAGTTTCTGGCTCCTGGTTTCAGCATGGCCCAGCCTTGGCTGTTTCAGGTATTTGGGAAGTAATCCAGTGATGGAAGATCTCTCTGTCACTCTTTCAAATAAATAAATCCTTAAAAATAACACTTTGCAAATCAGTTTTATTGCTCCTCCCTAAAACCTCAAGAGGTAATAGATATGAGTTCCCTCATTTTTTTGTTTCATATTTATTTATTTGAAAGGCAGAGTCAGAGAGAGAGAGAGAGAGAGAGGGAGAGAGAGAAACTTCCCATCCACTGGTCCACTACCCAAATGGCCACAACAGCCAGAGCTGGGCCAGTACAAAGTCAGGAGCCAGGAGCTTCTTTTGGGTCTGCCACATGGGTGTGGGGGCACAAGCACTTGGGTCATCTTCTGCTGGCTTCTCAGTGCATTAGCAGGGAGGTGGATCAGAAGTGGGGCAGCCAGGACTCAAACTAGAGTCTGTGATGGATGCCATCGTCACAAGCAGCATCTCAACCTGCTATGCCACAGTGCTGGCCTTGAGTTCTCTATTTTCACATATGAAGAAAATCAAGCACGAAAAGATCTTCAAACTTTCATAGAGTGTATTTAAAAAAAAGAAGAAGAAAGAAAGAAAGAAAAGAAACAAACTTGGATAGGAACTTGAGCTTGCAAATTTCCCAAAGTTGATTAGTTTATGCTTTCTGAAATGTGGCTCATTTTAAATGAGATTTTAATTGGCTTTGTTATGCAGGAATGGCTATGGGTTTTTTTTGTTTGTTTGTTTTGACAGGCAGAGTGGACAGTGAGAGAGAGACAGAGAGAAAGGTCTTCCTTTTTGCCGTTGGTTCACCCTCCAATGGCCGCTGCGGCCGGCGCATCTCGCTGATCCGAAGCCAGGAGCCAGGTGCTTCTCCTGGTCTCCCATGGGGTGCAGGGCCCAAGCACTTGGGCCATCCTCCACTGCCTTCCTGGGCCATAGCAGAGAGCTGGCCTGGAAGAGGGGCAACCGTGATAGAATCTGGCGCCCCAACCGGGACTAGAACCCAGTGTGCCGGCGCCACAAGGCGGAGGATTAGCCTGTTGAGCCACGGCGCTGGCCAGGAATGGCTATGTTTTCAATTGGCTACAACATACCAGGCCTGAGGTTAATGATGAAGCTTGTCCTATCCCTTCTTGCCAGCCCTGAACTGCCCAGAGTCCCTAAAGGGCCCTTAGAAGACCAAGCAACCTAAAAACATCCATTTCTCCAAACTACAGCCACTTGGTTTAGAGGTGGACATCAGGCCTAGCAGTAGACAATTAATAGACTGAAATATGGCTCAAACATAATTGGAAAATCATACTCTTCTCCAGAATTTGGAGTAACGAACAATGAAAAAAAAATCAATGTGAGAATTGAAAATCTGGAGGGGCCGGCGTTGTGGCGCAGTGGGTTAATGCCCTGGCCTGGGGTGCCAGCATCCCATATGGGTGCCGGTTTGAGACCCTTCACCCCCGTTTCAGCCAATTGGGGAGTGGACCAGCGGATGGAAGACCTCTCATTCTCTCTCTGTCTCTGTCTTTCTGCCTCTCCTCTCTCTGTGAAACTCTTTCAAGTAAAATAAATAAATCTTTAAAAAAAAAAAAGAAAAGAAATACTGGGCGCCGCGGCTCACTAGGCTAATCCATCGCCTGCGGCACCGGCACTCCGGTTCTAGTCCTGGTTGAAGCACCGGTTCTGTCTCGGTTGCTCTTCTTCCAGCCCCGCTCTCTGCTGTGGCTCGGGAAGGCAGTGGAGGATGGCCCAAGTGCTTGGGCCCTACACCCGCATGGGAGACCAGGAGGAAGCACCTGGCTCCTGGCTTCAGATTGGCGCAGCGCTGGCCGTAGCAGCCATTTGGGGGGTGAACCAACAAGGAAGACCTTTCTCTCTGTCTCTCTATAAAAAAATAAATAAAAAGAAACACTGGAAATGCCATGGTGAGTGTGGAATCAGCTAACATTATAAGGGAAAGTACTAGTAAGTAGAAGGCTCAACTTAAAGAACACATCTAGTGATTAGATTAGAAAGTAGTTACAGAAAGGAAAACAAATGGCTAGGGAAAAGAAATGCACATCATGAGAGACAGACCATGTAGCTAGTGCGAGAGGAGGAGGAGACAGTAGGCAGTTCCTGGGCTTGCTCTGGTGACCAGCTTTCCAGTTTCTATCCATGCTTGTGTGTGCGAGTTCTGCTGCGTGAGACAAGAACTCTGCATCAATGACTTAACCCGAAGCAGGGGTGTAGTCTTCACACAGCTAGAAGCAGACAAGTAGTTCAGGGCTACAGCAGCAGCTCCTCAGGGTCAAGGGCAGACCTAGCTGCTCTGGCTTCCCCTTCACCACCTGTGGCCTGAAGCTTTAGCCTCCTGATGGTCATCACCTGGCCTCCATCCTCACCTCTATTTCCATGCCAAAAGAAGAAGAAAATGCTGAAATATATTTTCTGCATACAAGGGCACTTCAAAAAGTTCATGTAAAATGGAATTGAAAGATAATTTTATTTTAGTGCAAAATTTTTTAAATCCTTGCATAATTTTTTATAATATGCATTTCCATGAAGTCTTTGAAGACCCCTCTGATAAGTATCAGTGATATAAAAATTCCCCCTGACGATTCTGCTGTGGTTTTCTTAATGCAAACAGTGATGTGGGCTAGCAGCAAAAAGACTAAGAAATAGTGTCCTTTCCGTCTCTCTATACTCCTCCCATTTCCTTTTCTTAGTTTTGCACATTGCTGCCTAGGATAAAGTTGGGAATCCAGTTAATAAAGAAGGGAAGACTGGTGAACAACTAGCAATGGATGCCCAGTATACTAGTAGCTATACCCCGACCACTTGGGTAACTTGAGTGAGTCTTGAGCAGATTTAGAACCAGCAGGGAGGTTAGCACAGGAGGAGGTAATCTGGCTATTAGCCTTCATAATTCCACTGTCTCCCACCTAGAGTCAGTACAGCTGGCTTGCCCAGAGCATGCTATCTTGTTTTAACACTTAAAAAAAAAAAAAGCAACCCATTTTTGCCCTAGCAGTTGAGATACCCATGTCTCACATCAGGGTGCCTGGGTTTGGTTACCAGCTTCAGTTCCTGACTTCAGTTTCTTGCTAATACAGACCCTGGGAGGCAGCAATGATGGCTCAATCACGGGATTCTTGCCAACCACATGGGAGACCTGGGTTTCGATTATGACTGCCGGGCTCTAGCCCCAGTCATTGCAGGCATTTAGGGAGTATGCAAGCACAGGGGTCTCTCTCTCATCTCTAGCTCTAGCTCTAGCTCTAGCTCTAGCTCTAGCTCTAGCTCTATCTCCCCCACCACCACCTTCTCAAAGACATACATGAATACATTTTTAAAAACCCCAAGCAAGTAGGTATTGTGGCACACTGGGTCAGGCCACTTTTTGGGATACCAGCATCCCTTATCAGAGTGCTTGTTTTGAGTCCCAGCTACTCCGCCATTCCAGTCCAGCTTCCTACTGTGTGCCCTGGAGAAGCAACAAATGTGACTCAAGCACTTTGATCCCTGTCATCCACATGGGAGACCTGGGTGGAATTTCTGGCTCCTGGCTTTGGACTGGACCATCCCTAACTGCTGGAGGCATCTGGGGAATGAACCAGCAGATGGAAGATCTCTTTCCTTCTCTTTCTCTTTCAAATAAATGAATAGATGTTTTAAAACAATATTTCCATATGGAAAAATAGAATTAAAAGATAAATTTAAAAAAACATTACTAGCATAGCAAATGTGGACTTGTTAAGAAATCATCCCAAATTTACTTCATTAAAAATTATACAAAAAGGTAGGGAAATGCTGCAGATATGAAGTGTCATGATTTCAGCAAGGGTTAAACTCTCCTGATGGCACCGCAAAAAGGTAGGGTAATTTAACTTGATGGTAGATTTATCTGAATAGTAAGCTGGTTAAATATATTTAACCAACTATGTTGACAAATTAATGTCAATGCCAAGCTGTCTTTTTTTTTTAAAGATTTATTTATTTATTTGAAAGGCAGAGTTACAGAGAGGCAGAGGCAGAGAGAGGAGAGATGTCTTGCATCTGCTGGTTCACTCGCCAGAACGGACGCAAAGGTCCAGGAGCCAGGAGCTTCTTCCGGGTCTCCCATGTGGGTGCAGGGGCCCAAGGACTTGGGCCATCCCCTAGTGCGTTTCCCATGCCATAGTAGAGAACTGGATCAGAAGTGGAGCAGTTGGGACTTGAACTGGGATACTGGTACTACAGACGGTGGCTTTACCCACTATACCACAGCACCGGCCCCAATGTCTTTTTTTTCTTACAGATTTATTTATTTACTTAAGAATGTTGGGGGGGGGTAGAGAGATAGAGAAATCTTCCATCTACTGGTTCACTCCCCAGATAGCCACAGTAGCCAGGACTGGGTCAGGTCAAAGCCAAGAGCTAGGAGCTTCTTCTGGGTCTCCCACGTGGGAGTGTCTTTACTCGCTTCACCATAACGTTGACCCCAATAAGAGATCTTTCAAGGTGAACCAATAGACTCTGCCTTGGACTTTGTCCTGTTCAACAATTCTGGTGGTCACTAGGAAGAAGAGAGAGAAGTTCACTGATCCAAGGTTGAGAGGATAGCCGCTAATGATGGGTGAGGAAGTAAAAACAACCACATGAGGAGTTCTTACTTTTTTTTTTTTTTTAAAGATTTATTTAAGAGGCAGAGTTACAGAGAGGGATATATATAGAGAAAGGTATTCCATCCACTGATTCACTCCCCAAATGGCTGCAATGGCTGGAGCTAAAACGATCTGAAGCCAGGAGCCTCTTTCGAGTCTCCCACGTGAGTGCAGGGGCCCAAGCACTTGGGTCATCTTCTCTTTCCTAGGCTATTAGCAGGGAGCTGGATTGGAAGTGGAGCAGCCAGGGCTTGAACTGGCACCTGTATGGGATGCCTGCACTGCAGGAAGAGGTTTAACTCACTACGCCACAGTGCCGGCCCTGAGGAGTCCTCACTTTAAATTCATGCCCCTCACAGCCCCATCAGAGAGCACTCTGGGCTGCTCTGGGGCTTTCCCCTGCATCCCACGGCTTAGTGAATACTTCACACATTCTCCTCCCTCCTCAAATCCTCAGCATCTCCTGCCCTATCCTCCTCCTTAGAGGTTGCTCCTGCTTCCCACTTAGCTGAAAAAAAACTGAAGAGGGCAGAGGATATGCACCATCAACGTACTCCTCAGCACCTCCGCTCACATCCATCACCATTTTGCCTGGGACCGAAGGCTCTCCGGCATGTACCTCTCTCTATTTGAGCACTAGATCCCACCCTCCCTAGAGACACCGCTTGAGCAGTTCTCCTGTTCCTCTCCTGCCTCATCAGTTGTTCCCATCAGGCACCAAAATGCACTGTGACTCTCCTGAGAGCTGTCTTCAGGCCTGTGGAACTCCAGGAATTACTGCTCTCCCTGCTTCTCCATGGCTCCTTCCTTGGCCCTGGGCCATCTCATTTCCCCAGGTCTGTGCCCATCAGTCCTTGGCTGGAGTCCCTCTGGGGGTACCCTTGCAGCTCTCCAGGCCTTGTCATTCTCTGGTCCCCTTGGCTCTGCTCTACTGCTCTCTGAACTCTTGCACTGCCTTGGCCTCCATGACTTCCCAACCCTGCCCCTTTTTTCTTTTTGAGTTGTTTACATATTTATTTCCTTTTACCTATTTCACTTTTCTCCCTCCCTCTGCCTCTCCCTCTTCTTCTCCCTCTCCCTCCCCCTCTCTCTCTTTCCTGCTCAACCTCTGAACACTTGAGTGTCTCATGGCTTAGTCCTTGGTTCCCACTTACCCACTCAGCACTCACTCCTCGGAAGCCTCCTCCAGTCTGGGATGGACCCAAAGCCTGCTGCAGCCTGCCTCTCCCCCGCTCAGACACCTGCATTCAGCCTCCTCCTTGACCGCTCCAATCCCCTGCACAGTGGATCACTAACACTCAGTGTGCTCCCAGTCCAGTTCTGCTCCCCTGTAAGCCTGCCACACCCACGCCATCCACGGCTCTGACACCAGCTCCACTGCACCAGGGGTTCAGGACACAAACGACGCAATCATTTTTCACTCCTTTCTTTCTTACACCTCATGTCTCATCAGCTAGGAAATCCTCTTGACTCTGCCCTCAACACATGCCCAGGGGCTGACTACACTTCTTCCACATGAGGGCCATCACCCTGGTCTGGCTGCTACTGTGCCTAACTTGCTTGGCGCTTTGCCTGGGGAGTGACCCATTGAAATCCCAGTCACATCACTGTGGTTCTCAACCCTCATGGGCTGACCCCACTCCAAAGCATCTGCCTGGTTCCTCTCTGCCTCCCTCTCTACTGCTGCCTTTATCCCCTAGGCCCATCCACAGCGGCCTCCTCTCACTCCTGGGAACACGCAGCGTGGGTCCCACCTTAGTGCATGTGCCACTGGAATACTGTTTTTCTTGAAATGCCCATAGTTAACTCCCTTGCTTCAAGTCTTTGCTCAACTGTCACCTCTTTGATGAGGCCTCTCCTGATGAGTCTATTTAATACAGCACCTTCTTGGCCCCCCACTCACCTGCCCCTCCACAGGCTCACAGGAGGCCTGGGAGGCACCCCTACTGGGTGAGAGAATGAAGAACGGCTCAAAAGAAAGTAGGTTACTTTAGGAGAATCAAAATTTCCAAACTAAAAATGTATAGTTTTACTATTCCACTTCTGAGCATTTACTATGCACTTTATACATATTATACCACTGACCATTCACAATTAAGATAGGCACACTGTTCTGTCATTGAAGAAAATGAGACAGAAAAGTTAAACAAATCTCCACATTCACACAGCTAACAACTGGTAGAAGCAGGATTCAAACTCCGGCAATTGACTCTAGCACACATACCTGAAGCATCTCACAAAGGCTGATGTGAATCAAGAACAAAATAATTCGGTTATGGAAACCATGCTGTATGACACCATGATTAGAGGTCAGAGGTTAAAGGTTAGAGGGATGGAGAACCATGTGTGAAGGTATGAAGTCAGAGAAGGATGAGATTCTTAAATTGCTTTAGAAAGGAAAACCTAGAACTTGCAATACAGGCAATACAGAATTTAGCTTGATGGCAGGAACAGTTTAACTGTCAGACTGTACAAAATTAATATGCTCTGCTATTCAATGTGGCTACTTATTTTTCTTCCCAAAAAGTTTATGCAGAACTTGGATGACCATCTCCTGGGCATAAAGTTCTTTAGGTGGAAGCAGAGACCTGACTTTCCACATGGCGGGTCCTACGGTTTACCTGGTAGCTTACTTAGACGCTGAGGAGCAGGACGAGACCAAAAGTGTCTGCTAGCGTAGGAAAGAGCAGCAATGCATTCCCACACACACCATCTCTGTTCCACAGGCAGCCAGGATATGGATGGGAGAGGAGTCCTTTCTGTTTCGTAAGTATAAAGTTGTGCTCCCAATATGAATGCAATGATACTAAACTCACAGCATATCATATGTTGCCCTGATTGGAAAGCAGGACATATGTTAACTGTACTCAAAGGAAAACTTGCTGGGCTGAAGCATATCTATTAGAACAACTATGTGGCTTAATGTGCAAAGAACTTGAGGAGGCACTTAGTACAAGATGTGTCTCAAAGAGGGCCTCTCTGGAGGCCGAGTGGGTGGGAAAAGGGTAGAGGGGTGGCCCTGGAGCAAGAGTAGAAGCTGAGAGCTCCAAACCCCGAACCTGCCCATGTCACAGCTTTTTCCTTTCTTACTGTTGGTCTGAGTGACTTCCGGGCCAGGGAGAGTCAGCATAGCATAGTCTGATGTGAGGGCAAAGCCTGTGTGTTCCACTTGCTGGTCAGGAGACTGCTGGACATTTCCTTGCCGTCTGAGCCTGCACATCAGAATGCCCCTCAGCGTCTGCCTCAAGGGGTGTTTTCATGATCTTATGGAGGTTATATAGACAAAGCCAGGTTTGGTTTTGTTGCTCAAAAATGTTAGTCCCCTTGGGGCTGGTGCTGGGGCACCATGGATTAAGCAGCTGCCTGCAGTGCCAGCAGCTGGTATGGCACTAGTTCAAGTCCCAGATGCTCCCTGCCAATGCACCTGGGAAAGCAATACAAGATGGCCAAGTCCCTGGGCCCCTGCCATCCATGTGGGAGACCCAGATGCAGTTTCTGGCTCCGGCTTTGCCTGGCCTAGCCCCAGCCGTTGTGGCCATTTGGGGAGTGAACAGGCGGATGAAAGCGCTTTCTCTCCACGCCCTCTCCCCGCCCCCCGCCCCCAGTATCTTAAACTTTCAAATAAGTAAGTCTTCTTAAAAAATTGTTACTTCCCTTGCCTCTTCTGGAACCAGGGAAGGTAATATTTTAGCACTGTGCTAAAGGGTGATTCAAGGATTGCTTCTGGTGCATAGGTTGTTAGTGGCAAGTTGGAGACAAGATTAGCATGTCAGCCATGCTATAAATCAGGTGCACTACTGCTTCCATACAGGAAGCCTACCATAAAAAAAAAAAAAGTCAGCTAAAAGAACAGTGTATTTAATGCCCTCATTGTTACAGTCTGGTGCATGCACCTCACGTCACTGTGGACCAGTAACACACATTTCATCACTTTGAGTTGACTGTATCTACAGAGAAGCTGTAAAATAAAGATGAATTCCATAGCAACTAGACTCTAGAGCTAGAGCTGCCTATTTCAGATCCTCCTCCCACTGCTTTCTAATTCTGGGCAACTTACCTCTCTGTCTCAATAACCTCAGCTCTAAAGTGGGCATATTCATAGCACCTCAGAGCTAATATATGAAGAACCTTTAGAACAATGCCTGGCATAGGTTAGTGCCATTAAGAGTTCACTACGAGGGCTAGCATTGTGGTGCAGCAGGTAAAGCCACCACCCACCATGCTGGGCACCAGTTCAAATCCTGGCTATTCCACTTCTGATCCAGCTCCCTGCTAATGTGCCTGGGAAAGCAGTGAAAGACGGTCCAAGTACTTGGGTTCCTGCACCCACATGGGAGACCTGGATGAGGCAGCTGGCTCCTGGCTTCTGGCTTCCTCCTGGGCCAGCCCTGGCTGTGGCAGCCATTTGGAGAGTGAACCAGCAGATGGAAGATTTCTCTCTGTCTCTCCTCCTCTCTCTGTAACTCTTTAAAGCAAAATAAATAAATCTTTTTAAAAAAATAATAAAAAAGATTTCACTGTGATTATCACTGGGGAGACTTTAAGCATTCTGACCTTATGAGACCAAACTAGTTTACCTTCACTCTCTCACAGACAACTTAGACTTTTGTGGATCTTTATTTCTTTTGGTTGCTTCCTCCCACCCCCCACCTCCATTCCTACTCTTCCTCCTTCCTCTGCAACCCCCTTTTTCTCCGGATGAGGTAGTTGACATCATGTCCTCCTCTGCTGTTCTGCCAGCACTAAAGTTAAACTGAGCTAGTTCTTGGTGAACACACTCATCAGTACTAGTAACACTTTGGAAGCTTGGCTTGCAGTAGGTGGTACTCAAAGGACAGTCCTGGGAAAGAAGAGCTCGACATCACAGGTTTCTGGGAGACAAAGAAGCTTGAGGTCTTCCCAAGAGAAGCAGATCGCTGCCCTCTCTCACTCCTGCTCCGCAGGCTGGTGGCCCTTGTGCAGGTGGCACTGCTCTTCTTGACGTGTGCTTTCTCCACCTGCATAAAAACAACCGGGGATATGATCCTGAGCTGATTCAAGAAAAATTACAAATGCCCCATGTGTTAAATGATAGGAACAGAAAGTTAAATATTTTAGTTTAAAAGATTAGGTAACACAAGAGTACGTGGTGGTCAGAGCATGCAGCCATGCACGTCTGTGTGTATTTCAGTTCGTTTAACCTGCTAATCCATATTCTGCCACATTCAAAGTCAGCTCTGAACAATATCCATCTTTGCCCATTTAGCCAGTTGTCTTGACAATCTGTTTTTATGTAGTCTCCTCTAGATACAACACTAAAACAACTTGCTTGGTTTGTTTTTGCTGTGTGTGCGTGCCATTTTGAGGACACTGTACTAAATTTTATTCCTTTCTGGTTTCACTATGTAAATAACTGATGAATCCGCACTGCAGAAAAGAGAAAGCACTCACCATGTGGCCCTTCTCCACATTCACCTTTCCCCCTCTCCTATGAGACAGGGACTTAATTCTGAGGCGTACCACAACTAAATAGATTCTTACAATGACGTCTTTAGAATTAATTGATGTGGGGGCTGGCTCTGTAGGTTAATCCTCCACCTATGCTGCCGGCATCCCATATGGCCGCTGGTTCTAGTCCCAGCTGCTCCTCCTCTGATCCAGCTCTCTGCTATGGCCAGGGAAGGCAGTGGAGGATGGCCCAGGTCCTTGGGCCCCTGCACCCGCGTGGGAGACCTGGAAGAAGCTCCTGGCTCCTGGCTTCAGATCAATGCAGCTCCGGCCGTTGTGACCATTTGGGGAGTGAATCAGTAGATGGAAGACCTCTATGTCTCTCCCTCTCATGTAACTTTACCTCCTAAATAAATAAAACCTTTTCAAAAAAAAACGAATAGACATCATGGAGCCATCTGAACAGTGCTTTTTATATATTTTTAAAAGAAATTCAGTTGTTGATGAGGCAGCTATCACTCTTGCAATTTATTTTTCTACATATAATGTGCTAAAGGCATCTGACCTATTGGGACTTTTACTCCCACTCATCTGAAGTGCTACTTTTTCCTATTAATGAGTATGAATTGTGGGGTCACATCAAGTCTTCTTCTCATTGACACTCTACTGATCTCATGGGGCTAATTTTCAAGTTTTAGATGTGGACATAAAGTTATTAGACTGGATTTTACTAGCTTTTTTTTTTTTTTTTTTTGACAGGCAAAGTTAGACAGTGAGAGAGAGAGAGAGACAGAGAGAAAGGTCTTCTTTCCATTGGTTCACTCCCCAAGTGGCCGCTACGGCTGGCGCACTGCGCCAATCCAAAGCGGGTCTCCCACGCAGGTGCAGGGCCCAAGCACTTGGGCCATCCTCCATGCACTCCCGGGCCACAGCAGAGAGGTGGACTAGAAGAGGGGCAACCGGGACAGAACCGGCGCCCTGACCAGGACTAGAACCTGGAGTGCCAGCGCCACAGGTGGAGGATTAGCCTAGTAAGCCGCAGCGCCGGCCGTGGATTTTACTAGCTTTTGAAATGTGCTCTGCTGGCTTCTCATCAATTTCAGCTTTTATGATGCTAAGAACATGACTACTAACCAGCTAAATATACTATGACATTCTACTCACTGGATTTTAAAATTATATATATATATATATATTTGAAGAATTATTTATTTATTTGAAAGGCAGAGTCACAGAGAGGCAGAGGCAGAGAGAGAGCTAGGTCTTCCATCCGCTGGTTGACTCCCCAAATGGCCACAATTCCGGAGCTGAGCCGATCTGAAGCCAGAAGCCAGGAGCTTCTTTTGGGTCTCTCACGCAGGTGCTGGGGCCCAAGGACCTGGGCCATCCTCCACTGCCTCCAGGCCACAGCAGAGAGACAGATCAGAAATGGAGCAGCCAGGACTCAAATCAGCACTCATATGGGATGCCAGCACTACTTCACCCGCTACACCACAGAACTGGCCCCTAAAATCGTGTATTTCTATGATCTTGGTAAGATCCCAAACTTCTACCACCCAGACTGAGTAGCAAAACAAAATAATTTTAATGATAAACGAGAATGTGAGGAAAACATACTCATTTGGAAATTGAGTCTCACTTTCTATTATTCATAGTCCTCAAAAAATACTCAGATGAGGCTAAAGAAAGGAAGCACAGTGCTGTGGCTCACTAGGCCAATCCTCTGCCTGTGGCGCCAGCACTCCGGGTTCTAGTTCTGGTTGGGGCCCGGGTACTAGTCCCGGTTGCTTCTCTTCCAGGCCAGCTCTCTGCTGTGGCCGGGAGGGCAGTGGAGGATGGCCCAAGTGCTTGGGCCCTGCACCCGCATGGGAGACCAGGAGAAGCACCTGGCTCCTGGCTTCGGATCGGCGCAGTGCCGGCCGTGGCAGCCATTTGGGGAGTGAACCAACAGAAGGAAGACCTTTCTCTCTGTCTCTCTCTAACTCTGTCAAATAAAAAAGAAATACCTTTTTCACAAACTATTGTTTCCACGTGTGAAGTGAAGATAGTGTTTGCTCATTAATAGAACAGCACTGAGTCATCCTCGTTGTGAGAATTCTTGATGTGTCTGTTATCCAGATGGAGACCTAAGATGACAAGGCACCACAGTGACGAAAATACTGGCTGTGTTCCAAGCAGGATACCCTGGTTTGGCTCTACCACAGCTAGATCTACAAGTTTCAGACCACCATCAACACCTTGTTCTAGGTCTTTTCTGTGTGTCTCCCCACAATGCAACGTCTGTGCATCCTGGTGACAGCACCACATGCCCCTTCTTGAAGCCATTCCCTTGGCTCCTCCCCATGTCTACACCTCACTCCAGAGCTTACTCTCTCCGGCCCGGCCCTGCAAGGGCTTCTGCTCGGCCTCTTTCCAATCCGTGCTTCACACTGAGGCGAGAGCCTCAAATCTGATGGTGCTAAGGCCCTGCTCACATCCCCTGGCTGTGTCCCACTGTCTTCAGAGTGAAGTCCAAATCCTTTCAAGTGCTTAGAAGCCCTTCCCGACCTGGCCACTGTCCATTCCTCCAGCCTCACCACTAAGCATGCACTCTTACCCTTTAGTTCACTCGCTCACACTCACCACACAGTGTTGTGTGCTGTTTCCTCTGACAGAAACATCCTGCCTTTTTTTTTTTTTCTTTAATGTCTGTCTTCTCTAATAGACTATAAGCTTCCTGAAAACCAGGGCCATGTTTGTGGTTTTATCTCTTCCATACCAAGCACAGAATCGGCTGCCTGTCACATCAGAGGTGTTCAACAGATGGGTGGAGGGATGAACACCCTGCTAGCCATGCGTGAGCATTTCATGGATACAGCCATCTGCACCGACATCTGCATCGCTATCAATCCAGACACAGCTACGTGCACACTCACATTAAGAAAACCTCCCCAGTGAGGAATTCCAAGAGACCAGGACTCGCGTCTGTGCTTCACAAGGCCCTTATTTAGGAGAAGGGAGAATCAAATTAGGCCTCCTGAGCTTGCTTCTGGTGTTGTTCAATTTTTAATTTTAAACATATAGAAAATCACCGAGAATAAGACAGTAAGCATCCTGGTCTTTGCCACTGGTAGTGTGGGGCTTGTTGGGACGGATTTCTGGGTCTCAGCTACAGAGTTTCAGATTCAGTAGACCTGGGCTAGAACCTGAGCCTTTGAGGAAGCAGTGTTAACAACCAAAATGAAGATAACCCAGTGTAAGGACAACAGAAAACAAACAAACAAAACCAAAAGACATTCAAACAGTTCGCAGAGATATTGAAGGCAAAAGCTCTTTCAAACCTAGAAAGAGTGTGAGAATTAGCCAAGGCATAGAAAATGCTTTCTCTGCATCATAAGCTGTACCACAAGAAAGCGGCAGCACTACTGAAATTACTTGTGGTGAGTTTATTTCACAAATAAAATACTTTAATTCTTGATGTGTCTGCTTAAAATTCCAGTGCAGTAAACAAATATTAATTTTACTATATTTTTAATTTCCATTAATTATGTTAATTCATAATTAACAGTAAGATGATTTCTAATACCTTTACAAAAAATCCCAGGACAATTTCCCTCTTCAATTATTAAGATCCTTTTACATGGTTTCAGCTTGCATAGTCATTCTTATGGTCTCATAACCCTGTGTAAAAATGAATGCTAGATGAGAAACTTCCTTATCAATCAATGAGATTGTTTTTTACAGTTACTGAGCTTGAAATTATTTGGTATAGTAACTAATTAATAAAAACTAGATTTTAGCAAAATAAATTGTTTATACATAAGAAAAATGAAGTTTGTAATTCCAGCTAATCCCATATTAAAAAAAAAAAAAAAAGGAATTAGGGGCCGGCGCCATGGCTCACTTGGTTAATCCTCTGCCTGTGGCACCGGCATCCCATATGGGTGCTGGGTTCTAGTCCCGGTTGCTCCTCTTCCAGTCCAGCTCTCTGCTGTGGCCTGAGAGGGCAGTGGAGGATGGCCCAAGTGCTTGGGCCCTGCACCTGCATGGGAGACCAGGAAGAAGAACCTGGCTCCTGGCTTCAGATCGGTGCAGTGCGCCGGCTGTAGCAGCCATTTGGGGGGTGAACCAATGAAAGGAAGACCTTTCTCTCTGTCTCTGTCTCTCTTTCTCTCACTGTCTATAACTACCTGTCAAATAAATTTTAAAAAAAAAAGGAATTAAACTGCTTCAGGCTCCAATAAACTACTTCCAAGAGAAAAACTGAGGACACACATCTCCCTAAACGCTACTTCAGAGCCAACTACAGTGACGCACAAGGAGCAACAGGTGGATCATCACCAAGAATAAAAGCTTTCTGCTGCCAAGTAAAATCTGCCACAACCTCACGCAAAGGAAGTTCCCAGTTTTAAAATCAGGCCAGTACATTTGGGGGTGGGGCTAAACACCAGTTTTGGTCCAGCAAGCATATTCTGTATATAGTGACTCTGCTCATCTGAGCTGGAGGAATTTTTAAAAACAAACAAAAACCCTCCAAGGCCAAGTCTTCCACCACTGCCCTATATCTTGTGTTCCATCCCAAAAATGCTGATGAAAGCACTGGAGCTGAGCACCAAATTATTCCAACAAACCAAGCTCACAATCCAAAAAGTTAAAAAAAAAAAAAAGATTTATTTATTTATTTGAAATGTGGAGTTACGGAGAGGCAGAGGCAGAGAGAGGGAGAGAAGTCTTCCATGTGCTGGTTCCTTCCCCAAATGGCCACAATGGCTGGAGCTGAGCCAGTCAGAAGCCAGGAGCCAAGAGCTTATTCTAGGTTTCCCACACGGGTGCAGGGGCCCAAGGACTGGGCCATCTTCTACTGCTTTCCCAGGCCATAGCAGAGAGCTGGATTGGAAGTAGAGCAGCCAGGACTAAAACCAGTTAGAGCCCATATGGGATGCCTGCTACGCCATACCAAAAAAGTTTTATAAAGATAAATGACTAAATCACTGCCCTGCAAGTAAATGAATCAAAATAAGAACGCTGTTTGAGAAAAAGAGCCAAGAAGTAGGAGAGATGACAAAATTGTAAAAGTGGACCTTGGGTGGGTGTCACAGGCATTTCTTCTGAGATTCACTTCATATTAGGCTACCACAAAAATCTAAATATTGACTTGCTTTAAGGCAACAATAAAACTGTTACCCTCTCTCGTCTCTGTCACCCTGCCTCTCAAACAAATCTTTAAAAAAGAAGAAAAAAGCTCCATTCATTTTGCAAGCACTTCTTTAAAAGTCACTGTTTTATTTATATGAACTTTTCTTGTTCCACTGGGAATTTATTAAAACATTCAAGAAAACAGGAAAGAAACCTGTTTCAATGCAGGAGGTTCTGTTACACTGCCAAGTGAACCCAGAGGCATTTGCTCACTAGGTCACTGCTCCTTAATTCTCAAATCTTCCTCAGCAAGAATCTATTTGTATTTGCCTCCCCCACCACCACTGCTAGGCCCCGTGGTTAAAAAATGTTTAAAAGCTCAATAAAATCTAGTTTTTAACCTAAGGTCCAGCTTCACTTAGTTATAATTGCTAGAAAAGAGAGTACAAGAGCTGCCTGTGCAGTTTTCTCTTCAAGCTATGGGTCAAGTCTGCACTGAGGGTAGAGGAAGAAATAAGATTTATGTTGAATTTGGGAATGAAGCAATGGACTGGGTAAGACTGAGCATTATTAACTAAGATGGTTATAGCGAGGATGAGCTGAGGTAACACATGGACCATTTTTTCCCCTGCCAGTGGTGAGACGACCAGTGGTTAATTCAAGAGCAACAGAAAAACCTACCTCAACATTCAGCTACTCAAATAACTCCTTTCTTAACGCTTCTCCAGGCTTCTCTTCACAAGCCCCAGATGTCCAGCTCAAGTGGTTAACTTGCATAAACTAAAGGTTGAATCAAAGACTGAAGCATTTTTTAAAAAAGATTTATTTATTTACTTGAAAGAGAGAGCGAGAGAGAGAAAGAAAGTCTCCCATCCACTGGTTTGCTCTCCAAATGGCTGCAACAACCGGAACTGTGCCAATCTGAAGCCAGGAGCTTTTTCTAGGTCTCCCAAGTGGGTACAGGGTCCCAAGGACTTGGATCATCTTCCACTGCTTTCTCAGGCCACTGTAGAGAGCTGGATCGGAAGTGGAGTAGCTGGGACTCGAAATGGCGCTCATATGGGATGCTAGCACTGCAGGTGGTGGCTTTACCCTCTCTGCCACAGCAGTGGCCCCTGAAGCATTTTTATACACATCACAACACACACACACACACACAAACTCCTACAATGTGGCTTCTATCTCGAGCTCACTCCTACAGCCCAGTGTCTACCTGCATGGATAGAATAAGGGTAGCAGCTCACCTTCAATTCAATACCAAAGAGAAAGTACATTTTGTCCCCCTCACCAAGGCCACCACTTGTCTTCATGTATTACTCCCTCAACATCAAGCATTACAGGGAGTTAACAGCTGAAGCTACATTCAAGTTTTTAATGAGTGGAAAAATTAAACAAAAACAAAAGAGCCATCACAAACTGCAAATTAAGAGAACAGCAAAACCCCTGCTGGTTTAAAAATCCCATTTGACCTTGCCAAGACACTAATTAATATAATAAAAAGCACAAAGATCTTGCTTAAAATTAAAGGAGCTGGCTGCCCACACTTGCTGCCCACTCTCTGAGCTAGCATCTGCTTAGAATGTAACCAATTGTCCTCTTAGGAGGTTAAAGGAAGACAGCGAAACTTGTTTGGGCAAAGAGTCCAACATTTAACTATGCCCCTTTTGAAAACAGAATTCTTTCCCTGTTTTTAATGCCAAGCACATACAATGTCAAGTAAATTGGCCTTAATATAAAACATGACAGAACTGCAGCAAATGAATAAAAGTGCTACTATTCACATTAGCAAAAACAATAGAAAAATATATAGAGAATTTAATAGTCACGCAGTGTTTGAAAATTTTCTCCTTTCTTACTTGCACCTACTCCTAGAAGAGGGCTTTGTACATGTTGGGAACTCAAGAAGTATAATGATGGGGCCGGCCCTATGGCACAGCAGATTAAAGCCCTGGCCTGCAGCACGGGCATCCCATATGGGTGCTGGTTAGAGTCCTAGCTGCTCCACTTCCAGTCCAGCTCTTTGCTATGGCCTGGGAAAGCAGCAGAGGACGGCCCAAGTGGTTGGGCCCCTGCACCCATGTGGGAGACCTGGAAGAAGCTCCTGGCTGCTGGCTCTGGCCTGACCCAGCTATGTTATGTTAGTTATGGCCAGTTGGGGAGTGAACCACCGGTTAGAAGAGCTCTGTCTGTCTCTACCTCTCTCTGTAACTCTGCCTTTCAAATAAATAGAATAAACCTTTAAAAAAAAAAGTGTAATGACTCTGATAATATACCCATTGTCATTCCATAGGCATTATTTATGTTAGAGCTGCAATATTAGTTCTTTTAGGTTAATTTTTATTTATCTACTTTTATTTTATTTGAGTGTCAGAAAGAGACAGACACAGAGATCTTTGGTTTACTCCCCAAATGTCCACAACAGCCACAGCTGGGCCAGGTCCATGCTAGAAGCCCAGAACTCGATTCAGGTTATCCCATGTGGATGGCAGGGACTCAAATGCTTGACCTGCTGCCTCGCAGGGTGCACATTACCAAGAAGTTGGCACTGGAAGCTGAGCCAGGACTCAAACTCAGGTAACCAATGTGGGATGCAGGTGTCCCAAGCAGCATCTTAACTGCTGCACCAAATGCCCAGCCCTAAAAATATTCCTGACGCCTAAATTCAGAGGCCAAACATCTCAGTTTACTTAAGTCAGTAATGATTTATTACGCCCATCAGTGTGCTGGACACAATATTTTAAAAAAAAAGCCTTGAGCAGTTTGCATTCTGGTCCACAAGAACTGACGCACACATATAAGAAGCCAAATAAAAATACAGAGAAATAAAAACTGAATGACTGATGACAGTAAACACTGACATTGCTACTACTGTTTCTTGATAAATAACAAAAGATGCCGTTTATGAAGCATCTTCTATGTGCCAGATACTAGAGTAGGTGGTTCATGTATATTATTTATTTTAGTTCTCACAGTGTTGCTTCAAATCAGGCTTTAGCATCCCTCGTTATACAGAAAACATGCTCAAAGCAGTAGTCAGGGCAATGCCATTAGCAGAGGGCAGAATTAGAATCTGATGTCTGACTTCAGAGATTACATACATTCTTTCCAGAGGCCATCTCCTGCTTACAAACCTAGGAAGCACATTCGTGCGTCTTCGCACAGCTACAGAGATGTTTAGGAGAAGCAGCGTGGAGACTGAAATGTGTGAATGACTGGACGTTTTGTTTTACGAGAGGAAAAGTGGTCTCACAATTTGAAATACAAATTTCTCAGGAAAATCTGCATTCTGTACACGTGCAGAGAATAAAAGATGACTTTAGGAGTTTCTTCACAGCACCAGGCCTTTAAATACACATTTCCGTCTGGCTCCAACACTTCCCCTAAGTGATCCTGGGATATTTGTAAGTATTTTTAAATGAATAAAAGAAGGTGACAGTAAATATTTAAGTTGGTCATAAACTAATTCAGCTAATGCTGTTTAACTGAACATCTATTACATTCTAAGCATTAGTAAGGAATACAAAAGTGAATGTAAAACAAGTTACAGCCTTACTTCCATTTCCTTTCACCAGAGAAAGGCCAGTTGTCACATGAGGTTAGAGAAATTTAAAAATACCCAACTTGGGGCTGGCGCCGTGGCGCAGTAGGTTAATCCTCCCTCCACCTGCAGTGCCAGCACCCCATATGGGTGCCGGTTCTAGTCCCAGCTGCTCCTCTTCCAATCCAACTATCTGCTGTGGCCTGGGATAGCAGTGGAAGATAGCCAAAGTCCCTGAGCCCCTGCACCCGCCTGGGAGACCTGGAGGAGGCTCCTGGCTCCTGACTTTGGATTGTCGCAGCTCCAGCTGTTGCAGCCACCTGGAGAGTGAACTAGTGGATGGAAGATCTTTCTCTCTGTCTCTCCCCTCTCACTGTCTGTAACTCTATCTCTCAAATAAATACATAAAATCTTAAAAAAAAAAACAAAAAAAAACAGCCAACTTGATGGAGAGAGTTTGCCCTAGAGGTTAAGCCACTGGTTAGGATATATGCACCCCACATTGGATATCTGAGTTCAAATCCCATCTTCAGCTCCTGATTCCAGCTTCCTGCTAATGCAGACCCTAGGAGGCAGCAGAGATGGTCAAGAAGGTGGATTCCTGCCACCATGTGGGAGACCTGAATTGAGTTCCCAGCTCCTAGGATTGATACTCCCAGCCTTTGCCAACATCTGGGGAGTGAACCAGGGAATGGGAGTGTTCTCTCTCTATGAAATAAATAAAAAGTTTAAAATACACAACTTGAGTGGAAATAGGACTATTAAATCAATATGGAAACAAGTTTAAAATAAGTCTTAAATTCACGTGTAAACTGATAATATTTTCCTACTGAGTGTTTGCAGATAACTACTGAATTTTTTTTTTAACGGGGGGTGAGCAGAGTCAAGGACCCAAGAGAAAGTAGACAGAATAGAATTTGAAAACTCCCAGGTGTAAATAGTGTAACAAGCTTATGGGAGCTAGTGCTGTAGCACAGCAAGTTAAGCAGCTGTTCGCAGAATCCCTTATGGGCACCAGGGGAGGGTAGAGGAGGATGGCTCAGGTCCTTGGGCCCCTGCACCCACATGGGAGACCCAGATGATGCTCCTAGCTTCAGCCTGGCCCAGCCCTAGCCGTTGCAGCCATTTGAGGAGTGAACCAGTGGATGAAAGGACTCTCTCTCTCTCTCTCCCCTTCTCTCTCTCTTTAATGCTGCCTTTCAAATAAATAATTTTTAAAAATCTAAAAAAAATTATCTCATCATAGCCAATCCTATTTCATTTGCACCTTCCCACATCTCCTTCTACCCACTAGATTATTTTGTAGCAAATCCTAGCTATTGAATTATTTCATCTGTATTCTACAAGATAAGGATTTTCTTCAAATGCTCAATTACCATACAATTATTACACTTACAAATTAACAGTAATTCTTAATACAAAGGTCCAATCTGCGTTCATTACTCTGTCTCATAATTGTTTTTACTGTTTCTTGTTCAATTCAGAAACCAACTAGGAGCCACACATTGCATGGGTTTATAGGTCTTTGAAGTTTCTTTACATTTACATAATTCTCTCTACAGCTCCCTTTACGATTTGCTTCTGAAAAAATGAGAAGTAGACAGTGTCAGACACGGAGCCAGGGCCAGATTTTGTAGGACTTCTTAGGCCACTGTAAATGACCTCGGATTGTGAGTGTAAACAGAAAACCATTAGGATGTTGAAATATTGTGATCTCAATTTTCTTTAGCCTCATTCTCATTTGGCTACTGTGTGAAAAAACAGAATACAGTAAGAAAGAGTGGAAACAAGCAACCATTGCCGTGCACAGCACATAAGCACTGGCCTTAATCTTGTGTCCCTCAGTTACAATTCAGTTTGAAGATATTCCTATTCTCGGGATAATTAATAACTACATTGGAACTACACATAACTAACCACATTTCCTACTAACCAGCCCTTTTGGGGACAAGAAACAACTTTATTTTCAGGATTCTAGATCATAAACATGAGTGTGCATACAGTAAATTAACCTCAGCATGGCAGAAGCACTCGCTCTGAAGAGCTCCCTGCTGGGCAGAGACAAAGTGGACCCCGGCCAGACTCAGTATGAACTGAACTCCACTGTTACCAACAGCTTGCAACACAAGCTCACTGACTCCACTTGAGTTGGCAGCATTAAAAAAAAAAAAAAAAAAAAAAAAAAAAGCTTCCCCCACATTATGTATCAGAGCCAAGTGCCCCATCATGCTTCTCCCAGCTTCCCCCACATTATGTATCAGAGCCAATGCCCCATCATGCTTCTCCCAGCTTCCCCTTCAGAATTAAGTGAGTATTTCTGACTCCATGTGTGCAAATAGGACTCAAGGATTTAGTAAAACATACCTTTTGAAGAGAATTAAAATGGAAGTTTTTGGGCTTGCACACTGACATGTAAGAGCCACTTAAGGCTTTTCTGAACTCGGGATAACTGATTACAGATTGTCTTATTCTCCTGTTTTTTTTTTTTTCTTTCTTTTTAAGATCTATTTATTTATTTATTTCAGAGGCAGAGTGACAAAGAGAGGGAGAGAGACAAAAAGAGATCTTTCACGTGCTGCTTCAGTCCCCAAATGGCCACAATGCCAGGGCTGGGCCAAGCTGAAGCCAGAATCCTGGAACTCCCAAGTGGGTGGCAGAGGCCCAACTCCTTGGGCCATCTTGTCCAGATTTTCCAGGCACATTAGCAGGGAGCTGAATCAGAAGTGGAGCAGCCACCACTCAAATCTGTGCTTGATATGGATGTCAGTGTTGCACACAGCAGCCTAATCCACTCTGCCACAATGCCAACCCCTCTCCTGTTTAACAAGATCGGATTCTGCAAAATCCTGTAGAAAGTACTTTTGTCACCAAGAATTATTTTTGAAAGTGATTTTTTGTTTACCCTCCCTTTGGCCTTTGTAGCAGTTGTCACAATGACGAGTTAAATAATGTATTAGTTAAATAGACTTTCATGTGAGATCACTGGGGTTCAAATCCCAACTCTGTTCTGTTCTTACTTTTGTTAGCATAGGCAAATTCAGAAATCAGGTTTCCTCCTCTAAAAAAGTACAGAATATGTGGTATTTTGTGTCTGGCTTCTTTAAGAATAAGTTTTCAAGTTTCATCCATGTTGTAGCATGTCACATGTTATTTATGTTATTCATTTGTCTATGTAAGGGCAAAGTGATAGAAATAGGGAGGAGGGAAAGAGAAAAAGGGCAGGGGAGAAAAAGGGGGAAAAAGAGATTCTAGCTCTGGTGCACCCTCCAAATGCTCACAACAGCTGGAGCTAGGCCAGGCCAACGCAGGAGCCTGGATCTCATCTGGGTCTCCCGCTAGGTGGCTGAGACACAAGGACTTGGCCAAAGCCTGCTGCCTCCCAGGGTGTGCATTAGCAAGAAGCTGAACTGGAACTCAAACCTGGGCACTCCAATATGGGATGCAGGCATGACAAGCAGAAGCTTAACCACTGCCACAACTCCCCTCTGTTATTCCTTTCTAAAGCTAAACAATATAGTGCTCTCCAACATGATGTCTAGCATCATTTTCTTTCAGCCTGAAAGAATTCCTTTAGCATTTGTTGCATGGCAGACCTGATAGCAAAGAATATTTTCAGATTGTGTTGATGGAAAGGTACTAATTTCATCTTCATTGTTGAAGGACTGTTTTGCTGGACACAGAATTTGAGTCTTTTTCTTTCACCACTTTGAATACGTCATGCCAGCGCCTTCTGGGTTCCAAGATTTATGTGAGAAACTGATCGTTAATCATACTGAGGACTCTCACATGTGATGACTTGTTACTCTCCTTTTTTGTCAAGATTCTACTTTTGACTTCTGACAGTTTGGTTATAATTTGTCTCAATGTTGATGTCCTAAAGACATATCATATTTTTGTCAGAAAATTCATGGAACTGGGACTGTCGCTGCTGCCTGCAATACTGCCATCCTATATGAGTACCAGTTTGAGTCCTGTGGGTGGCTTGGGCCCCTGCCACCCACATGGTAGATCCGGAAGAAGCTCCTGGCTTTGGCCTAGTCCAGCCTGGACCATTGTGGCCATTTGGGGAGTGAACCAGTGGATGGAGGAGCTCTCTGTCTCTCTCTCTCCCTCTCTCTAACTCTGCCTTTTAAATAAATAAATGTTTTTTTTTAAAAATTCATGGAACTGCTTGAATGTATTAACTTAAAAATCAAATTAAAAAGAATTCAGCCATGTTTTTAAGATTTAGTTTATTTATTTGAAAGGCAGAGTACAGAGAGACAAAGGCAGAGAAAGAGAGGTTTTCCATCTACTGGTTCACTCCCCAGATGGCCACAACAGCTGGAGCTGCACTGATCTGAAGCCAGGAGCGAGGAGCTTCTTCTGGGTCTCCCATGTGGGTGGCAGGGGACCAAGGACTTGGGCCATCTTCTACTGCTTTCCCAGGCCATAGCAGAGAACTGGATGGGAAGTGGAGCAGCTGAGACTTGAACTAGTGCCCATATGGGATGCCAGGATTGCAGGCCAGGGCTTTAACCATCTACGCCATAGCACTGTCCCTCCCCCCAACTCCGCCAGCCATTACTAATTGAAATATTTTCTCCCTTTCCTATACTGTATATACAAATGGATACTATATACAAAGGTACTTCATAAAATTTGTGGAAAATGGAATTCAAAGGTAAGTTTACTTTGAGACAAAAAACTGAAATCCGTGATACACAGGGTCTTGAAAAAGTCCATGAAAAATCAATGTTCAGATTTCAAAAACTTTTATTTTTATGCTAATTTTTAATTTTTATGTTTTAATTACTTTATTTGAAAGTCAGAGTTGGCACACAGAGAGGAGAGGCTGGGCCGGCGCCGTGGCTCAACAGGCTAATCCTCCGCCTTGCGGCGCCGGCACACCGGGTTCTAGTCCCAGTCGGGGCGCCGGATTCTGTCCCGGTTGCCCCTCTTCCAGGCCAGCTCTCTGCTGTGGCCCGGGAGTGCATGGAGGATGGCCCAAGTCCTTGGGACCAGGAGAAGCACCTGGCTCCTGGCTTCAGATCAGCGCGGTGCACCAGCCGCAGCGCAGCAGAGGGTGAACCAATGGCAAAGGAAGACCTTTCTCTCTGCCTCTCTCTCTCACTGTCCACTCTGCCTGTCAAAAAAAAAAAAAAAAATTTAGAGAGGAGAGGCTGAGAGAGTCTTCCATCCATTGGATCACTCCCCAGATGGCCACAATGGCCGGAGCTGCGCTGATCCGAAGCCAGGAGCTTCCTCTGGGTCTCCCACATGGGTGCAGGGGGCCTAAGGACTTGACCGTCTTCTACTACTATCCCGGGCCACAGCAGAGAGTTGGATTGGAAGAGGAGCAGCCTGGACTAGAACCGGCGCCCATTTGGGATGCTGGCACTTCAGGCCAGGGCTTTAACCCACTGCGCCACAGCGCCGGCCCCAGGTTTCAAAAACTTTTTGGTACTGTTACACATAATAATGTCCCATAGGTCTCTTGAGGCTCTGTTCAGTTTTCTTTTTTCTCTCTGTTCTCAGAGTGGATCATCTCAAATGACCTATCTTCAGATTTGCTGATTCCTTTATCCCCTGCTCAAAGCTACGGCTGAGCCAGGCCAGTGAACTTTTTCATTTCAGCTGTTGTACTTTTCACCTCCAGAACTTCTACTTGTTTTTGTAATTTCTATCTCCATGGATTTTCTCTATTTGGTGAGACACTGTTCTCATACTTTCCTTTCTTTTCGTTCTTTATAGACGTGGTTTCTTTCTGTTATTTCTACATTTTAAAAATAGGTGATGTAAAGTCTATGTCCAGTAAATTCAATATGTTAGCTTTTTTATTGGAAGTTTCTACTTGGTGCTTTCTATTCTGTATTCACCATACGTTTCTGTCTCTATATGCTTCATGATTTTTTGCTGAAAATTGAACATGTCCAACAATTTAATGTGGCAACTCTTGAAATCAGATGTTCCACTTCGCACGATGCTATTTGCGGCTTACCTGCACTGATTATGTACAAGCTGTATTACCTGTCAAATGTGGCCTTTTGAAATCTATGCTTGGTGAGCTTATTTGACAAGATTTTTCAACCAAGATTTAAAAAAAAAAAAAAAACATTTCAAACGTACAAGTCTCCAGCCTTGCAGGGGACTCTGAGAGCATACTGTGGCAGGCTTTCAATGCTCTGCCTCTGCCAGGCATTTTACAACTCTGCCTTAGCCTTTACTTTCTACCTATGCAGTTTCAAGGTCAGTCAGAGGAGCTATCAGGGCCTTCCCAGGTATTTCCAGCTTCTAATGCATACTGCACCATCATGTGCATGGTCTTCTGATTCCTGGGAATATACCAGACCTTTCACAAGTTCCCTTGAGAACACCTCACTCTAGCTTTTCTTTTTAAATTTTCTCCCAGCTTCTTGTTTGTCCCAACTGTTCCTATCAAATCAGGCAGATGTAATAATAAACAAGTACCCTGGGTAAAGCTGCTCACAGTGAGTGAGCTCTGTCAAATCAAGTAAGGATAAACCTTGTAACTGGGTTTCCGAGAAACTGCCAAATAAGTCAAATGAAATTAATTCTCTGGAAATGAGGCCTTATGGGAGTTTTAAGTGCATTCTGTCCACCTCCAGAGAATGCTAGGTTGCTGGTTTTCATGGTTACTGTGATAATAAGGTGATCAGTTTCCAGGCGGCAGCTGAGAAATTTAGCTAGTTAAAATTCCAAAAGGCTTCTTGCTATTTTTTCTGAAGGAGAGTATTTTTATGGAGGTCTTTAGTTCACCATTTAAAAAAGGCTAATTCTATTCATTTTTGATCAGTAAATATAGGATGTTTCAAGGACAATTCCTACACTTTGGGGAAGAGTCGTACAGGTTTTCTGAAAAACTTAATGCCACTGTATACGTTGGCTGTTGGCAGAGGAAAAGGAACAAACATGAAGCTGTAATAAATAAGTTTGTACACTATTATTATTTTAATTAGTGTTTTGAGACAAATTTCTAGGAGCATCTCTTAAAAGGCTGAAAATTTAGAAACAAGAACCAACTTTTATTTCTTCAACAGTCATGATTTATATCAGCCTTACACAGTAGTTAATTGGCTATTTCAGATTATGAGAGGAAATTGGAGAAAAAACCCGATATGGATTCTTGCCATTAAATCAGCTTTCGTTATCAAAGAGCCTTACAAACAATTTAGCTTTTTAGTACCCTGAAAAGAAAAAGGATGTTGTTGTCAGGGTCACATGATTTGGGGTATATGTTTCCAGGATGATTTCATTTCAGCTCATTTAACACCACCAGAGGAGTAAGATGGAGTCGAAAGAAAGAGAACTCCTGAACTGGAAGGGCTGGGAACCTACAGTCTAATAGACGAATAAGTGAAAGACTTAAAATTATAAGGGCAACAAATGGAAAAGGTACTTATTAAGTACAACGTGGTACTTGAAAGACAAAGCTGCCATTGTTTTCCTGATGATTCTTCTTTGAATGTTGTCAATTTGAGGAGAAGCCAAAGCAAACGTGTCTACAACCTACAACTCATAGGAGGTATATGGACTTGGCTTCGTTATCTAACAACTGCTTAACCCAGCACTGAGATAAAACTGTCTGTGAAGCAGATGATGGAACTCTGTTTGACCTATGGAATTAAAAGACAGAGTTCCTGGCCTGGGTGCCACTTTTAGGGGCAGGATGCACCTGTGTCTTCTCCAAGCTGCTTGAAGGAAGTTTTCTCAAAGTGCTGTTGGGTAAAACAAATACCTGTGGTTCACCTGATACAGGATAAGGCAGGTAGCTAGATGGGGTCACCAGCTGGAAGGCACACCTCCCCTGACCCATGTAATCTTATCCACCCACCTGTCAATCAGATGACCCCTTCCCCAGGGTGTACTTCCCCTTACCTGGGACTTGGGGGTGGTATCAGGTACCAGCTTCTAAGCTCCTAAGAAGCCTAGGAAAGGGAAGGGCTCGCTCTCTCCCCACACAGGGTATGGAAATCTCTTTCTTTTCCTTTCCTGGCCCACTCTCCCTGAACAATGCCCCTGTGTGCGTGTGTGCACGTGTGCATGTGTGTGTGTGTGTTCCTTACCTTGTAAATAAACTTTATCACTTTGTACATTGTGTTTGTACCTGTAGTTAGAATGCTTCTCTAAGTAAGAGGCAAGAGCCTGGATTAGGAATTTAGGCCCAACCTAGCCCACAACACACGTATGTGGAAGATCAGAGAGGAAATTATTAGAACCGTCACAGGAGCCGGTGCTGTGGCATAGCGGTTAAAGCCGCCACCTGCAGTGCTGGCATCCCATATGGGCACTGGTTCAAGTCCTGGCTGCTACACTCCCAAACCAGCTCTCTGCTATGGGCTGGGAAAGCAGCAGAAGATAGCCCACGTCCTTGGGCCGCTGCACCCACATGGTAGACACTGAAGAAGCTCCTGGCTTTGGATCAGTACAGCTCCAGCCGTTGCAGCCAATTGGGGAAGTGAACCAGCAGATGAAAGACCTCTCTCTCTGCCTCTCCTTCTCTCTCTGTGTAACTCTGACTTTCAAATAAATAAATAAATCTTTAAAAAAAAAAAAAAAAAAGAAGGCCGGCGCCGTGGCTCAACAGGCTAATCCTCCACCTTGCGGCGCCGGCACACCGGGTTCTAGTCCCGGTCGGGGCACCGATCCTGTCCCGGTTGCCCCTCTTCCAGGCCAGCTCTCTGCTGTGGCCAGGGAATGCAGTGGAGGATGGCCCAAGTGCTTGGGCCCTGCACCCCATGGGAGACCAGGATAAGCACCTGGCTCCTGCCATCGGAACAGCGCGGTGCGCCGGCCGCAGCGCGCTACCGCGGTGGCCATTGGAGGGTGAATCAACGGCAAAAGGAAGACCTTTCTCTCTGTCTCTCTCTCACTGTCCACTCTGCCTGTCAAAAATTAAAAAAAAAAAAAAAGAACCTTCATAAATGATTAAAAATTCCATATGAATGCCTACCATGCCCACCAGATGAGGGGGTTTAGAGCACAGACACTCTAAGATTTGCTCTTGGACAAAATGGAAAGGAGAGGAAAGAATCTGGAGACTGATGATTGAGAACCAGCACTGATCTGATGGGATTTCCTCTTTTGCTTTTTTCAAAACTACTAACAATAATAAAACTAACCTTGAAACAAGGCTTTACAGTTTGTCACATAAACCTTGCCTTGCAGGAGCCACATGGGTCATTTCAGTCCAAAATTCTCATAAATTCATCATCTGAAGCATACTGTTAATGCTAGCACCTACCACTTCTTGCTTGTGTTCAGGATTATTTGAAGGAGGTTGAAGGGAAACTGAATACGAGATACTTGGGGCCAGCATTGTGGTGTAGTAGGTTAAACTGGCACCTGTGATGCTGGCATCCTATATGGGCTCCAGTTAGTGTCCCAGCTGCTCCACTTTCAATCCAGCTCCCTTTAAAGTGCCTGGAAGGGGAAGGATGGAGCTGTGTGTAGCAGATAAAGCTGCTGCCTGAGGTGCTGGCATCCCATACATCCCGGCTACTCCACTTCCAATCCAGCTCCTTGTTCATGTGCCAAGAAAGACATTGGAGGACGACACAAGTGCTTGGGCCCCTGCACCCACATGGGAGACCCGGAACATGCTCCTGGCTCCTGGCTTCAGATCGGCACAGCTCCGACCATTGCAGCCAATTGGGAAGTAAACCAGCAGATGGGAGACCTCTCTTTCTTTGCCTCTCCTTCTCTCTCTGTGTAACTCTGACTTTCAAATGAATAAATAAATCTTTTAAAAACTTTAAAAATAAATATTTAAAAAAAATTTTTAAAAAACATAAAGTACCTGGGAAAACAGTGAAAGATGGTCTAGTTGCTTGGGTCCCTGCTACCAGCATGGGAGACCCAGATGAAGCTATAGCCTCCTGGCTCTGGCCTGGCTCAGCCCCAGTCGTTTTTGCCATTTACACAGTGAACCAGTGGATGGAGGAGCTCTGTTTCCCTCCCTATGTATCTATGCCTTTCAAATAAATCAATCTTGAGAGGAAAAAAAAAAGAGTTACTCAAGGTTAAACCTTGGCCTTGGGGGCCGGTGCTGTCATGCAGCAGGTTAAGCCGTTGCCTGCAGCGTCGGCATCCCATTTGGGTGCCGGTTCGAGTCTCAGCTGCTCCACTTTCAATCCAGCTCCCTGCTAATGTGCCTGGGAAAGCAGTAGAAGATGGCCCAAGTCCTTGGGCCCCTGCACCCATGTTTGAGATGAGGAAGAAGCTCCTGGTCTCCTGGCTTCAGTCTGGCCCAGCCCTGGATGACAATAAATAAGTCTTAAATAAATAAATAAGTCTTTAAAAAAAAAAAAAAAGTTTGGCCTTGTCCACCTCATCAAAGAGGTCCCAGCAAATTTTCTATCAGCATTCCACATGTTCGTTGACTAAGGGGATTTAATAGACAGCTGAGCTTAGAGGAGCCACTGGGAAGCAATGGAGCTTTGTTCCCATCAAGTTTGTTGTACACATTTGATGGAGTCAGGCCCCTGGGGTCTCTTCCCCAAGCCCCTGCTATGGTTTGAACAGGATTACTCCTGAACTGCAGATGTTTAAAGTTTGAATGTTTAAACACAAGAGCTTTATGTTGTTGGCACTGGCTTGGTGGAAGCAGTCCAATTATGGTGTCTAGGAGATGGGCCTAGTGGGAGATCCTTAGGTCATCAGGGAATACCCCCAGAAAGTGGCTGCTGCACAAAACTCGATTAGAAAAGCCTGAGTCAGGCCTAGCCCTTTTAAAAAATATATATATTTGCAACAGAGAGAAAACTCCCATGCACTGGTTCACTGTTGCCACACCCTCCCTCAGATGCCTGCAATGAGGCAGAACCTGGGCGCTCACAACTCAATCCAGGTTTCTTATGTGGCTGGCAAAAGCCCAATCACTTGAGCCACCCCCACTGTCTCCCAGCATCTGTACTAGCAGGAGCTGCAGGAGCTGAGGCATGTACTGAGCCCAGGCATCCCAAAATGGACGGTGGGTGACTTAACCTGTACCTTAACCACCAGAAAAACGCCCACCCCCTAGCCACTTCCAGCTTCAGGCTTCACCATGTGATCATCTCTGCACACGTTTTGCCATTGTCACTCTCCAGCCACATCAGATTGGCTATTCCACGGGGCCTGCCTGATAGCAGACTGTGAACCTCCAAAACTGTAAGCCAAAAGAAGCCTGTTTCCTTTCATAGGTGGCTTGTCTTGCATTTAGTAACAGTGATGAAGAGTTAATACAGCCCTCCTTTCTTTCTCACTTAAATATCTTAGGAGTCTAAAATTTATCTACTTATTAATCAAATATTTACTAAGCACCTACTACGTCTTCCAGGCTTTTAAAGAAATATGGCCTCTTTTAGGGAACTTCTTTTATCGCTGATACTATCACATCCTTTTAAACCGTAAGTAAAATTCCGTGCATTTGATCAAACAAATATCCATGGAGCACTTACAATGAGCTGGTGGATCCAGGAAAAAATACCAATAAAAAGCCATTAGGGGGCCGGTGCTGTGGCATAGTGGGTGAAACCGCCGCCTGCAGTGCCAGCATCCCGTATGGGCGCCGGTTCAAGTCCTGGCTGCTCCAGCTCTGCTATGGCCTGGGAAAGCAGTAGAGGATGGCCCAAGTCCTTGGGCCCCTGCACCTGCATGGGAGACCCAGAAGAAGATCCTGGTTCCTGACTTCGGATGGGATCAGCGCAGCTCTGGCCATTGCGGCCATCCGGGGAGTGGACCAGCAAATGGAAGACTCTCTCTCTCTCTCACTCTCACTCTCTCTCCTCTCTGTGTAACTCTGACTTTCAAAAAAATAAATAAAATCTTTTTTTTAAAAAAATCAGATTTAAAAAGCTTTCCCAACCCGGGCGCCCCAAGGCTAGGACGGTGCAAGGCCAGTCAGGGACGAGGCGGGAGCTGCAACAGGCAGAGCCCGCACACAAATCGGCCTCCCTCAACACAGCAGCCGCGCACCGAGCCCAGAGCCCAGGGACGGATGGAAGGTCTGGCTGCCGTGGGGAGGACGCTCGCACAGCCGCCCAGAGCGGCTGCGGGCTGGGCAGAGACTGCAGCTCCTGGCGGCCCGCAGGTCACGGATCCGGGGGACATCTGGCCGCGCTCCCCGGACCCCAGGCCCCGAGCCCACGCACCTGCCGCGCGCCCGCGATCGCCGGCACCCGGAGCAGCACCTGCCTGCCCTTCTCTTTCAGGACGCTGGGAGGAGCCAGTCCAGGAGCCGCCGGAGAGGCTGACCAGGCGGCGTACTCAGTCGGGGCTGGGTTGAGGGTCAGCTCGGCCAGAGGGACGGTATCCCACCGAGGGAGGGGGCGTGGCAGGACCAGCGGCTGCCCACCTGGATCCGGGCTCCTCCCCGAGCTGCCGAAGCAGAGGCTGCAAAACCCGCTCCCGCGGCCTCGGCGCCTTTCCGCAGCCCCAGCGACCCTGCAGTGGTCCTGCGCGACCCAGCCGAACTCGAGGTGGTGCCCGGCATCCTCGCACCTCAGCCCTGGCAAGCGGGGCCTCCGGGGCCATGGTCCGGGCGGGTGGGGGACGAGCGCGCCCAGGGCCCGCGCACAGCACTCTGGGAAGTGTAGTTTTTGTCGTCTACGCGGAGCTTCTTCCAGGACCGCCTGGCTTCTCCCAGGGGCCCTGCCCGGTGTAGGCCGGGGACCTAGGCCTAGCACACGTTTCCTGACAGACTTTTAGAGAGGACTCCGCGTCATCCGTGCCTTTCTGAAGTTATCCCTTGCTTCACTTCCTGGCCACACAAAAACTTAAGTTTCCTCCTCTGTCCGTCAAATCCCCAGCTGCGCCATGTTGATGTTCTTAGGGCTCCTGGCTTTAACAGGCGAAGGGGCGGGGCAGGGCTCCGGCTTCTGTTCCGGTCACTTTCACCGCGGGTCCCACACCGGATACACAGGGCAGCCTGGGTTTGTAGATAGAGACCCACAGCGCATAAACCTGGGGTTGGCCTAAGTTCTGGCAGCTGAGCCCCTGCCAGTGGCAGTGATGCCCAAGGACACCTGTGTGAGGAGAGAGGGCGCGGCTCAAGGGGGAGCAGAGAACCACAGCTTCGAAGGATATTCCTCTAACCGGGTCTTTTGCCAGAACAAACTCGAGTTTTAATAATCCTAGGACTCCATTTTCAGAAAAAAAAATTTTAATTCCATTTTCCATGAACTTAAAAAAAACTTATTTATTTTATTTGAAAGGCAGAGTTACAGAGAGTCAGAGAGAGCGAGCTCTTCCATCTTCTGGTTCACTCCCCAGATGGCCAAAACGGCGGGAGCTGAGTCTATCCAAAGCCAGGAGCCAGGAGCTTTTCCCAGGTCCCCACGGGAAGTGCAGGGGCCTTAAGGCCTTTGGCCATCTTCCATTGCTTTCCAAGGTGCATCAACAGGGAGCTGGATTAGAAGTGGAGCAGCCAGGACTCAAACCAGTGTCCACAGGCGGTGGCTGGTGTCACAGACAGTGGATTTACCTGCTATGCCACAGTGCCGGCACCCTGAATAATTTTTTAAATAAATTTAATAACAGGAATTTTTTTAACACTTAGGTTTGTATTGACTTTGAGAGGAAGAAGTATTTAATATGCATCTTGTTTAACCCCAAAATGACTATTTGCATTTGAAATTTCATTTCTAAAAATTATTTTTAATTTTTATATAGAAATATAAATAATTTTTAAAATTTCAGACTGGCCAGGTGCTGTGGCATAGCGGGTAACGCCACTGCCTGTGGCGCCGGCATCCCATATGGGCACCAGTTCAAGTCTCAGCTGCTTCCAATCCAGCTCTCTGCTATGGCCTGGAAAAGCAGTGGAAGATGGGACAAGTCCTTGGGCCCCGGCCCCCATATGGGAGACCTGCAGGAAGCTCCTGGCTCCAGATGGGCCCAGCTCTAGCCATTGGATCAAGTGCTTGGGTCCCTGCACCCTGTGAGAGACCTGGAAGAAGCTTCAGGTTCTTGGATTTGGATAGGCTCAGCTCTGGCCATTAGGGTTATTTGGGGTGTGAACCAGCGGATGGAAGACCTCTCTCTCTTGGCCTCTGCCTGTCTCTAACTCTGCCTTTCAAATAAATAAATAAATATTTTAAAAAAAAGAAGGATACACTGAGGTGAAGTGAAATTTGTCACAAACATGATGTAAAATACTTGAATATAAAAGGAACTTCAGAAATATGAAATGAAAAGATATGTACAGAAATATGAAATTAAAATATTTGCTTATTTGGTGCGAAAAACTTGAAATCCATGCACAGTTTTTTCAAAATTCCCATTTTTCATGAATTTTCAAAGGCCTCTTGTATTTATTTATTTACTTGAAAGGCAGAGAGAATGAGGGCAAGACGGAAAGACAGAGACTTTCCACCTGCTGGTTCACTCCCAAAAGGGCTGGAACACACAGAGCTGGGCCAGCCTGAAGCCTGAACCCAGGAACCCTATCCAGGCCCTTTTCCTATCTAATTAACATGTAAAACACAATAGGCCACTTGTAATTACTAGCAAATTGAAGAACATTTTTCATAATGTTTTAATATAGTCATTACATTATTGTCATTGCCATTTATCTGAGAGTATTTGTCGAGAGCATTGGATCTACCATATTCAGATACTGAGCTAGGAACTGGAAAATGCATAAAATGAACAAAATGGAATCATCCCAGCCTTTTGTGGAGCATGGAGGTCTTGTCAGGAAGTCAGAGAACTAAAGATAATTGAGTGGTGAGGAGGGATGCCTAGTGCGATCAGGGCTGTAGAGAGAACATAAAATCCACTGTATTTGAAGATTTTTAATGGACCAGAGGATCAGGATTAGATCCAAATGACATTAAACTGTGTGTGTGTGTGTGTGAAATCCTCCCTTAAATGTGATGTGCCCATGACAAAGCTCTTCATTATTTTAAAAATATGTATCTTAGTGGCAGGGGTTTGTCAGAGCAGTTAAGGCGCTGGATAAGATGTCCATGTGTCACACTGGAGCACTCAGCGTCTGTTTCTGGCTCTGGCTCCCGACTCCACCTCCCCCTAACACAGACCCTGGGATGCTTCAGTGATGCCTTAAGTGATTGGGTCCCTGCCGCCCACGGAGAGACCTGGATTGAGTTCCTGTCTTCCGCCCAATCTAGTCTTCACTGTTGTGGACATTCGGAGAGTAAAGCAGCAGACCACAGTTTCTCTCTCTCTCTCTGTCTTCCTCCTTCCCTCCCTCCCCTCTCTCTCATAAAAAGTAAACATAAAATTACATATATATATAGTCCTAAAAATAGAAATGAAACAAAATGGACATGTTCTAAACCTGACAGAGTATCTTTTTAGCTTGGAGCCATTCTCCCAGCTTCATTTGAGAATGAACAAGACTAGCCCATAATAAACAAGGGACCTCAAGACTCCTTCCCTTTCCCGCAGTCCCGTGACAATGACACTGGGGAGAATCTGTTGATAGCTGTTGACTCATTGTCCATTTGAACTTTACTTGGAACAAACTGCAGCTGTCTTGGATTACCAAGTTTCTTGCATGTGGAAGTCATGTATATGATGACAGAAAGATAGCCTGATCCCTTAATGACCATTGAATCATCATCTCAGCCCTGGATCACCTAACCTTTGTACAATGAAAACAAACTTGCATCTTGTTTATCCTATTGTGTTTAGGACTGTTTGTTTTATCCAGCCAGATTTAACCCTGGCTTCAGAGCATATGGAGTTGCAAGTGTACGAATATATGCATGGGCCACTGTTGTGGCCAAGTGGGTTAAGCTGCTGCCTGCAACACCAGCATCCCATATGAGCACTGGTTTGAGTCCCAGATGTTCCACTTCTCATTCAGCTCCCTGCTAATGCACCTGGGAAGGCAGCAGAAGATGGTCCAAGTACTTGGGCCTGTGACACCCATGTAGGAGACCTGGATGGAGTTTTAGACTCCTGGCTTTAAACTAGCCCAGCTCTGGCTGTTGTGATCATTTGGGGAATAAATCAGAGAATGGGAAGATCTCTCTGTCTCTCCCTCTCTTTCTCTCTCTCTCTCTCTCTCTTTTTTTTTTTTTTTTTTTTTGACAGGCAGAGTTAGACAGAGAGAGACAGAGAGAAAGGTCTTCCTTTCGTTGGTTCACCCCCAAAATGGCCGCTACGGCCGGTGCACCGCGCTGATCCGAAGCCAGGAACCAGGTGCTTCCTCCTGGTCTCCCACGCAGATGCAGGGCCCAAGGACCTGGGCCATTCTCCATTGCACTCCCGGGCCACAGCAGAGAGCTGGACAGGAAGAAGAGCAACCGAGACAGAACCAGCGCCCCAACCGGGACTAGAACCCGGAGTGCCGGCGCCTCAGGCAGAGGATTAGCCTAGTGAGCCGCGGCGCCATCCCTCTCTCTCTCTCTCTCTCTCTCTCTCTCTCTCTCTGTAACTCTGCCTTTTAAATAAATAAATAAATAGATATTAAATATAAAAACATGCAGGGAGGCTGGCGCTGTGACATAGCAGGTTAAAGCCCTGGCCTGCAGCTCCGGCATTTCATATGGGTGCTGGTTTGTGTCCCGGCTGCTCCACTTCTGATCCAGCTCCCTGCTAATGTGCCTGGGAAAGCAGCAGAGGATGGCTCAAGTCCTTGGGCCCCTGCACCCACATAGGAGATCTGAAAGAAGGTGCTGGCTCTTGGCTTCAGATAGGCTCAGCTCCAGCTGATGTGGCCATTTAGGGAGTGAACCAGTGGATGGAAGACCTCTCTCTCTGTCTGTCTCTACCTCTCTCTGTAACTCTTTCAAGTAAATAAAATAAGTCTTAAAAAAAAAAAACATATCCAAGGGAGCATTTATTGGGTTTTAAGGTATGGTAAATTATGCAACCCTCTATCTTCTCTACCATATGATATCAGCCTGACCTCCTGGCCTCTGAGGATGAGGAGGGATGGAGTTTGAGTTCAGTTGTGTGGTTAATGACTCAAGCAATCATGCGTACACAATGAAACCCCTGTAAAACCTCTAGACACCAAAGCTCCTCCTCAATGGTGAACACATGGGCGTGCAGTAGAGGATACATCCTGATTCCATGAGGAAAGGGCATGGAAGTTCTGCATCTGAGACCCTCCCAGACCTCAACTATATGTCTTCATTTGGCTGGTCTTGATTTGTGCCTGCTATGACTTCTCCCCGTTCCTCCCTCCCTCCCTCTCTCTTAAGGATCTTCTTTATTTGAGAGGTAGAGTTACAGAGAGGGAGAGGGACAGAGAGAAAGGTCTTCAATCTGCTGGTTCACTCCTCAGAGTTGGGCCGATCCCAAGCTAGGAGCAAGGAGTTTCATCCAAGGATTTGGGCCATCTTCCATTGCTTTCTCAGGCCATAAACAAAGAGCTGGATTGGAAGAGCAGCTGGAACATTAACCAGTGCCGATATGGGATGCCAGCGCTGCAAGCTTAGCCTTCTGTACCACAGTGTTGGCCCCTTCTCTGAGTTTTTCTAATGAATTACTAGTATTAAGGGGTCCATTATGTAGCCAGTTGGTAAGAAGTATGGGTGACCTGAGGGCCTCCAAACTTGCTGTTGACACCTAAAAGGAAGGCAGTTTTCTTAAGAGTGGTGCCCTTACCCTGTGAGGTCTACCCTCACCTTGGGTAGTGTCTGATTGCGTCTGAGTGGTGGCTTCCACCAAAACAGAATTCATTAAGACCTTGAGGCCCTGGAAGTTCCAGCTGCAAAAAGGATAATATTTGGGAGTGTGGCTGGGAGGGCAGGTATGTGGGAAGAATCACCATATTCCTAAAGTTGTACTTACGAAATGCATGAAGTTTGTATTCCTTAAACAAAACGTTTCTTTGGGAAAAACAAATGAAGGATAATATTTGCTTCTGATACTCAAAATGTGATTACTTCCAAATGGCCAAGTGGCTTTCTCAGGCTGTCAGACTATGTTTCCTATTTAATGAGCAAGTTAGGACTGCTCTTTCACTGGGTCAGTGGAAAAAGAAGGTCTAACAGTCAGGAGGCACAAGGAGAGGAACTGATGAAAACCAGTGATGGAGCGATAAACCAGGGTGGAGTCATCAGAGTATGTGAATTTACTTCACTGGGCCTTAAGCATTTTGCCTAGAAACTTCAAGACAATATGATGAGAGGATTGTGTTACAGATTGCATCACAACCTTTTATAGATGATATTATTCATTCCTGTAATTGGTGGTCAGGAATCCATATCTAGACATCATGTACCCATAACCCATGCTCAGAGGTACAGAAGCAACTCAAATTCCCAATCCTCTAAGTGATTCCTTTTGGGTGGTCATAAGCAAACTTTGACAAAGGGAAGTTGTAATTGCATTTCTTTCGCAAGAAGAGAATCAGAAGAAAAAGGTTCAGCTTGATCCCTCACAGGCAAAAGCAGATTACTAGAATAAAACAACCTGTTGTTCCACCAATATGGAAGTTCTCAGCTCTTTACCATAAACCAAGACTCAATTTATAGAAACCCAGAGGGTAACTGGATATACATCTACCTGACAGAAGTACCACACAAAGACTCTTTTTTTATTTATTTGCATGCATTTCATAAATACAATTTTAGGAACATAGTAACTCTTCCAACCATATGCGCCCTCCCATCTACACTCCTTCCCCTCTTCCCCTTCCCTCTCCTGTTCCAGTCTTGTTTTTACTAAGATCTACTTTCATTTACCTTTATACACAGAAGATTAACTCTATTCTAGGTAAACAGTTTAGCAGTTTGTATGAGGAAGAAAAAGAGAGAAAGAAAAACAAAACAAACAAAAAAACTAAAACAAAAACATTAAAAAAAAAAAAAACAAGAACAAAAACTGTTCCTCAATAGTCCAGAAAAGGGCTATTCAAAGTCATTGAATCTCGACGATAACTTTTTTTTTTTAGAAACTTAATTATTTTTAAAGAGAAATCCAAGAATGATACATCTTTTGTGAACACTTAGATGTAACTATAATTTATGTGACATAAGGATATCCTCCACTAATACACTAAAACAAATTAATTCTTTGAGAACAAGGTTTACCATGAAGTCTCATAATACAACCCTTTGAGGACAGAGGTCCTGCATGGGAAGTTAGTGCACAGTAAATTGTTAATTTAACAAATAACATTCTTATATATGATGTCAGTGATCACCTGAGGCTCTTGATTTGAGCTGCCTAGGCTACGGAAGCCTTTTGGATCCACAAATTCCTTCAGTATTTTGACAAGGCCATAGGCAAAGTGGACACTCTCTCCTCCCTTCAGAGGAAAGTTCATCCTTCTTTGGTGACTGCTTGTTTTCACTGGGGTCTCGTCCACAGTGTAGAACAGTTTTTGCCACAGTGTCTTGGCTTTCCATGCCTGAAATGCTCTCGTGGGCTTTTCAGCCAAATCAAAATGCCTTAAGGGTTGATTCTGAGGTCAGAATGCTACTTAAGGTGATTGTCATTCTATGAGTCTGATGTGTGGCCTGCTTCTCATATTGCAGCATTCACTCTTTTTTAATTCTGTCTATTATTATTACCAAACACTTAATATTATTTTTTTTAAGATTTGTTTTATTTATTTGAAATACAGAGTTACAGAGAGAAGGGTCTTCCATCCGCTGGTTCACTCCCCAAATGGCTGCAATGGCCAGAGCTGTGCCGATCCGAAGCCAGGAGCCAGGGTACACATGGGTACAGGGGCCCAAGGACTTGGGCCATCTTCCACTGCTTTCCCAGGCCATAGCAGAGAGCTGGATCAGAAGAGAAGCAGCCGGGACTAGAACCGGCACCCATATGGGATGCTGGCGCTTCAGGCCAGGGCTTTAATCTACTACACCACTGTGCCACAGCACTGCCAGCCCCTTAATCCTATTTATATGATCACCTTAACACTTGAACCCATCTATATGATCACTTTAACACTTAATCATATCCACATGATCTCTGTAACACTTAGAATGCTATTTTTACCACCCAGCTTAAGAGGATTTGGGGTCCCATGGCAAGTTCTTAAGCTGTACCCTTAGAAGTAAGCCCATAGGAATGTATGCAGGACTATACTGCTTTACAGTTACAAACTCCATCCATTTCAGTTACAACCTTAGGGCAGACTCTTCTTTATGCTCCCAGCTGTTGAATAGAAAACAGCTGAGGCTGCAGAGAGCTCAGGACAGAAGACTGTGATCACCTTTGCTGCATGTTCATTAGCAAGTAGTATTTACACGTCAGTAAGGACTCTTAGAAGTTCACCCACAGGCATTTGGCCTTGTGGTTATGATATCCACATCCCATATCAGAGTACATGGGCTTGATACCTGGCTCCAACTCCTATCTCCGGCTTCTTGCTAATGCAGATCTGATCCTGGGAGGCAGCAGTGATGGCTCAAGTGATTGGGTCTTTGCCACCATGTTGAAAACCTGGATTGAATTCCTGACTCGTGGCTTTGGCTTTGGCCCAGCCTGGGCCCTTTTGGGCAAATGGGGAGTGAACCAGTGGATGTTAATGCTATTCTCTCTCTAATAACTTAAAAAAAATCAGCTCAGAATATCATCCTCAAATCTGGAATACCATTTGTATGAGTCCATTTTGTGTTACTATAATGAAATATGTGATACTCAATGACTTTACAAAAAGAAGAGGCTTATTTTGGCTCATGGTTTTAGAGGCCAAAAGCTGAGGGGCCACATATAGGGATGGTCTTCTTGCTGGCAGAGTTAAGGAGGTTCAGGACATCACCTGATGAGAGACAAGGAGTGTGTGCACAAACACACAGGTGTGTGTTGTCTCTCTCCCTCATCTTAAAAAGCCATCAGTGGTGGGGAAGAACCACTATATTCCTAAAGCTGTACCTATGAAATTTGTATTTATTAGATAAAAGCTTTCTTTTTTTAAAAGATTTTATTTATTTTATTTGAGAGGTAGAGTTACAGACAGTGAGAGAGAGAGAAAGAAAGGTTTTCCTTCTGTTGTTTCACTCCCCAAATGGCTGCAATGGCTGGAGCTGTGCCAATCCAAAGCCAGAGCCCAGGCGCTCCTTCCAGGTCTCCCATGCGGGTCAGGGGCCAAGCACGTGGGCCATCCTCCACTGTCTTCCCAGACCACAGCAGAGAGCTGGATTGGAAGTAGAGCAGCCGGGACTCGAACCAGCGCCCATATGAGATGCCGGCGCTGCAGATGGAGAATTAATCTACTGCACCACCACACCAGCACCTAGAGAAAAGCTTTCTTAAAAAAAAAAAAAAAAAGAAAAGCCATCAGTAGGGGCTGGCGTTGTGGTTCAGCGAGTTAACACCCCTTGCAAGGACTGCATCCCATGTCAGGGTGCCAGTTCAAGTCTTGACTTCTTCACTTCTGATCCAGCTTCCTGTTAGTGAGCCAAGGAGGGCAGTGGGAGGTGGCCCTGGTCCTTGAGCCCCTGCTATCTACATGAGAGACCTTCAGCTAGTCCAGCCCTTGCTTTTGTGGGCATTTGGGAAATGAATCAGCAGATGCAAGATCTTTCTTTGTCTCTCACTCTCTCTGACTTTTAGCTAAAATGAAAATAAATGATAAATTTTAAAATATGTTATATAAAGCCACTGTATTCAATCACAGGAGCTCTATTCTGATGGTGGGGGTTAAATTTCAATGCACAAACCCTTGGAGGACACACTTAAATGATATCTGAAACATACCATCATTGTTCCTTAGAAAATTATTAAAATATCCATTTTACACTCCTCTACCCAACCCAACAATTTCCTCAAGTTTTGCCAAACGTTTTTGTTTACTCTCATTGAGTCCATTTCCAACACTCACTCAGGCTGCTGGCAGAAAACATGGCACATTCAGGCAATTTGTATTTTTTATTATTTTTTTATTCTTTAAATATTTATTTATTTATTTGAAAGTCAGAGTTACATAGAGAGAGAGGAGAGGAGAAGCATAAAGAAAGAGAGAGAGAGAGAGGTCTTCCATCTGCTGGTTCATTCCCCAAATGGATGCAATGGCCGGAGCTGTGCTGATCCAAAGTCAGGAGCCAGGAGCTTTTTCCCAGTCTCCCATGTGGGTGCAGGGGCCCAAGCACGTGGGCTATCTTCTACTGCTTTCCCAGTCCATAGCAGAGAGCTGGATCGGCAGTGGAGCAGCCAGGACTAGAACCGGTGCCCATATAGGATGCCAGAGATTCAAGCCAGGGCGTTAACCAGCCTTGCCACAGCACCTGCCCCTACTTTTTATTTTTTAAAAGATTTATTTATTTGCAAGTCAGAGTTAAATTGAGAAGCAGAGGCACAGAGAGATAAAGAGAAGTCTTCTATCTGCTGGTTCACTACAGCCGGCCTGTTGCAGCTGACGCACTGCGCCAATCTGAAGCCTGGAGCCAGGTGCTTCCTCCTGGTCTCCCATGCAGGTGCAGGGCCCAAGCACTTGGGCCACCCTCCACTGCCTTCCCGGGCCACAGCAGAGAGCTGGCCTGGAAGAGGAGCAACCAGGACAGAATCCGGCGCCCCAACCAGGACTAGAACCCAGGGTGCCGGTGCCGCAGGCAGAGGATTAGCCTAGTGAGCCACGGCGCTGGCCTAGGCCATCTTCTACTGCTTTCCCAGGCCACAGCAGAGAGCTGGTTCAGAAGTGGAGCAGCTGGGTCTCAAATGGCATCATGCAATTTTTAAAAAAGATGTATTATTTTGTTGAAAGGTAGAGCAAGAGGAAGAGAGGAAATCTTCCATTTGCTGCTTCACTCCCCAAATGGCCTCAACAGCCTGGACCGGGTCCATCTGAAGACAGAAGACAGGAATTCCATCTAGGTCTCCTGCAAGGGTGGCAGCAGCCCAAGTACTTGGGCCCTTCCTGCTGCACGTTAGCAGGCAGCTGGATTGGAAATAGAGTGGCTGGGATTCAAACCAGTACGACGATAAGAACGCCACCTTAATCAATCAAGAGCTTAACCTGCTGCACACAATGCTGCCCCCACACTCAGGCAACTTGAGAAGTCTTTAGTATTAACATTCCAGATGTGGTGGATTTTATGTGCTCCTCACTCTCCTGGTCACTCTGTGCATCCCTCATCACTCATTGTTTAGTTCTCTGTCTCACTAACTAGACATCAAGTCTCCACAAAGGGTGGGAACTACTCAGTTTTGTTCATTTTGTGCATTTTCCAGTTTCTAGCCCAGTGTCTGACATGTAGTAGATGCTAAGTAAATACCCTTTAATGAAGAAATGAATGAGATAACTACGTTGAATTATATATGTTTCTGGTTTTTTAGTAATTACAAGAAATTGATTTTGTACATGTTAACAGAAAAAAAAAGACTGCTTTGCTCTACAGGTGTTTTTCAGGAGACAATGCAACCTGATTAAAAAAAAAAGACTATAAATAACAAAATTTTTATTAGAATAAGCTGTTACTAAATACAAAGGTCCTTAAAAGATGAGGCAAAATAAGTATTATGAAAAAACTATGCATTGGGGCTGGCTCTATGGGTAGCAGATAAAGTCGCCACCTACAGTGCTGGTTCTAGTCCCGCTGCTCCACTTCTGATCTGCTCTCTACTATGGCCTGGGAAGGCAGTGGAGGATGGCCCAAGTGCTTGGCCCCCTGCACTCATGAGGGAGATCTGGAAGAAGCTCCTGGTTCCTGGCTTTGGGTCGGCCCAGCTCCGGCCGTTGTTGCCATCTGGGAAGTGAACCAGTGAATGAAAACCTCTCTCTGCCTCTCTGTAACTCTGCCTTTCAAATGAAATAAATAAATAAATCTTTTAAAAATGCATGAAGTTCAAGTGTTTTGCATCCAGAGAAGCTTATCTTTTAATTCCATGTTTCCAGAAACTTTCTGAAGTTCCCTTTTACATACAAGTATTACCTTATGTTCCAGACCCATTTTAATTTTCATCACTATATCTTTCTTTGAAATTTCTTGCAGTACGCTTTTAAGAGCATTTATGATAAAGTTACAAAATATCAATGCCTGAGAGAACAGCATTTTGAAAAATCAAGAATAACTTATTTCTATGTAAAAAGGAAAAGTGATTTTTTTTTCTAGAAATGAAATTTCAATGGGGCCAACACTGTGGCATAGTGGGTAAACCCACCACCTGCAGTGTTGGCCTCCTACATGGGCGCTGGTTCGAGTCCTGGCTGCTCCACTTCCGATCCAGCTCCCTGTTAATATGCCTGGGAAAGCAGCTGAATATGATCCAAGTGCTTGGGCCCCTGCACCCCTGTGGGAGACCCCAAAGAAGCTCCTGGCTCCCAGCTTCAGTTTGGCCTAGCTCTGGCTGTTGGAGCCATTTGGGGAGTGAACTAGCAGATGGAATACATCTCTCCGCCCCCTCTCTGGCGCTGCCTCTCTGTAACTCTGCTTTTCAAATAAATAAATAAATAGATAGATAATCTTTTGAAAACAATTTTAAAAAATTAAAAGTCAAATAGTAATTTTTGGGTTCTTAAATCAGATCCATACATGTATGCTCACTCCTAGCAAAATCAATACAAACTAATGTGTAAATATCAATAAATGTTCTACAATTAAATGTATTTGACAGAGTCCTAGGATTCGTAAGACTGCTCAGGTATACCCTGAGGAATATCCTCCTTCGAAGCTGTGGTTCTCTGCTCCCCCTTGAGCCGCGCCCTCTCTCCTTACACAGGTGTCCTTGGGCATCACTGCCACTGGCAGGGGTTCAGCTGCCAGAACTTAGGCCAACCCTAGGTTTATGCGCTGCGGGTCTCTATCTACAAACCCAGGCTGCCCTGTGTATCCGGTGTGGGACCCGCGGTGAAAGTGACCGGAACAGAAGCCGGAGCCCTGCCCCGCCCCTTCGCCTTTTACAGGTGCGAAAAACACCAGGAAGGCGCAGGTGATCGGCGCGCTGGGAAGCCAAGTGTTCTAAGTCCCGGAAGTGAAGCCACCGACAACTTCAGAGGCTCTGACGACGCGGAGTCCTCTCTAAGAATTTATTCGGAGACGTTTGCTGGGCTCTGCTTGCCCTTACCGGCCGAGTGTTCCCCTCAGCGCCCCGAGGGAGGCCCCGGGCCGCCCTCCAGCAAACCCTAAACGGAGGCGTGAGGCCGGGGCCTCCGGGAGGTCACCGAAAACTACACTTCCCAGAGTGCTGTGCGCGGACCCCTGCGCGCGCTCCCCGCCCCGCCCACGGCGTCCCCGGAGGCCGCCACTCACCGGGTCTGACGAAAGGGAACGCCAGGCGCCTGCCCGGGCTCGGCGGGGGCTGCGCAGTAGGTGCGCGTTCGCCGGTGCGCCAGCGGGGCTGGTTCGGACTCGCTGCGGCCGGCCGGCCGGGAGGCGCCGAGGCCCTGGGACTGGGTTTCACGGCGACAGCCTGGGCTGCACGGAGAGGAGCCGGCGGGGGAGCGGGGGTTCAGGTGCGCGGACGCTCGTCCTCCCCCCCACGCCCTCTTTCTCCGCGTTGGGCGGCCGCTCGCGCGGGTCCCTCCCTCACCCCGGCTGCGACTCGGAGCGCCGCCCGTGCTCGCCCCGCGGGCGCTCGGTCTCGAGCCCTCGAACGGCCGCGCGAACTGCACAGCCGCCGAGAGGGCTCGAACCCCGGCCGGCCGACCTTCCGACCCCACTGCCCGGCGGCCCCTGGCGGCCCCGTTGGCCCTGCTCGCCGCGGGGAAGCCCACGTCTGGTGCTGTCAGCCCCGCCGGCGGCTGCTTGGTCGCTTCTTCCCCGGGTCTCGGAGACGGGCGGGCAGGTGCTTCCCGGGGTGCCGGGCGACCGCGGCTGCGTAGGTTCGGGCCCGGGGAGGGCGGCCGGGGGCTCCCAGGGTTCGCGGCCTGCCCGGCCAAGGCTAAGGGGCTCGGAGCCCGCCCGCGGGGGAGCCTCCCGCTGGGGGCTTGTCGGCTCCGGGGCTCGCCGCTGGTCGGGACTGGCCCATCCTGGGGGGCTTGCGGGGTTCGCTGGGCACCTTGGCTGGCGCGGGGTGCGGCGCCTCGGGAAGGGCGGCTCCGGAGCCGCAGCCTCTGCCCAGCCCGCAGCCGCTCGAGGCTGTTGTGGGAGCGTGTCCCCGACGGCAGCTGTCCCCTCCGTCCCTGGGCTCTGGGCTCGGTGCGCGGCTGCTGTGTTGAGGGAGGCCGATTTGTGTGCGGGCTCTGCCCTGTTGCAGCTCCCGCCTCGTCCCTGACTGGCCTGGCACCGTCCTAGCCTTGGGGCACCGGGGTTGGGAAAGCTTTTTAAATCCGATGGCTTTTTTTTATAGAAAACGTTCATTCGTGTTCCTTTTAATTTGCATTTGTTTCGGGTTTTGGCTCTTTTCCGGAAGCTTGTGTTGCCTCTTGAGGAGAAGGTTCTCGGAACCTGGTTTGGTGCAAGTGTTGCGTGCATTGTTGCACGTTTGGGGGCTTGCCTTGTTTCCCTGGCCTGCTGGCTCCACAGATGGTACAGCAGGGTGAGCAGAGAAGCCTTGCCAATACTGGCTCCTGGAAAGCTGTTGGAGGTGGCTTTGCCTTTAGCTGCTGCTTTTCCTCTTTCCTTCTGGCACCACTTTTAATTTATCGGCGATTTTAAATGTGAAAGGCAGAGAGACAGCGATCTAGCGTCTCGGGTTCACTCTCCAAATGTTGGCAACAGCTGGAGCTGAGCCCTTTCCGAGCTGGGAGCCTGGAACTGGATTTGGGCCATCCTCACCTGTTGCCTCCCAGGGTGTGCATTAGGAGGAGGGAGAAATCTGACCGAAACTCAGCCGCTGCGGTGTGGTCTGCGGCCACTCAGAACGTAGGGCTGCTCTATACACAGTAGCCAGCCAGGGATTCTGTGTTGCACTAAGCATCATCATTTTAACATTTAAATCTGGTAATGATTTTAGCATTCGGTAATATTGCAGTTACTGGTGTGTTTGTTTTTTTATAGAATAAGTTACTCTTTTGTGAGATGGTATATTCTGTAATAGTAAGTTTTGTATCCTGACAAGGAAAATCAGTGCACAGAATAATTTTTTAGTAACAGTTTTGTTTTTGTTTTGTTTTGTTTCTAGATTTATTTATTTGAAAGATATATATATATATATATATATATATATATATATATATACAGGGAGGGGGAGGGAGAGGTCTTCCATCCTCTGGTTCACTCTCCAGATGGCCACAATGGCCAGAGCTGAGCTGATCTAGAGCCAGGAGATTCTTTCAGGTCTCCCACGGGGATGCAGGGGTTCAAGCCATCCTCTGCTGCTTTCCCAGGCACATTAGCAGGGAGTTGGATTGGAAGTGGAGCAGCCAAGATTCAAACTCTTGCCCATATGGGATGCCGGCACTGCAGGCTGGGGCTTTAATTCTGCTGCACCACAGCACCAGCCCCATTTTTTTTTTAAACATTAATTTATTTATTTACTTATTTGAAAGGCAGAGTTGGGGGAGGCAGGGGGGCCAAAAACGGAGAGAGACCTTCTATCTGCTGGTTCATTCCCCAAATGGCTGCAAGGGCGAGAATTAGGCCAGTTCCAAAGACAGGAGCACTTGGGCCATCCTCCACCACCTTTCCAGGCACATTATCAGGGATTGGAACAGGAGCATCTGGGACTTGAACTGGTACCCATATGGGATGTTGGTGTCACGGGTGGTGTCTTTACCTATTATGTCAAAGCACCAGCCCCAACAATGTATTTTCTTAAGCTGGAACTCGAACTGGTGCCTATATGGGATGCCAGCATTGCAAGCAGCAGCTTAAACTGCCAGCCCCCAGAAATAGATTTTATTTTTAAAGGAGCTTTAAGCTCACAGCAAAATTGAGTGGAAGGTATAGCAATTTCCCATGCATCCTTTGCCCCCACAACCTCCTCTATGATCAAAATCCCTCATTTGTGTTACAGTCATTTAACCTATTTTGACATACCATTATCACCTGAAGTGCATAGTGTCCAACAGATGTCATTTGTACTCTTGTACAGTCTATGAACTTTATTCTGTTTATCAGATTCTTTTGAGTTGTAAGGAACTGAAATGGGCATTGTCATAAAAAAATTAAAGGGAATATTTTGAACATCTTAAATAGTAATTTCAAATAACTTCTGTATTTTAAAAATTGGGCACTTATCTATTGAATTTTCTTTGAATTGACATTCTCTTGTGACATCAAGTGTGGGATATTAGATATAAAAGATTTTTTTTAAAGATTTATTTATTTATTTGAAAGAGTTAGAGGAGAGGCAGAGAGAGAGAGAGAGAGAGAGAAAATCTTCCATCTGATGGTTCACTCCCCAATTGGCCGTAATGGCCAGAGCTGTGCTGATCTGAAGCCAGGAGCCAGGAGCTTCTTCTGGGTCTCCCATGCGGGTGCAGGGGCCCAAGGACTTGGGCTATCTTCTACTGCTTTCCCAGGCCATAGCAGAGAGCTGGATCAGAAGAGGAGCAGCTGGGACTAGAACTGGCACCCATATGGGATGCTGGCACTTCAGGGCGTTAACCCACTGCGCCACAGTGTCAGCCCCCCCATAAAAGATTTTTTTTAAAAACTTTTATTCAAGATAGAGGAAGAGAGAGCAGAGGTTCCCATCCACTGACTCACCCTGTAAATGCCTCTGGTGGGGCAGGAGGGGAGGTTGAAGCCATAGCCAGGAACGAAATCTGGTCTCCAATGAAGGTTGTAAAATCTCAACCACTTGCATCAGCACCACTCCTTCCTCGGGTCTCCAACTACAGGAAGCTGGAGTCAAGAGTTGGTGCAAGGTATCCAACCTGGGTATTCTGAGGTAGAACTTGGATGTCTGAACCTGTATCTGAACTGTTAGATCAGATGCCTGTCCCAAGTTTTGATTTCTTTGAATTCTTAACACAGAGTTGTATGTTTTTATTTATTATGAAGTAAAGAATGATTGAGAAGAAATGTTATATAGGATAACAATGCCTTGCTTGTTCATCTTAAAACATGAAATTAACAGTGTCTTCTTTCTTCAGGGAAAAAAATCTTTGAAGTTAACCCAGGAAGCAAGAGGAAATTAAACATTTAAGACATATTAATTTTTTTTAACTGATGACAAGATATGTCTACAATAAAATGTTACCCATTAGTCCTCCCCCTACATTTTAAAAAAATTTATTTATTTATATGTATGGCAGAGCATCAGAGGAAGAAGGCAAGATCTTCCATCTGCTGGTTTACTTCCCAGATGGCTGCAACAGCCATTCGAGGCCAGGCCAAAGCCAGGACTCCATCCTGGTCTCCCATTTGGGTGGCAGGAGCCCAATCATTTGAATCATCTGCTGCCTTCCCAGGTATGTTAGTGGGAAGCTGAATTGGAAGTGGAGCACCTGGGACTCCCAGCACTCCAATATGGGATGCCAGCCTCACAAGCTTTGATTTAGCTCACCATGCCACAATGCTGCCCCTTTGTTTTTTGTTTTTGTTGTTTTTTTTTAAATCTGTTTATTTTCTCAGTGTTGAGGGGCTTTTGTGGAAGTATCAGGATATAATAATATGTAATACTCAGTTCTGGAATTACACAGTCCTGGACTAGAATCCCAGCTGTGCACTCATTTGCTCTGTGACCATGGCAAATTGTTTTCTGAATCTCTGTTTCCTTAGCTGTGGTTGGAAAATAAAAATAATACAGATGAGGCTAGCACTGTGGTGTAGCAGGTAAAGCTGCTGCCTGCAGTGCCGTCATCCCACATGGGTGCTGATTCAGGTCCTGGCTTCTCCATTTCCAATCCAGATCTCTGCTATGGCCTGGGAAAGCAGTAGAAGATGGCCCAAGTTCTTGGGCTCCTCAGCCTTGTGGGAGACTTGGAAGAAGCTCCTGGGTCTTGGCTTCAGATCAGACCAGCTCTGGCCTTCGCAGCCATTTGGGAGTGAACCAGTGGATAGAAGATATCTCTCTCCCCCTCTCTCACTCTTTCCCCCTCTCACTCTTTCCGTCTTTCCCTCTCTCCTCCCCTATCTCTCCCCACCAATCTCTCGTATCAAATAAATAAATCTTAAAAAAAAAAAAATACAGGCTTCTGTCTTCCCAGAATTGTGAGGATTGTTATTTTATGTTAAAGCATCTTATGAATCATAACTAATATTTATTGGCATTGTTAGTCATGAGCTGTGTTCTAAAATGCTGCCAATATAATTTATTTTCTGGTGAATATTGCTTGTGTAAATACTATGAACTTTTATCTATTTTTTATTTTTTTAAGGATTTATTTATTTATTTGAGTTGGAGAGGGAGAGGGAGAGACAGAGAAATCTTCCATCCACTGGTTAACTCCTCAAATGGCCACAACTGCCGAAACTGGGCTGGTCTGAACCCAGGAACCAGTAGCTTCCTCCAGGTCTTCCATGTAGGTTTAGGGGTCCAAGTTCTTGGACCATTCTCTGCTGCCTTCCTAGGCATATTAGCAGGGAGAAAGATCAGAAATGGAGCAGCCAGGACCCAAACTGCTGCCCATATGGGATGCCTGGCATCATGAGCGGCGGCCTTACCCACCAAGCCACAAGGCTGGCCCTCTCAACTTCTTTTTAAGGGTTAGCTGTACAAAAGAGTATATTGTTTTGTTATGAATGATTTATTTGATTCTTGGGAGTCAGAGGTAAGAGATGGAAGGAACTTGGGAGATTTTTCACTTTATCTCTCTGATTTTTTTTTTTTTTTTTTAGACAGGCAGAGTTAGACAGTGAGAGAGAGACAGAGAGAAAGGTCTTCCTTCTGTTGGTTCACCCCCTAAATGGCCACTATGGCCAGCGCGCTGCACCTATCCGAAGCCAGGAGCCAGGTACTTCCTCCTGGTCTCCCATGCAGGTGCAGGGCCCAAGCACTTGGGCCATCCTCCACTGCCTTCCCGGGCCGCAGCAGAGAGCTGGCCTGGAAGAGGAGCAACCGGGACAGAATCCAGTGCCCCGACTGGGACTAGAACCCGGGGTGCCAGCGCCGCAGGCAGAGGATTAGCCTAGTGAACCGCAGCACCGGCCTCTCTCTCTCTGATTTATAATATGTATCTATTGTGCTTCTCATAGATTATCTTCCAAGGGTCTGTGAATACCAGGTGTATTTGTACTTTTCTGAAGCAAAGACCTGTAACTTTCAACAGATACTAACAGAGATTCATAATCCTCCTTTCCCCAAGGCTTGTAAGAACCACTAGCTTCAATTATTTAGGGGTTTCTAGAAATTTTGCATGTTTTTACAGCTTTTTATTTATTTGAAAGGCAGAAAGATTGATTTTCCACCAGTTGGTTCACTGACCAAAGCCTGCAACAGCTGGAACTAAATCCAGGTTTTTCATATAAGTGGCAGGGACCTCAATTTTTTTAAGATTTATTATTTGAAAGGCAGAGTTAGAGAGAGAGAGAGAGAGAAAGAGAGAGAGAGAGATCTTCCATCTGCTGGTGCATTCCCCAAATGACCGCAATGGAAGGTGCTGGGCCAGTTAGTAGTTTCATATAGGTCTCCCATGTGGGTATAGGGGCCAAGTACTTGGGTCTTTTTCCCAAGTACATTCACAGGGAACTGAATTGAAAGTGGAACAGCCTGGACTCAGCTGACACCATATGGGTCATTATACTGCATCTTTTTTTTTTCTTATGCAGCCGATTATTTCACTTTAATAATCAAAGTCTGGGGCCCACACTGTGGCATGGTAGGCTAAGCTTTTGCCTGCAGTACCAGCATCCCATATGGGTGCCGGTTCTAGTCCCGGCTGCTGCTCTTCCCATCTAGCTTTCTGCTTGTGGCCTGGAAAAGCAGTGGAGGATGGCCTAAGTACTTGGGCACCTGTACCCATGTGGGAGACCCAGAGGAAGCTCCTGGCTCCTGGCTTCAGATTGGCCCAGCTCCAGCCATTGCAGTCATTTGAGGAGTGACTTTTCTCTCTCTCCTTCCGTCTGTAACTCCATCTCAACAACAACAACAAAAATCAAGTCTGACTTAATTTAATTGTGTATTGAAAACAAAGGTGAACTATCTCAGCTAAGATTTTACCCATGGGAATGCTTTTGGTTTTATGAAGATTAGTGGTTTATTTTTCAATGCTTTGTTTAAATTCAGTATACATACCCCAGAATGCACATAAATGTAAAGATAAATGAGTTTTTGTCCTGTGAGCATGCTCATCACCAACACCAAAATTAAGAATAAAGCATTACTAGAACTATGAGTCCTCACTATGTGCTCCTCTCTTTTTTTTTTTCAATGTGAGAAAGAACATTATTTTGTCATTTACATTGTAGAATTCAGTGAAGCAATATTTATAACTAAATACCAACTGATATGACAGCCACATGATTTTTATACTGTATGTAATAACTTCCACAAATAAGAGAAAATGTGATTTTTGTCTTTCTGAGTCTGGCTTATTTAACTTAGCATAATGATCTCCAGTTGGAAGTATTTTGTTGCATATGTCAGGATTTAGGGGGCTGGCATAGTGGCATAGCAGATAAAAGCAATGCTAACAGCCAATATGGGCTCTGGTTCATGTCCTGGCTGCTCCACTTCCAATTCAGCTCCCTGCTAATGTCCTGGGAAAGCAGCTGAAGATGGCTCAAGTGTTTGGGCCCCTGCCACCCAGATGGGAGACCTAGAAGAAGCTCCTGGCTTCTGCCTGGCCCAGCCCTGGCCATTGCTGTTCTTTGGGGACTTGAACCAGCTGATGGAAGATCTATCTCTGCCTCTCTCTCCATAACTCTGACTTTCAAATAAATAAGTAAATCTTAAAAAATTAGAAAGTCAAAATGTCATTCTTTTTTAATGGTTGAGTAATATTCTGTTGTGTTTGTATACCACATATTTTTATATAGGTATCAGTTGATGGATATCTAGGTTGATTCATATCTTAGCTATTGTGAATTGAGCAGCTATAAAACTGGGAGTGCAATTATCTCTTTCATATGCTGATTTCATTTGCTTTGGAACTATTCCCAGGAGTGGGATACCTGGGTCATGTGGTAGATCTATTTTTTAGTTTTCTGAATCTTCATGCTGTTTTCCATAATGGTTGTACCAATTTGCAAAGCCACCAAAGGTTTTTGCACAACCTTTTTCTGAATAATCTTGCCAGCATTTGTTATTTTTTGATATTTGGATAATAGCTAATTTTTTAAAGATTTATTTATTTATTTGAAAATTAGAGATAGAGGCAGAGAGAGAGACAGATAGAGAGATATGGATGTTTAATCTGCTGGTTTACTATACCAGATGGCCACAACAGCTGGGGCTAGGCCAAGCCTAAGGCAGGAGCCAGGAGCTTCTTCCAGGTCTCCAAAGTGGGTGCAGGGATCCAAGTACTTAGGCAGTCTTCTGCTGCTTTCCCAGGAGTATTAGCAGGGAGCTGAATCGGAAGTGGAACAACCAGGACTCAAACTGCTGGCTGCAGTGCCAGTCCTGGATAATAGTCATTCTAAGTGGAGTGACATGATAGCTGCTTTTTATTTTTATTTCATTTCCCTGATGGCTAGTGATCATTTTTTAAAGATTTATTTTTAAAGATTTATTTGAAAGGCAGAGTTTGAGAGAGAGGAGGAGAGACAGAGAGAAAGAGAGAGAAATATCTTCCCAAATGGCTGCAAAAGCCAGGGCTAGGCAGTGGCAGAGCAGGGGACCGCAGCTTCTTCCAGCTCTCCCACGGGGATGCAGGGGCCCAAGTACTTGTTCCATTTTTCCACTGCTTTCCTAGGCACATTAGCAGGGAGCTGGATCAGAAGTGGAGCAGCCGGGGCTGAACCAGTTCTCATATGGGATGCTCAGGCTGCAGATGGCAGATTTACCTTCTATGCCACAGAACCAACACCTGCCCATTTCTTTTCTTTCTTTGTCTTTTATTTATGTAAAAGGAGCAAATTTAATGTATTCCATATGTACAGTTTTAAGAGCATAGTGATACTTCCCATCTATCCTCCCTTCCTCCATCCCTCCAATCCTGTTTCTTCCATTGTCCTTCCTTCTTTTGTTTTATTTTTATAATGACATAAACCCAGTTTTCTTTGTAATGACAAGCTTAAATCTCCATTAGAAAAAAGGATTCAACAAGTAGTAAGCAGAAAAATCGCTGTTGCTCAAGAGTATAGACAAGGGCTATAAACAATTATCAAACTTCAGAATGTCAATTTCTTTGATATACATTACTTTTTTTTGGTGCTCTGTATGTCAGTTACCACAAATCAGGGAAAACATATGATGTTTGTTTTTTTGGGGACTGGCATATTTCACTAATATAATGGTCTCCAGTTGCATCTGTTATGTTGTGAAAGACAGGATTTTCATTCTTTTTTTTTAAACCTGAAGAGTATTCTATTGTGTATATATACCAGTTTCTTCATCCAGTATCAGTTGATGGACATCTGGGTTGATTCCATATCTTAGCTATTGTGAGTTGAGCTCCTGTAAACATGGGGGTACAGATAGCTCTTTCATATGCTGATTTCATTTCTTTTGGGTAAATTCCCAGGAGTGGAATGGCTGGATCATATGGTAGGTCTATTTTCAGATTTCTGAGGAATCTCCACACTGTCTTCCCTCATGGTTGCCCTAATTTACATTCCCACATCATCACCAGCACTTTTTGTTTATTTTTGTTTTTGGATGATAGTTTTACTGTGGTGAGGTGAAACCTCATTGTGGCTTTAATTTGCATTTCCCTGATGGCTAGTCATCCAAAGCATCTGTTGGCCATTGGTATTTCCTCCTTTGAAAAAATACCTGTTCATATCCTTAGCCCATTTCTTAACTGGATTGCTTATTTTATTGTTGTTTAGTTTCTTGAGCTCTGTTTATATCCTAGATATTAGACCTGTATCAAATGTATAATTTGTGAATATTTTCTCCCCTTCTATCAGTTACCTCTTCACTTTGTCGAGTGCTTCCTTTGCAGTGCAGAAGCCTCGTAGCCTGATATAATCATTTTTGTCTTTTTTTTGCATTTATTGTCTTGTTTTATACTTTTGCATACAGAGATCCAATTTTCCCAACACTATTTGTTGAAGAGACTCTCTTTTCTCCAGGGAGTGATTTTAGCGCCTGTCTCAAAGATAGTTGGTTGTAGTTACCTGTATTAATTTCTAGGGTCTCTGGTCTGTTCCATTGGTTGACATGTGTATTATGCCAGTAAAAAGCTGTTTTGATTGTAGCTGCTCTGTAGTATGTCTTTAAATCTAGTATTGTGATGCTTCCAGCTTTATTTTTATTTTTTAGCATTTCTTTAGTTATTCTAGGTCTCGTGATTCCATATGAATTTTAGGATCATTTTTTTTCTAGATCTGAGAACATCATTGGTGTTTTGATTGGGATTGCACTCAATCTGTAAATTGCTTTGGGTGGTATGTATATTTTGAGAATATTCTTCCAACCCATGATCTTTCTTTTTTATTTTTTTTTAACTTTTATTTAATGAATATAAATTTCCAATGTACAGCTTATGGATTACAGTGGCTTCCCCGTCCCATAACATCCCTCCCACCCACAACCCTCCCCTCTCCCGCTCCCTCTCCCCTTCCATTCACATCAAGATTCATTTTCTTTCTTCTTCTTCTTCTTTTTTTGAAACAGGCAGAGTGGGTAGTGAGAGAGAGAGAGACAGAGAGAAAGGTCTTCCTTTTTGCCGTTGGTTCACCCTCCAATGGCCGCTGCGGCCGTCGCATCTCGCTGATCCGAAGCCAGGAGCCAGGTGCTTCTCCTGATCTCCCACGCAGGTGCAGGGCCCAAGGACTTGGGCCATCCTCCACTGCCTTCCTGGGCCATAGCAGAGAGCTGGCCTGGAAGAGGGGCAACCGTGATAGAATCCGGCGCCCCAACCAGGACTAGAGCCTGGTGTGCCGGCGCTGCAAGGTGGAGGATTAGCCTGTTAAGCCACGGCGCCGGCCAAGATTCATTTTCAATTCTCTTTATATACAGAAGATCAATTTAGTATATATTAAGATTTCAACAGTTTGCACCCACATAGAAACACAAAGTGAAACATACTGTTTGAGTATTAGTTATAGCATTAAATCACAATGTACAGCACATTAAGGACAGAGTTCCCACATGAGGTTCAAGTGCACAGTGACTCCTGTTGTTGACCCAACAAATTGACACTCTAGTTTATGGCACCAGTAACCACCCTAGGCTGTCGTCATGAGTTGCCAAGGCTGTGGAAGCCTTCCAAGTTCGCCGACTCTGATCATATTTAGACAAGGTCATAAAAGACAGGGTGAGGATAGTAACCAGTGATCCTAAGAGTGGCATGAACCAGGTCTGAACAATTATACAGCATTAAGTGGGGAAGAGGACCATCAGTACACACAGGTTGGGAGTAGAGCCATTGGTGGTAGAGTAGAGGTTATGATTACAAAGGAATGAGGCCCAAGTGCGCTAGACAGGGTCTAGAACAAAGGACAGAGTCATTATTAGAGGAGCTAAGAAAGGTTCTGTCTCAGCTACAATTAAGTTTTCTGATTGAGAGGCAAATAGAACCTGACAGAAGGGACTTGATAATAATCTGTTGGGCTTTAGGCCTTGTAAGTTAAGAGGCCCAGACCTATCTATCTCTTCACATGGAGTTCATCCTAAGGGAGGTGTGAACCTCCTAGGGGAAGGCACTCTGTTGACTTTCATTACTTGGCTGGCCTGGGAGGAGAGCTGGCCAGGTAAAGGCAGGGGGCATCTCTAACAAGAAATTTACAGTTCTGCCTGCAATGTTGCTGACCCTACTTGGCCGTCCCCTCAGCTGCAGTGGTCACTTTGGAAGTTGGGCTGAGTGAAGGGCTTTTCAGCTTAGAGCCAATAAGATCTGTGGCTCTGACCTGGGCATCCTTCGACTCCAGGGCAGGTCCATTTCCAGTGATCCAACTCTTGGCAGAGCTGCCAGGGCTCTTCACAAGCTGACTTCTGCTGAAGCCCAGGCTTACCACATTGAAAGCCACTGCAGTGGACTGGCCTGATGGGTCTCCTTGAGGGCAGATCACTGTACAGATCAGCCATTAATAGGCCTGCCACCCATTGCTTCTGATGCCTAGCTTTCTTTTCCTTCTGGTTTTTGTTAAAGCAGACCAGAGGATGCAAGTCAAGGGAGTGCCCAAGTCCCATCTCTAATCTTCGGTGGCCTGAACTACAAGTCTATAGTCACAGGCATGTTCTGTAGTAGTTTTTCTAAGGTAGACAATGCCCATGAGGAAAATTATATTCTCACTTAAAAAGTTTCTTTCCCTTTGGTCTGAAAGGGAGGTTTTTTCTACTTACTGTTTACTTCGCTGATGGTGAAGTAAATCTAGCTATGAGATTATAATTTAAGCTCTTATTTTGGCTATGCTATTACAGAAAAATGTTAGCCATCTCTTTTATAAGGTCTAAAGATTAAATTGTGCGTCCTACAGATTCCTTCATTGTAGAATTAGTTTCCTACCTTGAAGAGAATAGAGAAATGAAAGAACAAGTTAGGCTTAGAATAGAGAAATGAGGGAGCAAGTCCTAGATCACTTGCTGACAATAATAATATTACATGAATACTTAGCAAACAGTTTCAACCATTAGATAACAACTTAAGAAAACATTTACCAGAAGGTCCAATGCCTTCTATAGATTTTAAGAATCATGTATTTGAAAACACCTCTTAAATATCTAACATGGTGTAGTTTGTTTAACCAGTAAACTTAAGCACAACCATATAAAATGTTTTTAGTTTCTTTCTACCAACAAGTATAAAACATATGATGCAGAGATTCAGGTCACACGAATTAAAATGTATCTTTGATTAATTTTAGCAGCTTAAATTTATGGACAATCTTATCTATAAGCCAATTAAAATAAAATTCTTAATAAAATTTTCCCATGTGGACATACAATATGTACACACATAAAACATAACATAATAGACCAATATAGCAATTTTAATAATAGCTTTAAAAATCTTTAACTCTTTTTGTAGATTGCCAATTGATTTGAATTGCTTTTTGTTTTTAGTAACCTCAGTTAACCATACTTTCTCTCAGTTGGTACTGTTAATACATTATTGGCTTCATCTGTTTACAGAGCCATCCCAAAGTACTGAATACAATAGAAGTGGCTGGAAAAAGTCCATAGGAACCTATAGGAGGACAGCTAAACACAGAACCAACAATGCTTTAGTTTTATGAGCAGCAAATCATATATAACTGTGGATGACAAAAGACTTTAAGTTGCCATGTTTAAAATTATAAACTCATCAACCAACAAGAGGCACTTGCTTACTTCACAGTATTTTTGAAAGCACCTGTAGGATTTTACAAGTATTTAACCCTTTAGGCCTCTGGGGCTTTCTCATTAAGATAACTATCATGTCTAGTAACACAAGATCACTAGACTTTTTAATTCTCAAACATTTGTATTAATAGCATTTTCCATTATAGAAACTTAAAGTCTGGTACCACATCACATCTTGACAGTCCTTCTAATATACTCCAAATAGACTGATTAGTTGGTGTCTCTATAAGATGAGAGACATAGGTCCTTCGATTTTTTCAGTTGGGCCCAAACTGGAAAAACCAAAGTCCAGGATTTACTGGAAATTTTAGAGTCCAGATTGTTTGAAACTTTGATTTTTTGAATGCCTGTCAAGAATGCTAAGAAGGCTCAAAATCCAAAATATCTGGTTGAAATAAGATTCCTTAAAATCATGACATAACATAGACCAAATTTGATTATTGTTACAAGGTGATTATTCAAATCTTTGAAAATAAGCACATATTTAAATAACCCATAGCTCTTAATAAAAATTCAGCTGTTTTTGAACAATTAGAATTTAACAGACATCAAGAGAACATAATAGATTACTTTAACACATTGCTTTAACAGAGCATCAGAGTTTAATTCTATGTCAAAGAGAAATTGAGCTTCCTGTGATCTTTTGCTGTGAGGTTTCCTTCCTTTACCTTCTTTCATATTGATGACCATGTTTCTGTGTTTCTGTGTGTAACGCATCTTTTGCAGGGCAGGACGAGTGGCAACAAATTCTTTCAATTTCTGTTTGCTATGAAAAGTCTTTATTTCACCTTCATTCACAAATGAGAGCTTTGCAGGATATAATATTCTGGGCTGGCAGTTTTTCTCTCTTAGTACCTGGGCTGTGTCTCGCCATTCCCTTCTAGCTTGTAGGGTTTCTGATGAGAAGTCTGCTGTGAGTCTAATTGGAGATCCTCTGAGAGTAATCTGATGTTTCTCTCTTGCACATTTTAGGATCTTTTCTTTATGTTTCACTGTGGTGAGTTTGATTACAACATGTCGTGGTGAGGATCTCTTTTGGTCATGTTTATTAGGGGTTCTATAAGCTTCCTGTACTAAGATGTCTCTGTCCTTCTCCAAACCTGGGAAATTTTCTGCTAGTATCTCACTGAAAAGGCCTTCTAATCCTTTCTCCCTCTCCATGCCTTCAGGAACTCCTAGAACCCGAATATTAGGTTTTTTAATAGTATCCTGTAGATTCCCGACAATATTTTTTAGATTTCTAATTTCCTCTTCTTTTCTTTGGTTTGTCTGTTTCCTTTCCTGTTCTCTGTCTTCTAAGTTCGATATTCTCTCTTCTGCTTCGCCCATTCTGTTTTTAAGGCTCTCTAATGTGTTTGTCATTTGATCTATTGAATTCTTCATTTCATTATGATTTCTCGTCACTATCACAGTTTCCTGTTCTACTAGTTGTTTCATTTCATTTTGATTCCTCCTTAATATTTCATTTTCATGAGAGAGATTTTCTATCTTGTCCATTAAGGATTTCTGTAGTTCAAGAATTTGTTTTTGAGAACTTCTTAATGTTCTTATCAATTTTTTGAGATCCGCTTCTTGCATTTCTTCGATCTCATCATCTTCATAATCTTGAATTGGGGTGTCTTTTTCATTTGGGGGCGTCATAGTTTCTTCCTTGTTCTTGTTACCTTGGTTTTTGCGTTTGTTTGGCATGTTGGAGATATTTGATTTCTTCACTGTGGTGTTTTTTCTTGTTATACTATGGCTCTAGATTAAGTGGACTGTCTGCTTTCAATTGAGCCTTAGGGGCTTGATGGGTGTGGCCTGAGAGCTCTGTTTGGTTCCTCAGGGTTGAGGGTGTGCCAAAGGTGACACTCCCAGGTTAGGTGTGGTAAATCTCTCTTTCTTTCATTCTTTTTTTTTTTTTTTTAATTCAAAAGGGAAGTAATTCCACACAGCTGAACAGAATTGGAGGTAGTTAGCAGGCGAATGACATACCCACAGGAGCCAGAGATCAGAAGCTCTTTCCCAAGGACCACACAGGGAATCTCTGCTGCCCTCAGTGTGGGCTCCAATTCTCCTGCAGTCTCCCACTGGGTTGCCAAGTTAGATCCTAATCTCCTGTTATTTCACCCCCCTCAGAATCAGGTTTTTCTGCTAGGCTGAGGGCCGGTGCAGACCTGAGATCGCCCTGCTTATGATGTATGTCCAAAATGGCGCCTGCTCTTTGTCTTGCTCGCCTTTGAGGGGTGAGCGGAGAGAGAGAAACTCGTATCCGTGTCGGTCACTTTTTTTTTTTTCCTCTCTCTCTTCTAGTTGGCCTGGTGAACTTTTCCCCACGGAGTTTCAAGCCTCATTCCCTCTAGTCTCCTCTTTCTGCTTGCCCGTTGGTGTCTCTGGCTATTGAGGTTCGGCTCACCTCACCTTCCAGCACTGGTATGTTGAGTCTGCCGCTGGTGTCCTGAACTTGGGCTCCCACGCTCTCCACGCAGGTCCACTGTGAATCACTAGTTCCAGAAGAGTTTCCTCTGCTGTTTCTTCCCCTACTCTTCCTTGAACCTGCAGTATCTCCACTTTTATTAAACTGTCTCTTCCTGGACTATCAGTGTGCTCCCTTCCTATTCCGCCATCTTGCCCTGGTTCTTTTGTGTGTGTGTGTGTGTGTGTGATTTATTTATTTCCTCAATGTTTTGTAATTTTCATTTTAGAAATCTTTCACATCATTCGTTAAATTTATCCCAAGGTAAGGTACTTAAATTTTTTTGTAGCTATTGTGAATGGGACTGATCTTACAAGTTCTTTCCCAGCCATGGTATTATTTATGTATACAAAGATAATTTTTTTTTTTTCGACAGGCAGAGTGGACAGTGAGAGAGACAGAGAGAAAGGTCTTCCTTTTCTGTTGGTTCACCCCTCAGTGGCTGCTGCAGCCGGCGCACCGCGCTGATCCAAAGCCAGGAGCGCGGTGCCTCCTCCTGGTCTCCCATGCAGGTGCAGAGCCCAAGGACCTGGGCCATCCTCCACTGCCTTCCCGGGCCACAGCAGAGAGCTGGACTGGAAGAGGAGCAACCGGGACAGAATCCCCGACCAGTACTAGAACCTGGTGTGCTGGCGCCACAGGCGGAGGATTAGCCTGTTGAGCCGTGGCACCAGCCACAAAGACTATTTTTTAAAGATTTATTTATTTATTTATTTATTTGAAAATTAGAGTTAAACAGAGAGAAGGAGAAGCAGAAAGAGAGAGGTCTTCCATCTGCTGGTTTACTCCCCAGTTAGCCGCAATGACTGGATCTGAGCTGATCCAAAGCCAGGAGCTTCTTCCCAGTTTCCCACACAGGTACAGGGGCCCAAGGCCTTGGGTCATCTTCTACTGCTTTCCAAGGCCGTAGCAGAGAGCGGGATCGGAAGTGGAGCAGCCAGGACTCGAACTGGCACCCATATGGGATGCCAGCACTGCAGGCAGCAGCCTACCCGCTATGCCACAGCACTGGTCCCAAAGCTGTTGATTTTTGTATGTTGATTTTATATCCTACAGCTTTACCAAACTCTCTTACGAGTCCCAATAATCTCTTAGTGGAGTCTTTTCGTTCTCCTGTGGAGAGGATCATATCATCTGAAAATAGAGCTAATTTGACTTCTTCCTTTCCCATTTGTATCCCTTTGATTTCTTTTTCTTGTCTAATGCTTCCCTCATGGGTGACCTGTATTTAGTTCTGGTTCCCAGCTTTGTCCGTGGCCATTGCAAGCATTTGGGGAGTGAACCAGTAGATGAGAATGCTCTGTACCTCTCTCTCTTCTGTATCTTTGCCTCTCAAATAAATAAAGTTGAAAAAATGCAGACATGTATTATCTCACATTTTCTGTAGGTCAGGAGTCTGGACACAGTTTAATTGGTCTTTTGGTTAGGATCTCATAAGGCAGCAATATAGGTGTTGACCAGGTTGCATTCTTAATATGAGGTTCAATTGTGGGGAAATCTGCTTCTACTCTTATTTGAATCATTGGCAGGGTTTTTTATTTTCCTGGAGCTCAATAAAGGTATTTGAAAAAGTTCATGGAAGATATATAATTTTTAAAGAAAAATATTTATTTATTTGAAAGGGGGAGTTACAGAGAGAGGAAGGCAGGGAGAGATCTTCCATCCACTGGTTCATTCTCCAAATGGCTGCAATGGTCAGGGCTGGTCCAGGTTGAAGCCAGGAGCTTCATTCTGGTCTCTTACGTGAGTGGTAGGGGCCTAAGTACTTGTGCTATCTTCTGCTGCCTTTCCCAAGCCATTAGCAGGGAGCTGGGTTGGAAATAGAGCAGCCGGGACATAAACTGGCTCCCATGTGGGATGCTGACCCTGCAGACAGTGGCTTAACCCACTATGCCATAGCACTGTCCCCAGAAAATACATAGTATTATAAAAGCTATTTGTAGATTGCACAAAAATACACTTAGGTTTTTAACTCTGGTTTTCCACAAACTTCCTGAAGTACCTTCATCTGACTATGAGCCTTTGCTTTTTACTGACTATGAGGTATAGACCTTCAGGTCCTAGGAGCTGCATGTAGTTCTCTGTGATATGGCTGTTCTGCAGTAGTTTGTTCTTCAAGGTCTGCACAGTAGCCTCTCTTTGCAATGTGCTCACTCAGTGTTAAGCAACCTAATCAAATGAGTGGTGTCTCACTGTCTTCCCAAGTTCTTGTGATTAGAGGCAAGTCACAGGTTCTACCCACACATAAAGAGATTATATGAGGACCTGACTTGTTGGCGGTTAGTGTTGTGTGTGTCTGCCACAGAAACTTTAACAAGATATTAATAGCCATAATTTGTAGTCTTATGTTGTCATTTTGGTTCCTGTCAGAAGCTGAAAGTGATGAGATTCACAAGAACCTAACTCAGCTAATATTCTGGCTAAGGTGTCTATAATTTTCCGAAATTTCATAATAAGTATGGCTTTCTATGCAAATTTTTGCAAAATGGCTTATAATTTTATAAACACTTGTAAATCCATTATTGCATTTGATGTAATTCTTAGTATAAGGTAGATAGGTATCCCTGTTGATAGATGAAATGGAAGGTTGGTAAAGCCTTAAAAAACATTCTTACAGCCAATAAATAGTAGAATAGATGTTTTTACTTAAAAAAAAATCTATGTTCCAGTCTCTGTAATTTTTTTTAAGATTTATTTATTCATTTATTTGAGAGATAGTGTTATAGACAGAGAGAGGGAGAGACAGAAAGGTCTTCCATCGGTGGTTCACTCCTCAAATGATTGCAGTGGCTGAGGCTGGGCTGATTCGAAGCTGGGAGCCAGAGGCTTCTTCCAGATCTCCCACGTAGTTGCAGGGGCTCAAGCACTTGGGCCGTCTTCCACTGCTTTCCCAGGCCATAGCAGAGAGCTAGATTGGAAAAGGGACATGAACAGGTACCCATATGGGATACTGGCACCAAAGGTGGAGGCTTAGCGCACTATACCACAGCGCCAACCCCTGTTTTTGTTTTTTCAAGATTTATTCATTTATTTGAAAGTCAGAGTCGCAGAGAGAGAGAGAGATCTTCCATCTGCTGGTTCACCCTTAGATGGCCACAATGACCAAGGATGGGCCAGGCCGAAGCCAGGAGCCAGGAGCTCCTTCCAGGTCTTCAACATGGGTAGCAGGGGCTCAAATACTTGGGCCATCTTCTGTTGCTTTTCTGAGACCAGTAGCAGGGAGCTGGATTGGAAGTGGAGCAGCCAGGACAGGAACCAATGCCTATATGGGATGCCTGCATTGCAGGCAGTGACTTTACTCCCTGTGCTGTTTATTTGTACCACAAAACTCTTCATGGTATGGACATTCATCAGATATGCTTTGATAATGAAATTAACTGGTTTTACATGTAAATATGAATAGACTGTGAAAATACAGACAAAAGGAGATCTTTTTAACAATTCAGCAATTCCTATGCCTAGTAGTATAATTTTTGTATCCTCAAAATATTCCTGTTAGTGATATCTCTATTTCACAGTAGAGATAACTGAGGTTTGAGCAGGTTGTCATTTGACTAAAGTAATACAGTTGCTAAGTGGTAGAACCATGATCTGACTTTTTAATCTAGGATGAAAGTAACTCAGTTGAAATAACCTTATGTTTTTTCCTTACATAGTTGGGTAAAGTCTCTGAACTTAGGATTTATGGCTCATAGCTCTCTTTCTGAAACTAATGCATTCTGCATCATAAAAATCATATACTACTGAGTTCTCAATGGAATTTAAGAGTTCCTGTACTGAGACACAATAATCAGTTGAAGTGAATTATGTGATATATAACATAAGAACTAGTTATTCTTTTTCCAATATTAAATAGTAAACTTTTCTTCAGTAAAATAGATGTGGTTATTTTACATATGTAGTATTAATTTATAGTTATTTACAGTAAAATTTATTTTTCTTTTGGTTTGTCTTTGTGTTGTGTTGTATTTTTTCCAGTATCGGCAAACTGTACAGTGCCAGTTGTGTAGATTTTGAAAAATGTCTGAAGTTTAGTGGTTGCATCTACCTCCTACCTGGTCTCCATCTTTTAAGAAAGAATAAATGTGATGTCCGAGGAAAGAGCTACATTTAAAAAGAGTCTTGCAAATGGCTTCAGAATCTGTGAATGGAAAGCAAGCAAGGAATCACTTCACAAAGGGAAAAAAGCAACAGCAGCAGCAGATAAAGAACAGATCTTCAGTTGGTGATGGTGATGGAGAAGACTCCTTTATTTTTGAAGCAAATGAAGCTTGGAAAGATTTTCATGGCTCTCTTCTTCGATTTTATGAAAATGGAGAACTTTGTGATGTCACACTAAAGGTTAGACTACATTTTTTTCTTACTTTCCCCAAGTTCTGCGTATTATAATAAATGAAGATTCCTATAACCATACAGGCAAATTTTTGGTGATACACTTATTTGTAAGAATGGTCTTAGTCTTAATCCTTTTTTATTGAAGGGGAAGGAACTTAGGGAAGGGTAAATGAAGAAAAGTTAGCTAAGATAAAATTACTGATTTAATATTGACGTTCTTTATTTCTTAATTGTAACAATTCTAGAACTGCAGGACAACAAATAGGTATGATTAGTTAAATTATTGTTACCACTGCTGAAATAAACTTTTAACTTGTGAATGAAAAAGTCTTGATGTATTTCCTTACCAGAGCTTAAAAGTCAGGAATTCTTGGTCATTTACTTATGTGCAGATTTTACTGTTGTGTCCCAGTTTTGGTAGTCGCTACATCATTGCTATCATTTTTTTTAAAAGGATGTATTTATTTCTTTTGAAAGAATTATAGAAAAAGGGAAAGTAGATATATTTATTTCTTTTGAAAGAAATAAATACAGGAGAAAGGGCGAGACAGAGAGAGAGAGTGCTTCCATCTGCAGGTTCACTCCCCAAATGGCCACAACAGCCAGTGCTGGGCCAGTTTGAAGCCAGGGGACAGGTGCTTCATCCAGGTCTCCCATGTGGGTGGCAGGGGCCTAAACATTTGGGCCACCTTCTGTTGCTTTTCCCAAGCTGTTAACAAAGACCTGGATCGGAAACAAAGCATATGGATGTGAACTGGTGCCCAAATGGGACACCAGTGTTGCAGGTGGCGGCTTTACTCACTACACCACAACGCTGGCCCCACTATCATTTCTTAAGTGAGATTGTTTATGTATACCTGATAGAGAAAGAGTTTGTTTAGGTATGATGAAAAAGTCTTTAAGCCTCTGGTCTATAATATTATGTTGTGCTACAGAAGAAAGTTTTAACAAGATTAGAAAAGTAATAAAGCAGTGTGGAAGAGTGTATGTTCTGATTATCTCCCATTGTACATTTAAAATACTTTCTTAGTGAAATTTTTTTTTTGAGATTTATACACATCTATGCAGCATTTTCCATATAAGATTTTCTACTTAGAGATTGTAGATTTTGCTTTCTATTCCTGATAGCAATTCTTAGAGTTCCCAGTATCAAGGGACACTGAGCAAAAATCCATAAACTGAAAGAACAGATTTTGTATTTCATGCCCAGAGTGTGTAGTACTGCAGTGTTGCACTATGGATAATTGACCTATAATTATTCTTCCTTGAACTCTTAGTGTTCTTAAGTATTTCTGTATCCTAATGTATTTAGAAGAAAACCATCCTACAGATCTGTACTAGCTCTGTGTGAAATGTAGCCACATATAGATGTTAATGAAGGAACACAGAGGAGGCTCTTTGATCCATGCTTAGATTCATACTCTTATTCCAGTTTTCAACCCTAGTGTGAAATTTAGTGACTCACACTGGAATAGGCAAAATTAAATGTAACAGAAGTTATTTAAATTTAATGATCAGTTCAGTGAACCAATACACATGGAAGATATTTACATACAACATTCCCAATTTTGTAAAATTTTTACTTGAATTTTAGAATAATTTTACAGGCTCTCAGGATAATTTTTGTAAAATTTCTTCAGTGAGAAATAAGGATCTCACCATGCAAGGGAAAGTATTGACTAGACTTATAACTTTAGCTTTTTTGGATAATATAGCAGTGGGTTAGAATGAAAATTTTAGTAGAACCATTGGTGGGAGACTCAATATTACCATGTTTTAAGCAGTGACAGTTCCTTAGGAGTGAGAATACTCCACTAGGGCTGGTTTAAAAGGATTGACCATGATTTTTATTTCCTCACCTGTAAAATTAAGATGATGATTGTTTTTGAGAAGAGTAAATGAGTAAATTCATGTAAAGTCCCATTGATTGATTTAGCATATATTAAATATCCACTGCATGATACATATCAGATAGTTCTATGTTATATTCTCCTATCCTTTAGAAATAATTGCAGTTCAGATCTATAACGTTTCTTACTTTTTCTTTTTGCGATTTATTTTTGTTTGAAAGGTAGAGTGACACAGAGTGGGAGAAAGAGACAGAGAGTGATCTTCCATCCACTTGTTCACTCCCCAAATGCCACAGCAGCTGGAGCTGGGCTAGGCTGAAGCAAGGAGTCAGGAGCTATCCTGGCTTGGTTTATCCAAGCACTTAGGCTATCCTCTACTTCTTTCCCAGGCACATGTACAGGGAGTTGGATCAGAAGTGCGGATCTCAAACCAGCACCCATATAGGATGCTATCATTGTAGGTAGCGGCTTTACCCTCTATGCCACAGCACTAGTCTCCCAGTTTCTTTTAAAGATTTATTTTATTGGCTGGCACCGTGGCTTAACAGGCTAATCCTCCGCCTTGCGGTGCCGGCACACCACATTCTAGTCCCGGTCGGGGTGTCGGATTCTGTCCCGGTTGCCCCTCTTCCAGGCCAGCTCTCTGCTATGGCCCAGGAAGGCAGTGGAGGTGCTTGGGCCCTGCACCCGCATGGGAGACCAGGAGAAGCACCTGGCTCCTGGCTTCGGATCAGCGTGATGCGCTGGCCGCAGCAGCCATTGGAGGGTGAACCAACGGCAAAAAGGAAGACCTTTCTCTCTGTCTCTCTCTCTCTCACTATCCACTCTGCCTGTCAAAAAAAAAAAAAAAAGATTTATTTTATTTATTTGAAAGAGTTACATAGAGAGGTAGAGCCAGAGAGAGAGAGAGAGAGAAAGGTCTTCCATCTGTTGTTTCACTCCCCAAATGGCCGCAACAGCCAGAACTGAGCTGATTCAAAGGCAGGAGCTTCTTCTGAGTCTCCCACATGGGTACAGGGGCCCAAGCACTTGGGCCATCTTCTACTGCTTTCCCAGGCCATAGCAGAGAGCTAGATTGGAAGTGGAGCAGCCAGGACTTGAACTGATGCCCATATGGGATGCCGGCACTGTAGGCTGGGGCTTTAACCCACTGTGTCACAGCAACAGCCCCCAAATTTTGTTTTAAGAGACAGAATGAGATAGATAAAAAGTTCCTGTCCGATGGTTCACTTCCCAAATGCCTTCAGTAGCCCATAGTTGGGGCTAAAGCCTGGAGACAACTCAGGAACAGAATCCAGGTCTTCCCAACTGTTGAGCCATCACCACTGCTTCCCAGGATCCAAATTAACAGAAGGCTGGAATCAGGAGCCAAAGCCGTATATTGAACTCAGGTATTCTGACATGGGGTGGAGGTGTCCTAACTGGCAGCTTAAATACAAGACTTCTTAATTCTTTTTTTAAAAATTTATTTATTTGAAAGGCAGACTTAGAGGAAGAGACAGAAAGAGATCTAACATCCCCTGGTTCAATGGTCAGGACTGGGTCAGGCTGAAGCCAGGAGCCAAGAACTCCATCCAGGTCTCTCATGTGAATGGCACGGTTCCAAGTACTTGGGCCATCTTCTGCTGCCTTCCCAAAGCATATTAGCAGGGACTTGGGTTGGAAGAAGAGGAGCCAGGACTCTGACTCTCTGATATAGGAAGCTTCATAGGCAATGGCTTAAACCACTGCACCATAATGGTGGCCTCATTAGTTCTTTATTGAAAAAAAAAAAATGTTTTGAGAGACAGAGTGAGAGAGAAAGAGAGCTTCTATCTGATGGTTCATTTCTTAAATGTCCACAACAGTCCACAGTTGGGGCTGAAGCCTGGAGCCAAACTAGGAACTGGGCCCAGCTGTTGAACCATCCGCACTGCCTCCCAGATCCACATTAGGAGGAAGCTGGGATTAGGAGCCAAAGCCAGGTACTCTGATGTGGGATGTAGGTGTTTCAACCAGCAGCTTAAATGTAAGGCCAAATGCCTTCCCATTCCTTAATTCTGATTTCGTGTTTCTTCAACTTTCAGATTTTTTTAACGGAACAATTAGAGAAATCCTTTTCTTTTTACATTTTTATTTATTTGAAAGAGAATTCTCATTCACTGGTTCATTTCCCAAATGCCTACAGCAGCTGTCAGGCCAAGGCATAAGCTTGGGGCTGAGAACTCAGTCCAAGTTTCCCAATGTGTAGCAGGAATGCAGTTACTCAAGGCATCACCATTACTTCCCAGGGTCCATATTAGCTGGAAACTGGAGTCAGGAACCAAAGCGGGTTTGTTACCTGGGTACTCTGATGTGGGATGTGGGCATCCTTACTGCCAGACCAAACATCTGTCTCTTAGGAAAAACATTTTAGAAGGATACTTATTGAAAATGTTGTTTTACTGTTAAAATTATAAAGTCATAAGCCTATTTTTTAATTCCATAGTAAGGACCTGTTTTAGAAACTGCAAATAATTCATTCAGGAGATACTTACCAAGGTCTTACCCTAGAGCATGGAGAACACAAATTTGAATAATATAATTGTACTTGCCTTGAAGGACTTTGAAGTTCAGCTAGAGATAAGCACAGACACAGCTAATTGTAACAAAATTTAGTGGTTACCATTGTTATCTTTATGGAAGCATAGGAGAGGACTATTCTGTCTGAGAGATGATTGGAAAAGCTTCACATATAAGGATACTTCAAAAAATTCATGAGAAATGCATTTTATGAAAAAACTGTACAGGTTTCAAAACTCTTTTCCATCAAGATAATCCTGTCTTGTAATTCATGAACTTTTTGAAGCACCCTCACATATTACCATGAGGTCATTGCAAAGAGAAGCAAACTTGTTTGTGACAGTATTTTCTTTTTTAAAGATTTATTTATTTATTTGAAAGTCAGAATTACACAGAGGAGGAGGGGCAGAGAGAGAGAGAGAGAGTCTTCTATCCACTGGTTCACTCCCCAGATGGCCACAACTGCTGGAGCTGTGCTGATCTGAAGCCAGGAGCCACGAGCTTCCTCTGGGTCTCCCACACAGGTGCTTCAGTCATCTTCTACTGCTTTCCCAGGCCATAGCAGAAAGCTGGATTGGAAGTGGAGCAGCCGGGTCTCAAACTGGTGCTGCAGGCGGTGCTTAACCCGCTACGCTACAGCGCTGGCCCCAAAAATTTTAAACAGTATTTACAATGGCAACTTTAAAATACATATGGGACAGGTTCTTAACGGCAGCAGCTTGGGGAATAGGCAGAGGAGTTTGTCCTAAGGAGTACTGTACTCACTGCTTAGATTTTATGTTATAGATGAATAAAAATAGCATTTACAAAAGTGCTTTTACTCATGCATTATGTAATTTGAGGAAATGTTATTGTACTTATTAAAGATCATAGTTAATTTTACTTGAAGAAGTTAATAGAGAGGGACAACCCCCATAAATTTCCTTCATATCACCACTAAATACATCTCATTTGTATTATTTGGCTTAGTTTTTGAAAGTGTTTCTGTGATTTTTTTTTTTTTTTTAAAGAATTTGTTCCAGCGGACACAGAGCAGTGCTTCTTTTTTTTTTTTTTGACAGGCAGAGTGGACAGAGAGAGAGAGAGAGTAAGGTCTTCCTTTTTCTGTTGGTTCACCCTCCAATGGCCGCCATGGCCGGCACATTGCGCTGATCCAAAGCCAGGAGCCAGGCGCTTCTCCTGGTCTCCCATGCGGGTACAGGGCCCAAGGACTTGGGCCATCCTCCATGCACTCCCGGGCAATAGCAGAGAGCTGGACTGGAAGAGGGGCAACCAGAACTAGAACCCAGGGTACCGGCGTCGCAGGCAGAGGATTAGCCTATTGAGCCGTGGCGCTGGCCTATTTCTGTGATTTTTTTATAGATCTAATAAACCTTTCAAGATTTAAGTGACATAATTATTTACCATTAAAACTTACAAATGACCAGGTAAGAATAAATGCTGAGAACGATTACACAGAAACAAAATGTATGAACTATATTGTAAGAGTATATTTCCAAGATGTAGAAATTATAAAAATTATTACCCTTATAATGGTTAACTCCTTTTTTTAAAAGATTTATTTATTTATTTGTTTATTTATTTAATTGAGAGGCAGAGTTAGAGAGAGGGAGAGAGATCTTCCATCTGCTGGTTTACTCCCCAAATGGCCATGTCAGCCAGAGCAGAGCTGATCTGGAGCCAGGAGCTTCTCTCAGGTCTTCAACATGGGTGTAGGGGCCCAAGCACTTAACTCGTCCTCCACTGCTTTCCCAGGGCATAAGCAGAGAGCCAATTGGAAGAGGAGCAGCTGGGACATGAACTGGAGCCCACATGGGATGCTTGCACCGCAGGCAGAGGCTCAACCTGCTGTGCCACAGCGCCGGCCCTACAGTTCACTCCTCATCTGAAAGCAGACTTAGTCCATTTATGGTTCCATAGCAAAATATCACAGACTAAGTGACTTATAAGTAGTAATAATTATAATAACAGTGAATTTCCATTCTAAAGTCTGGGAAGTCCCTGATCAAGGCACCAGCAGGCCTGGAGTGTCTCCTTCCAAAGTAGTGCCTTGTTGCTACATCCTAAAATGAGTCCTCATGTAGCAGAAGGGCAAAAAGACCTTAATTTTCTCCAGCCCTTTTATAAGGCACTAATCCATTTATGAGTACTGGATCCTTATGATTTCTTTGCATCCTAAACTCTACACCACTATATTGGGAAGTAAGTCTCAACACATGACATTGGGGGAATATCCAGACTATAGCACAGAAATGATCTTTTTTATTTTATTTTTTAATTTTTTTTTTAAAATTTTTTGACAGGCAGAGTGGACAGTGAGAGAGACAGAGAGACAGAAAGGTCTTCCTTTTTTTTTTTTTTTTTTTTTTTTTTGCCGTTGGTTCACCCTCCAATGGCCGCCATGGCTGATCCGAAGGCAGGAGCCAGCTGCTTCTCCTGGTCTCCCATGCGGGTGCAGGGCCCAAGGACTTGGGTCATCCTCCACTGCATTCCCGGGCCACAGCAGAGGGCTGGCCTGGAAGAGGGCCAACCAGGACAGAATCCGGCGCCCCGACCGGGACTAGAACCCGGTGTGCTGGCGCCGCAGGCGGAGGATTAGCCTGTTGAGTCGTGGCGCCGGCCAGCACAGTCATAATCTAATGCAAGAGAAATCATTGAGAACATGAGCCTATATTTAACACCTAAACATTCTATATTAAGAAGTCCTGGGGCTGGCATTGTGGCACAGTGGGTTAAGCCCCTGCTTGGGATGCCCATGTCCATATAGTGTGCCTAGGGTCAAGTTCCACATCTGCTTCCTTCCCAGCTGCCTGGTAGGCAGCAGATAACAGCTGTAGTACATGGGTCCCTGCTAGCCATGTAGGAGACCTGCATAGTGTTCCAGTCTCCGTGCTTCAGCCATACTCAGCCCCAGATGATATAGGCATTTGGGGAGCAAACCAGATCAAAGATTTCTCTCATCCTGTATGTGCGTGTGTTGTGTCTCAGTCTGCTTTTGAAATAAATAAATAGAAAACGTTAACGTTAAAAAAAATTAGTCTTGGGGCCAACATTGAGGTGCAGAAAGTTAAGCTGCAGCTTGCAACCCTGATATCTCAAATTGCAGTACCCTTCTGAGTCTTAGCTGTTCTACTTCTTGTCCAGCTCCCCGGGAAGGGAACAGATAATGATCTAAGTATTTGGGCCCCAGTCACCCATGTGGGAGACCCTCTCAGAGGGAGTTCAGGATTTCTGGCTTCGGCCTGTTCCTGTCTCAGTCTTTGCAGCCATTTGGGAGTAAACGAGTAGATGAGAGAGCTGTGTCCCTCCCATCCCCCACAACTCCATCTCTCCCTACTTCACTCTTTCAAATAAATAAGTCTTAAAAAAAAAAGTCTTTAGGATTTGGCATTAAATGATGATCATCTTTGCTTTCATCCATTCAGCTGGGAAATCAGTATTTTGATCTTTTTAATGTTGCTCGGAATGGGGTATTCAAATATTTCTATCTGTAGGCCACTGTTTATTTAACACTGAAAATGCCTAGCTAGATTGTTTCAATTGTATAGGTTTTTAAATGAATGTAGTGTTAGGTTTTGGGGGAGTGAGAGTGGGTGTTATGCCCTGATAAGTCGAAAACAGGAT